>NW_017263584.1:506400-944497 GCF_001500285.1 Mollisia scopiformis
TCGCATTTTAGTTTTGGGCAAACGGGAAGCGAAGCTCTCTCTTTTATTATTAGATGTTTCTTTAAGCAGACGCTTTCCTGAAATTAATGCTCGAGAGATCAAAGAACGTCCTATGTTTTGTTGTTCTGCCGATTCTTGTTTCGCTTCATACACCAATGTTTGTTATATTAACAAATTGCGCTCAAATACCAATCATTCATCTTCGCAACTTTCCTATTTTCTTTCAACCTCATCAAATGTGCACTTCAGAAGTAATTCTTGAACTATCATGCTCCCGCGCCTGCAGTTTCGTTGCCGGGCGCTACTTTCCTTCTTGCTCGTATGCCTCTGCATCTATCTCTTCGACCCATACGATAACCCTGCCATCCTTTTCCTCAGATGGCATGGAGGGAAGGTTCGCTATCACACCAAGTCCGTCTTTCTTCCATCAGGATACCCTCAACATACCAGAGACGTTTTGTGCAATATCACTTCCGACGACATAGGGCTCATCATCAAAACTGGTTATGCAACGAAAAGTCGTCTGGAATCGAAGTTGAGAGTTATAGATGGGAGATGGAAGAATGAGAATGTTGCGATTGCAAGCGATTATGGGAGCTATGGGGAGATGCGCATGAACGATCAGGCTGTGCAAGTTCATGATGTGCTTGCGGGATTAATCGAAGAGGTGGAAGATCAGAGTCCTGTGAGGGTGAGACTATACAAGAAATTTAAGAAGGCAATCAAATACCAATCGAGTATGCCTCAAGAGGACATTTTGAAGTCTGGTTGGGAGTTGGACATTATGAAGGTATGTTGCATTCTATTCCTTGTCCTTTTGGTGCGCATACAGATAACTGCGAACAGCACATCCCCGCCTTGGAACTTGGTTTGGAGCAATTGCCAGACAAAAAATGGTACCTCATGATAGATGATGATACATACATCCGTAAGTCAACAGTACAGTTGCTATCATTCATCCTCCAGACATCTATCCGACTAGACTAACAACCCCGCAGATATTCCCTCCATTATCAGTATCCTGTCCACCCTCTCTCCCTCAAAGCTACACTACCTAGGCAAAGCCCTCGGCTCCTACACTCTCCGCTTTGCCCACGGAGGCTCCGGTGTTGTCTTCTCTCACGCAGCTCTCGCCCACATCTTCCAACCTAAACACGTTCCACTCCTTGACCAACTCAAGCTGAAGTCTCTTACCTCCGAAGTAGAGCTAGGGGATAAATTGATAGGAGAGCTGGCGATGGGGACTGGGATCTACTTGAATGAAGAGTACAGCACGCATTTCAACGGAGAAAGTCCATGGAGAAGCAAGGTTACAAAGGAGAGTGTTTGCAGCGAGGTGGTGGGCTTTCATGGTTTGGAGGTCGAGCAGATGGGAAAGGTCAAGGAGGGACTATCTGCGGTACAGAGCGTGGTCCGATGGTGTGATTTGGGGGGGTTGTTTGGGGGAGGAGAGTTTGAAATCGAAAATAACAAGACGCGAGACGGAGCTCTGACAGCAGTAAGACAGGGTTGGGACTTTGTCGGGCAAGTGGGTGAACAACCCATTATACTTGAGGGTGGAGATGCAAAGGATTGCGAGAAGACATGTGCAGAGCGAGAAGAGTGTTTGAGTTGGAAATCAGAGGCTCAGAAGTGCTGGGCTGTACCGTGGGCGACGGGTGGGGAGAAAACTGGAGATAAGATTGTGAGCGGGCTGCGTTACGAGAGGCTGAACCATTTGATTCAGAGCTGTGTTCCTTAACACTGGTCGAAAATGCAGAGAGGCGCAGTTGCATTTCTCCCTAAAACCGTCGACATTGCACTACTCGGTGCCAATCAATGCTTTACTTCCAAACATTCTCGAGGCTGCAGTATGTCAATAACTTTCCGAACATTTCAAGGACTTACAAATGTTTTAAGCTTCGCCTTGAAATCCCTAATATACCTGTTCAGAGAAGTGATCTTGGTAGGTATGCCAAGCACACTAGATCCCAGCCCCTATATACCCCTGTCACTACCTCGCTTAAATGACCCCGCATCAGCAGCAGTTCCTGCATCGTGGCCTTCCCAGACTTCGGATCGTTCCTCCGCATTTCCATTTTCTGTTATCTGCCAAGATCAGATGGTCCCTGTATCGATGCAACCCCAATATACTTTCATTTCGCGTCTTCGGGACCCGGAAACCCAATACTCCTGTCATGGAGCAACAATTTTTCCATATTGCTATATATTGAAGTCATGAGTATCCCTCTCGTGAGTCGAACACAGCTTTGTCCTCTTTTTCAAAATGCGTCTCTTCTCCTTGCTAATCCTACTAGGGTCTGCTGCAGCAGTCATATTTGAGGCTGAGAACGCAACTCTGACGGGAAATCTTTACGTGGCTACCAGTATCCCTGGCTTCACGGGCACCGGATATATCGCCGGCTTCCAAAAGCGCGAACGAGACTCTCCTCTTTAATGTGGTTGGCCTTTCTGCTGGTATCTACGATATTGTCATCAGATATAGTGCTCAATATGGCAACAAATATACCTCTGTCTCGGTCAATGGTGCTGCGTCCATCGAAGTTGCAATCAGCAACGTCACGACGAGCAATTGGGCAACTTTGCTTGTTGGTTCATTTACCTTAACTTTAGGCACCAACACCGTACTTCTTAGTGACGACTGGGGCTGATACTTCATCGATTCAATTACTGTCAACCCAACTCCAGCTGCCCCCATTGTTGTTGATGATGTCACCAATGGTGCTACTGTCGAAGCAGAGAAGGGGATCTTGAATGGAGTTACAGTAGCAACTTCTACCGCTGGTTATTCTGGCACAGGCTATGTTCAAGGCTTTGTCGCAAGCAATGACAATGTCACACTCACCATCTCGAACGAGAGTGAAGCTTTGTATGATATCGTGGTAAGATACGCAGCGATATACGGAGGAAAACAGACTACTATGTCCTTGAATGGTGGAGGCGGTGCTGAGGTTGTGCTTGCGGATACGACGACTGCCGCCTCGCCTTGGGCAAATGCTACAGCAGGACAAGTTCTCCTCAATGCTGGAAATAACACTGTTACTTTCATTGATGACTGGTAAGATCATTCGCTTCCTCGGGTAGTTCGGTTCTGACTGGTTCAGGGGCTGGTACTTCATCGACTGCATTTATGTAACTCCGTCACCACCACCTCAACCCCACAAAGTCAGCAAAAAGCTTGTGGCTCCAAATCCATTACCTGTTACGCAGGCATTGTTTGAGACGTTGCTGAACAAGTATGGCTCTGGTGAGATATTTTCCGGTCAAGCAGATCCTACAGGTGTTACTTGGCTTGAGCAGAATGTCGGTAAGACGCCAGCGATTATTGGCTTAGACATGATCGACTACAGCCCAACTCGTGTTGTAAGTGCAGTGTTGGTCTCTTTCCGAATCCTCCTATAGCAGTCTAATGTGGTCCTAGGAGTATGGTGCCAATAGCACTGCTGTTGAAGATGCAATAGAATTCGATGCCAGAGGTGGCATGGTCGCGTTTCAATGGCATTGGAACGCTCCAGCGTAAGATATCCTCTATTCTTGATTGATACGATAGAAGCTAATGTAAACAAGCGATCTCATCAACAATGCCACTGTTCCTTGGTGGGACGGAATATACACCTACGGCACAACTTTCAATCTCACAGCTGCCTTAGCCAATCCCAATGGAACAGACTACGGGTTACTTCTTCACGATGTGGATGCCATCGCTGTCGAACTCTTGCGCCTTCAAGCAGCAAATATTCCCATCATCTGGCGACCACTCCATGAAGCAGATGGAGGATGGTTTTGGTGGGGAGCATGGGGGCCAGAAAGTTGCAAGACGCTTTATCGCCTGATGTTCGACCGCTATACCAATTACCACGGTCTCCACAATCTGATCTGGCTTTGGAACTCTGTGACTCCAAGCTGGTATCCGGGCGCAGACGTCGTTGATATCTTAGGCTATGATTCTTACCCCGCAGTTGGTGATCACGGCCCTGTCGACGCCCAATATCAAGACTTGATTGCTCTTGGGCTTGATGAGAAAATGGTGACTTTGCCGGAAGTGGGAAACATACCCGATCCAACACTCTTAAAGCTATATCATGCCGACTGGAGCTACTTCGTCACATGGGATCAAGACTACATTACCACGGATACTTACAACAACTTGACCTTCAAGAAAGCTGTTTATGACGATCCGACGGTGTTGAAACTTACTGATCTGGGTGATTGGAAAGGCACAGCGACGGTTTCTCATACCGCCAGTATTCCTTCAACAACAGTCACACAGACTCTGTCCAGTTCGAGCAGCGACATGCTTTCGTCCACTGTCGCTTCGGCATCGAAGAGTATAAGTAGCAGCGCTACGCTTTCGTAAACTTCGGTCACACCCGAAATCATTTCCACAGCAAGTTCATTGGCAAAGGCCAGCTCCTCTTCAGTTGCTATAGTGAGTCGTTGAGCCCAATGTGGAAGGATTCCGGATCGATCGCCTCTGTAAATAGCCCGACTTGCGCTATGTTGTGGCGCCTTGTGGTATCAATTCTTATCACGCTCCCTTTCTCCATTTGAAAAGACATCGATGAACGAGTATCAAGTTTGTACATAGTTTCTGGAGGTGATTTTACATTGTAAATAACTACGAGAATAATTTAAGTGTATGTACTCTTGAAAATTGAAAGTTCCACAAGTCGGCTTCTTCTTCAAGATATCGCCGATCTCGCTGTTAATGGCAAGTTTAAAGACTATTGTCAAAGCGCCAAAAAAACGCAAGGCCCTCGCCGAGGAAGAATACAACGGTGCCGTAAAAGAATTAGAGTCGGAGGTTAACTGAAAGGGGCGAGAGTTAATAACTCTCAAGCGCCAGGAGAAGATAATCTCGATGATATTGATGAAGTCTTGCCACAATACTCTACAATCGAGGGTTCATACTCTTCCGTGTTGATGGCGAAGATCATGTCTACCTCTATCAAGCAGAGGATAGAAAATAAATTCGATCAGAGTGCATATTCAAAGGCAGTACTGTCATTTTACGCAGCATTGATGGGCAATGGCGCCACGATTCTATTCCATTAATCATTAGAAAAAGTTAATGCCTTACGATGCGATATATCATGCGATGGAGACCTGCACAGGTCGCTTTAGCCTCATCAAGACTTATAACGCAATCTCCGACTTCTCGGCCGCACCTGCCGAGCTGCCCAATGTCGGGCTCAGGATCTTATTCACATTCTAAAAGCCTACTTTATTGTCAGGGCCATTTGGAGTTTGAAACTATGGTCTTTCAGCTTCACTAGAGCGTTCTTTTATAAGTCCGGAAAGCATTGCTAACGCGTGAAAGAGCGATTTTGATAAACACAAATTTATCTTAGTTAGTCGTGTGTCGACATAGAAAGTATATGAAGCCTAGTACTATTGTCCTCGAGAAACTGGAAAGGCTTCTCTAGTTTCTTCGCAATAAGGTTATTCCTGTTGCAAATAGTATCAAGACTATAACGGAGACTTTCTGACCTGAATATCAACAAAGCGATGCCAACAGCATATTGTGGCTTCCTGAGATGTTGGGAACTTTCTCGTAGTAGTATAACCTCGTGGGTACTTACAATCAGAAGCGAAAGATAAAACAAAGAAGTCAAAAGAGCTTCGATGTAAAGAATCACTTTGAAACATGGTTTCCAGAATAGCCTGAACAAACAAATTTTACCTAATCAATGATTAAGCCGAGGCCTCTAGATTACCAGGCAAAGGTAGCTGTTGAAAGATAAGCACCGTGGTTACTTGTAATAATGGCGAGCTAGAAGCACAGCAAGATTGAAATGGTTATATATATATGACAAACCAATAGCTACATTCATCGTTCTCTAAGATAGATTCGTGGACAGGACATTGGGGTTGCTCAGTTAACTCGTGGGTCGAGTCATATCTTATATTCATGTTCAAGTTGTGATTCAAGAAGCACATGTCAACCCCCAAGTCTTCGCGCCAAGAATCTGTGCCTTCTTTATCCAGGTCTCGAGCTTTCTTGATTCATCAAGATTAATGTTTCTATTCACTAGTAGCGAAGTGACAAAGAATGCTCTGCATTTGACTCAAGTGTACTAGAAATCAGGATTCACAGGCTTCAAAACGGCTACATTCACACTGAGATGCATTCAGTCAAGCTTAATAACGGAGTCACTTCCCGATATTTGTTATTCACAGTGCTTGATTTCTGTCTATATAAGAAACCCCAGTGCCTATTTCTTGTACATTTTCCATCATCACCACCAGCGTCATACACACATTCCAACATCGATCGACTCAACCACTCAATTGAATTCGAAGATCAACACAGCATCTGCTTTCACAAAAACATCTAAGTACAACTCCAACAATAAAAGAAAGCATCACACAAATCGTTAACATGGGCTTCTCCACATATCAAGCAGAAAGCATGGCCAACTATGCCCATCCAGGATACTGGTCGTGTGGCAGTGTAAGTGACGACTCATGAATACTATTAACTCAGGCTTATTAGGTTATCGGTGCAAGAATGAGACAAATCTGAGGAATAACAACACATGTGCAGTTTGCTCGCACCAAATGTGTGGTACAACTCATTCAAATGGCAACTATTGTGGAGTTGAGAATCTGTTCGTCGACTAGATCTGGAAAGGGAACCACTTGAGGTAGTTATGCATGGCTTTCAAAACGTTGATATTAAGTTTGGGTATGCGAGCTTTGGCTGCAGGCAGCAGGTTGCATATTCTTCGGTTGGCTAGACTCTTTACGCGGGCTATTGTTGGTTTTGGATAAGTTGACACTAGCTGCAGGCAGCAGGTTGCATATTCATGGGTGGGGCTAGACTTTGTACGTTGGATACTTATTGGAGAATCCATTTTGATATTCTATTGAACAACTCTTCAAAAATCTCTGTTATGAATGACTACACCATGCGAGGTTATCAATTGTACTTGACCATCGAAAAGGATATTCGCCGCAACTTGCTGAGCGCGATGTGAGTCCCAGGGGTACAATAGCCATTGTGTAGTACAGCATTTGTAGCAATGCCTTTCTCCTTCCGCCACAAATAACCACATCAACCAAGGCGCTAGGCTCCTCCAGCCAAATACCTTCTCAGACATCTTTGCCATGATCGCCGTGATCGGTGTCATGATCCTCTTCTGGCTCAGTGCCAGTTTGGCTGCTAGAAATCAACGCAAGCGTATGATTCGTCGCTTGGTTGACGTCCATCCCAAAGATCGCAGTGCCGAGATCAAGAGGCTTGCTGATGCTGAACGCATCGTCTCTGTGTACCAGGAAAGTAACTACGAGACATACTCTGATGTTGTGGATGAGAAGGAGAAGTTGGCTAGTGTTGGTCCTTAGATATCTACTTTAAGCTTGCTTCAGTCGGACTAGAAGCCTGGATAAGTAGCTTACATTACCTTTGTGTCAATTCGAGTAGATTAATAAAAGCCATCTCGTCAAACATCCAGCAGATTTCAGGAAGTCAAACAAGTCAAGCGCTCTCGTGGAGTTAGACATTCCCAGACTTCACTGGATACCTCTGAAACACCATCATTCATAGAATCCATGTTGGGACTGCCACACCTAACCCCACTGTCTTCATCACCACTGCTCCATTATTGCATGAATGCGGAAGAATAAAGCTTACATGCTTCCTACATCTTTGGAGGACTTTTTCTCCTACGCCAATCTATACTACGGATATAAGACAAGTTTGGTATTGATTTATTCACCAAACAACAAAGACCACAAAGTATTGGCAGTCACCAACTTATTGACAATATAAAACCGAAACTATATTGATAACCACTAGACCCAAGAAGCAGCAACCAAAGACCAAGAACGTCACTCCCTTAACCCTCAAGATATCTAAGTTAGTAGTCCCAGCTCCATCAGCGATCTGCTGTAGGCGAGGCAGCGTACGGTGTTCAGTTAATAAAGAAAGGTTCTGGGAAAGGAGAGCGTCGATTTCTTTTATACCTGCAGCAACACTCATTCAAAGCCCCGCCTGAGGCTGGACAATCGATTCACCACAATGTCCGGCGCGATCTTGACGCCTCAGCCCCTCACAGCGCTTCTATTCACTTGGACGTCTCAGGGCTATGAAAAGCGGGACAGAATTTATGGAACAGTTAATTTGGCTAAGAATTTCAATAGATGTTCTTAAAGTATACGAGAAATTGGACTGGCTCGAGTAAGGCATTCATGGTGACTCTGTACTGTATTGTGCACAAGCTACTTTGATCAAGCGCAGGGAGTACCTCTTGTTTGTGGACTCTGGTATGAACTGGGGGCTGTTATGTGGTTGTGCAGATTGACTAGAATTGCTACCTAGATTGAGCTTGATCTTGAGTGAGTTAGGCCTTGATGCAGTATCGGGATTCCGAAGACAGAGCAGCGAGGATCTAATTCTTTTGAGTTGCTGCTTCTCAGGTCTCAGAAATTAGAGCATGGAGTTTAATGTACTTCCTAAAAGATACTGAGTGAGAATGAATTTGAATCACCCCGCTTTCCGCGGACATTGCGCATTTTGCGAATATTCCGCATTTCGCCCATTTCGCACATATCGCGTGATTCGCGCAATTCGTCGCTCTTGAAAAGGGGAAAGCAACTAATCATGTAATAGCATATCAATTATGCCCAGGCACCTGGTGCAACACTTCCTAAAGATAAAAAGAGTAGGTTCTAAAAGCACAGTATTATAGAATACCTGTACAATAAGCCATTCTCTCAAAGCTTCAAGTAAGAGATCGGGAGACATGATGAGTTCTTGACACCGTATCTACTCAACCGGAAGAGCAAGGAGATCCCATAAAGGAAAAGGGATTGAGCCTCTGACACAGGGTACCCATTCTCGAGATAGAAATTATCAAACAAAAACTTGCCTACTCTGGGCGTAGCAATGGTAAATCGTGAAGCTGACACCACAATCTCCCAAACGAAGAAGAAACTCGAACTCGAAACCAACAAGAAACACAGCTTTTCAATTTTATATAAACACCAACATTCTAAACTCCTATAAGCAGTAACACCCCATTACAACAAAACCAAAGCCAACGACACACAAACAAAAGAGATCACTACCCCAAAAGTCCCCACGCCCACGGTCGATCCAGCACCCGTAAACGGCACCAGCGACGGCGTCCCTGTAATCACGACCGATGTAGCCCACACTGTCGCATTCCCATTCCATTGCGTTGTCGCACTAGTAGTTTCCACCACAGCACTCATCGTTGTCGAAGCACCGGCAATTGTCGAAGAAGCACAAATCGTCGAATTCCCACTCGACGACACCGCCACTGAGACGGGTATCGATGATGTAGTCCACACCACCGTCGTACTACCTGGCAAACTACTCGTCGTAGTTCGTCCCGGACAACTCTCCACCTCCACGCCACACGAAACAACCGTATCCGTGACCGTGGAATACAGCGTCGAAGTATAACTCGGATTCAGCGCCAGCACCACGGTCATCGTACTCGTTGCCGTGACCGGGCTTTCCGTTTTCTCGTACAAAGACCACCACTCGGAACCTCGAGCGACGTCGTTTTGGTAGCCGCCGCAGGTCTCGGCCGGGTTGCCGGGGCAGGGAGTGTTGCATTGGATGTCCTGGCTACTGGGCGCGAAGGCTGTGAAGGATTGGCCGCAGAGGCATTGGCTGTTGGTGTTAGGTGAGGAGGAAGGGAGGGGAGGCGAAGAGAGGGGAGGGGAGGGGAGGATTACCTTCCGTAGAGGGCGGCGAATGAGTAGGATGATGAGCATTGGGAGGTGCATAGTTCGACGGTCATGGATGTTGAGTTATCCACTTGAATGAATAGCGGGCTTAGCTCTAGGAAATCGTATGCTGATTGACAGGATGTGTAGGTGAAACCATTTGGATCGGCTGTTTTGCCCGCAGAAGAGAAAGTGACTGTGGAAGCGAGAATTGCGAGGGAAAGACTGAGAGAGATAGAAAACATTGTGATTAATTGGAGACGATTGAACGAATGTACAGCTCAAAAGATGAGGGGTGAAGAAGAATAAGAAGAAGGAGAAGAGGTAGACAGGGAAAAAACGAATGAAATTGGAATTGGCCAACGGGGAGATCCCGAGGGCTTTTTCTTCAGCCATGTCTTTGATGGTAGGACAGGTAGTTTTTCTTGCGCACAACGCATGCAACATGTCTTGCATAATCGTACATGTGTAAGGTCCCATCTGGATTGCGAAGCTCGAAGGAACATTGGTGGTGAGACGGGATTCGGTTTGTACCAGTATGGATGGTGACTCCGCATTTATGTAGGGCCAGCACGTGAAATGTGAGATCTTTTCCATGTGGCGTTTGACCACTGGTATTCTCTATTGAGACATCGACAGCTTTATCGATGCAATGGGTTCATCAGATGAAGGTTCAGGAACTTCCAATCTCTGCCTTCATTCATCACACCACGTGACCAGCAATACCCAACAAGAAATACCATCAAGACAGCGCATCTGGCACCAACAGAAACGAGTTACAAAAACACAAACTCTGCAAAAACTCAACAAAATCTTCACCCCTTCATCCCGAGTCCAGACTGAAGCAAATCACGTGCAGTCCCACACCACTCTCACACCACGTTCCAGACCTCACGGCAAATTCGAAAAATCGAAACCAGCGCTCCCAAACTCCTCCTTCTCTTGCGCGTTTCAAGTTTTTGCATCCTCAGTCCTCAGTCCGTAAAGGATGACATCAAATCCCTCAAAATAGAAACACCCATCTTCCTGACCACTCATACGCACGCAAGCACACTCACACACTCGTACCGTAAACGAAGTCATCGTTCCGCAAACAAACTGGCAAACAAACAAATGAAAACTGAATCCGAGGGAAGGATTGCGTGGCACGAAGGGAGCGAGGAGAGAGAAGGATGGCAGTGCAAAGCTTATGCGCGGGTTGAGAGTTAAGCTTGAAAGGTCGGGCGGTCGCAACTCGCGAGCGAGCGAGATCTGAGTTCCCGGCGTTCACCCGGGAGGGAGAAAATGCGGCGCAGAAAGATTACCTACATTCTGATTCGAAGCTTCGTAGATGCGGAGCTTAGATAATACGGTACTGTACATGCGCGGGTTGAGAGTCGGTGCGAGGCTGAACGATGATGGAAGAATAGAGTTTCAAAGCCACTCCAAGAGAAGAAGAGTCAAAGAGCAAGTAAGCAAGCCTTCGCGGTAATAATCCGAGGAACGAAGACGAGGAGCCCTACCTATTCCGTTGGTTCGGTAGTGACAGACGGGAAGGGAAAGCATCGTGACTGATTAGTCTGCGAGTTTGAAGTCTAGAAATCCGTCGCCGTAGTTCATCAGTTGTACGAGCGGTACGGCAGTGAAAGGAAGGGAAGGGGAAATTTCTATCTATCCGTTTATGACAGCATCGTCGACTCAAGTTTGAGTTCTAGAACCTCGTCGTCGTCGATCAGCAACTGCCGACCGGAACACGAGCCCAAGCTTGAGGGAAATACTACATACTACTGGGTGTACTTTGTACCTTTGGTAAACAAACCTCACCAGTGATTTCCCTAGATCACGGTTTTTGAAGGCATATTCGAAGAATACACAGACAGACAGACAGACCATCCACGCATGATCTGTTGAAACCTCCCTCTTCCCCACTTCCATCCAAGAAAAGGTCCAGTCCACATCATAAGGCTGATTTCACCTCACAATCCATCAAAAAATCGCCCGTGATCAACCTCTCTCACTCCACCGTCCCAACTCATACCCATCCCCCGTTCATTCGTATCCACCCCTCCTCAGCTCTCCCAGGATTTTTTCCTCCACTTGCGAATCGTCCCCTTTCAGAAAAGGGGACGCATAAGGCCAAGACGTGTACAAGATGAGGCTTTGCGGAGATCTTAAGGCTTCTCGTCTTTGGTGGGTATGGATGAATAAATAAACGGTTATGCTTTGCACGGAGGAGAGGTGCACAAAGGGAAGGGAGGCCCGGAAACGGGGGACGGACGTTTCAATGTTGATGAGAGTTTCGGGAATGTGGGCGTTACAGTACTGTACTTCTCTGAGGCGATCAAAGGGGGGGATCGAATGAGGATCGAAAGCCAATCGTCTGATCAATCAGTGAGTATGAGTGAGTCTGACAATAAATCGCTGAAACGGTGTGTCTGTCTGTCAGTTCGCAAACGGCTTCATGTAAATGAATTTCCCCAGAGAAAAAGCATAGTTGTCAAACAATGGTTGAATAGACGAGAGAAGATCACACGGGTTCCTCATCTGAAAACCTCCAGTAATCTACTGTATCGCAGAATCGGATTTGTTTCCACCAATATCGTGAGATTCTGCTCACCTTGGACAGTTGCCCCTATTCTCACGACACATGAGAACTGACTCTGACCGGCACTCTCCATCGGAGCAGCATCCAGAAGAGCGGCACTTCTATTATGCCATTCACACGCCGACTGAAAAGAACCCTCTCCTCCGACATCACGGACCACGATCTTCTCTCCCTCTGAAAATTCGCCCAGTGGTGAAACATGAAACAAAAGTTTGCACACCCCCATATGCCGATGCTATTTTGAGTGCGAGCGTCCACCAAACCTCGCATCTTCTCCACTTCTTCCACTCTCACGTCCAGAAGTGGAAGAGGGCTAGAAGCACAAAAGAAGCTTTCCACCTCTTCTCGGACTCCACTCCACATGACGCAGGGGGCTTGATACCTTACCTCAGCACGACCCGTACGCAAGCCCCAATCAGCGCGCAACGGACGTTGGGCATGGTATCGGCCGGCGTATCTCCACTCTCAGATTCACGGGTGTGATTGGCGCATCGTCCGGACCCGAGTCCTGATTGGGGTTGTGGCCTCAGCCAGACGCAAAGTTGGCAGAGCGGTCTTTGCCACGCGGCGGGTCGGTCCTGGAGGGAATCGAGGGCTGTGAGTGGTGGTGCTGGGTGTTGATTTCCGGCAGAGTTGAGGCAGTGAGGCAGTGCATGAGTGAGGGACCGGCTTTAGGGGCTTGTCTCCTTGTCTCATGGAAAGGACCAGCTCAGGATGTGGATGTGGATGTGGATGTGGATGTGGATGTGGATGTGGATGGGAGCAGGATGAAGAGTGAGTGAGTGAGGATTGCATTGGATTGGATTGAGGGGAGTGGACTGGCTGCTCGCACGAATATAACCCCCGGGCAATCCGACTCTCCGAAGACTCGCTCGTTCACAACTCTTCAATCTCGCACTGTTGTAGAGACCAGACCAGACCAGACCACTCTTCTTCAAACCCTCACTGCCTCTTCTTCTCCTCTCTCCTCCTCTCCTTACTCTTCTCTCTGCTCCTTCTCATACTTCTCTCAATCCACTTTCTACGTACCTCTCCCCATCAACCAAACATCAACACACCTCGTCGTCCATCCATTCTCACTCCATTCCAGCCTCGCTCACGGTTGATCATTCACTTGCATCTCAGCCCCCTTCAGCGACAGCCAAAGGAATTCTCATCGAATTATTATCTCGTATTGCCGTATTTTGGCTGCGGCTTTCACTTGCTTAGACCACCGCCATCCTCGCTTCCGTCGGCCATAGAAACTTGGCGCTTCCGCAGGCCACGCGTCCCTTTTAGCGAGCCTGAACCACCCTCTTCAGGCACCCAGATCCCTCTTGACCTTCTCGGGTCCCAAACAAACACTTCTCTCACTCACACTCCATCACCCAAAAGGACACCGAACAAACATCAACCCTTTCGATCATCCGAATACCCTCATCTCGACACGAGCTCTTCATTGTACATACGCTACTGAAGAGGCAATCATGTCTCCCGCCACCCAGCAATCGACGTCCATGTCGCACTCCAACTCCCAAGCCAGTTGCCACGACCCCTTGGACTCGCTGGTCGACTTCTCAGAGTACGACAAGATGTCCTATCAATCCCCATCCATCTCGCCCTCGACATCCAAGAGCCAATTCACCGGCCGAGCTGTCTCCAACACTCCCTCCACCCTCCCATCGAGTCAATCCGACCTCAGCGGTCCCAGCCACAACTATGGCATGTACCGACAACAGACGGGCATCCCCCAAGGAGCAGTAGCTAGCACCCTCGCAGTGAACCAGCAGATGGGACAATACAACTTCAGTGAGAGCTACCTCACGGGCTTCGGTGCCAACGACGACTTCGTCGACTTTGGCACGGCACCCAGCCGCAACGGATCATTCGACCCTTCCGTCGACATGGACTTCGACTCTCCCAAACCCGAACCCGCGTTCTTCTACCCCGAACAATCACCCGAGTTCGTGAACCCATCTGCCATCGGCGGAGGAAACCTATCCGTGCCTTCAGCCGTCCTCCCAACACAGTCGAGCAACGTCGGTCGTCTGTGGCCGGGCATGCACCAACAACAAGCCGCACTGGCCAAGGCTCAAGCCCAACAGAAGCAACAGCAACAGATCATCCAACAGCAGCGACAAAACGCCATGGGCGCCCAACAAAGACAACAGCAAGCTCAACGACCACGAGGATCCCATCAACCCACCGACCCTATTGTCGAGGAGAAGATCTCGCAGCTGCTTAACTCGATGAGACAAAGCAGTGTTGCAACGGATGGGGACGATGGCTCAGCGGGTGCCAACCACATGGCTCACGTCCAACGCATGCGCAAGGAAGAAGAAGACATGGACGAGGACGAGCGACTGCTCGCTTCCGAAGAAGGAAAGAAGCTCAGCAGCAAAGAGCGCCGTCAACTCCGAAACAAAGTCTCCGCTCGTGCTTTCCGCTCAAGAAGAAAGGGTAAGCTATCCACATCTCGCTGTCATCATCAACCAATACTAACATCACCTAGAATACATCTCCCAACTTGAGGGCGAGATCGCCACCAAGGTAAACGAGAACCAAGACCTACGCTCGCAAAACCGCGCCTTGATGGAAGAAAACACCCGCCTCTCGGACCTAACCAGAATGCTCCTCTCATCACCCTCCTTCTCCGGCTTCCTCGACACGCTAGCCTCCAACCCCGCCGCTGCTCAAACAGCTCAAGGCGTCGTTCAGCAACCACAAGCCCAGCCCCAACAACAGCAACAGCAGCAACTCAGAAAAGACATCAACCCCTACGCCGCACAATCACAGATGCAACAGCAACAAATCGGCATGGCCATGATTCCCGAGCAGAGCATGGACTTCTCCATGCTCGATCTCGGAAACGATGGGTTCCCCGCCTACCAACCACAAGTCTTCTCCGTGCTCAGCATCCCCGAAGCAGTGATCGACACCGAAGTCCTCTCCGGCAAGCCAAGCATGTTCTCCCCTCTCTCGTCCGACGATGAGAAGGTCGAACTGCCAAAGGTAGAACGCATACCCGTCTCTACCACCACCAAGGAGGTAGAAGTCGTCGAGGAGATCGTCGACGAGGAATTCGATGCCGATCCCGCATTCGCTCTCTTCTCTGCCCCCGCTGCTACCAAGTCCTCCTCGCCATCAGCCCCAGCTTCAATCGACCTCTCCTTCCTCGCCAACCTATCCATCAAGCCCTCTGCATACGAACTCGTCGTCATGGACGATTCCTCGTCCCAAGCTGCCATGCGTCGCGTGGATAGACTAGCTGCCGAGATGGACGCTTGCGTCGAGAGGTTAATGAGTTTGACTATGCATATGTAGTCTACTTAACTCATTGCTGTCCTGGGAGGAACCTTGTGATTTAATTGCTGCGATTTAGCGGGACTAAGAGGGCTACTGGCGTTCATCTATCTATCTATCATCAAGAAGCTATCTGTATTTCCTTTGTCTGACTAGGTATGGAGGGAAGGGATGGGATCATTGTAAGAAGGGAACTGCGGCGAAGGAAATTGGAACATGCATGATTTTACGTGGTATGAAAAACCTACTCACTTACCTTTGCTTCAACTTTATCTTCATTGTGCGTATATTTATAGAAAGAGAGAAATCCCAAACATTTGAATCAACCAACCAACCTATCAATTCTCTCCTTTACTCGCATCGTGAACTGCATAAAAAAAAGTGATGACGTACAACGAAACCCAAAAACAACGCAGATAATATAAACCACACACCAATGAATTCCCCTCACTTTCCCCTCTCCTCTTCGCCACTTGACTCCAATCCAATCCAATCCATTGAAGTCCTAACAACCACTCATCACCGTTCTCACCAACACACCACGCGTCCAATACGGATCAGATCACGCAATGGAGAGGAGAGTTTGTTGCACGTCGCAATGTAGATAATATAAATTCTGCTTGCTGATGCTGTTGCGTTCGCCCCACTCATTCGTGTTGAGCTGAGCTGAGATGAGGGTTATTTCCACCATTCATGCGCTTCCTTGATACGGTTTTTTGAGCGGGGGCCAAATTTATTGATGCACAGAATAACGCTCTCTTTCTCTCACTTAGAACCAAGGGTAGAATGCCCAATTCGGTGCTAATTTTGTGTATATCTTTACAATGATTCATTGCTCGTGGTGACTGCTGAGGAGAGAGGAAGTGTGAGAAGCACATAATTTATTGACTCGTCCAGTTTTTATGATATGGATCATTTGAACTCTACTCTTTGCCCATTCCATTCGCTTCCTCCTGAATCTTCAGAACAGAACAAAACATTTCTAAGAAAGTGAGGGCGATGATTAGGTGGTCATGAATTTCAAGACGAGGATATAATATTACACCCCGCCCCAGACCAGGAAAGCAAACCCAAAACTCAAGACCCAAAGAAAATTCCCCGCGTGAAATGAGCGCTATGCCTTGAGGATGCGATATGCAACATTGACCTCGAATAGGAAATATGTAAACAATAACAATTTCAGACAGTGGGTGAGGATATAAGATGAGGGATATGCGTTGTGGTGCGATGTGCAACGAAAGAATCGAGCTTGGTGTACCTTATGTGTGGTGGATGGGGGTTGATGGATGGGGGTTGATGGATGGGGGTTGATGGATGGGGGTTGATGGATGGGGGTTGATGGATTGAGGTTGGGAAATTGATCTGGAGGAAGTTGGATAAGTGGAGAGTATCTTGAAGAGCAGGATGAGGCTTAAGATGTTTCTTATGAAATCCACCTGCGATGTGTGATTGATCTTCTTGCTCCTTTTGAAGAAGACGTTGGAAGGGTTCTCGTTGTGGGGGAAGGCCACGCTCGAGGGTGAAGGGACAGTTGTTGGAGCTCAGAGACTCGGGCATTTCCCCAAAAATTGTGAGTTTTTGTAGGTCTGAGAATAGAACAGTATGATGTTTGCTATTCACTCCACCTACAGCTTGCAATATCTCTCTCTACTTACGTTCTGTTCTCCTTCAAAGAATAAGGCGTAGAGAAGAAAGTTCGCAAGCCTCCTCAGCAATTAACTTGACAATCATAAGACACTCTCTATTCACTCCACCTGCGACTTGCAACATCACACTCTTCCTCGCCCAGAACGGGAGACAAAAGGATCTCTCACTCCTGAAAGTGGAAGGCGACCCATATTCGTTGCACATCGCACGTGGACTACTTCTGCAAAATCGCGGCGCAAAAGGTGGAAGCCGTCCCGAAGTGGAAGTTTTGAAGCCCCGAAATGGTGGAAGAGTGGGGTCGTGATAGATTACGGCGTGGACGAAGAAAATATGATTGAAATTTTTCCAGGCTTCTGGGCCAACAGTAGTGGACTGCGATTACTTGCACCAAGAAAACAAAGTTCATGTCAGATTTGGAACTCAAATAGAAATGTTGAGGCTAGACCGGTCGAATGCTTCCGATACCAAGATATTGGTGTTCTTTGGAATCATTCCGCGAGTGGACGTCATTCTGAGGCGGAATCTTTGGCTGGAATTTTTCCACAACTCTGTGACGGACGGCGGAATTTCTTGTCCACTGCGACTTGCAACAAAGAACACGAATAATCCTCAAATAGAAGGGCAGATAGGATAGGATTTGAGGTGAGATCCGGGACCCGGCACGAAGCCGAGAACAGACCTCTTTCAGAGCTTGGGATGTTTGGAAAAGAGTGGCACGTGTGGACGTGCTTGTTGTTTGTCCGCTCCGAAGATATTTCGCCACTCTTTTTGAATCCTAATTGAGACAACGGATGCAGTCAGTCCACCTGCGATACGCAACAAAAGATGAAACGTAAGTTATTCGATAAATGTGCTCAGAAGAAGAAGATAGAAAAACCGGGTCGGAATGCTGAGGTGAGCGTGGGGTGTGGGGGTTGAAGTGCCGGCACGTGCGATCTCACGAAACCAGAGACAACCTAGAAGAGCAGATACAGTCTACCACCCAGATGAAAGAAACCGCAAATCTGTCGCTCTGAGGTTTGCACGAAACTGATGATTCGCTTTCCACAAGCAAGTGTGCGAGTACGAGTACAGTTGATACAAGTACGACTGATACAACATGCGCGAAAAGTTTCGGATGTTGGCGGGACCTGGTGGACGTGCTGCAGGTAGTGGACATTTGAATCCCAACATTCCACTTGAATTGATGAATGTCCATCTAGACTTCGATATTGGTGTGATAATTTGTGGCGAAGTAGCGTCGTTATTCCACCTTGTCGACATGCAACAAAAGGCGCTGACGAAGTGGACTTGAAGAAGGAATGTGAGGGAGAGAAAAGTGGTGGACATCCATGTGCTGTGATAACAGGTCAAAAACAAATTGACCTTCAACGACGAGCTGAATGGATATGGGTTTCGGGCAGGACTTCGCTCTCGACGCCAACGAAAGACGATCAGTGGTTGTTGTTGTCAATCCTGGACTCCGCTGGGTCTGATCAATGGTCATCGTCGGGAAAAGCAATATCCAGAATTGGTCCAGACATTCAGATCTTCGAAATTTCCGTTTCCAGCACAGAAGTTCGCAACGGTGAGACATCGAATGAGGAGCCTAGCATCTATCACAGCGTATGTCCGCATACCAGAGCAGCCAAGTTGACCATTGCCACGGACAGCGATAGACGTTCTTCATGCTCCAACACTACCGACGGAAAGCAATGTCGTGGTATCGAATAACACTATTGTCGACATATCTCTGATGACTACCGACAGTAGTTCATCAGATATGCCAGCCACTTCAATCGATATCGAGTTCCGAAACCTGTTTGAAGTTGATGAAAAGAGGCCGATCGAATGAGGACAGGATACCAATCGACGCCCATAACCCTAAGCGCGAAGGCTGAAAGAGACGATATTGTGATCGCATCTGAGAGTGGTTGTTCTGTGTATGATGTCCA
Organism: Mollisia scopiformis; assembly: GCF_001500285.1. Classification (NCBI taxonomy): domain Eukaryota; kingdom Fungi; phylum Ascomycota; class Leotiomycetes; order Helotiales; family Mollisiaceae; genus Mollisia; species Mollisia scopiformis. Next base: position 525,550 of record NW_017263584.1, read on the forward strand.
AGTTTGAAGAATCCTGCGATGCTCATAAATTGTTGTTTGGGAAGAAAGCAGACGAGAGTGGAGGTTCTTGAGCGAGGCGAGTCACTTCCCAGATGGGAAAGCATCGGAAGATGGCAAGCGCGACTGGACGCTTGACAGTAGAGTAAATTAAAATTGTGCGACGACAACAACAAGATTGAGTCTAGGGGAGCTGGAAACTTAATCAGATTTTGACTCTGCTGGCTTTTCCGATTTTCCGTACATTTCGAGGCTCACCAGCATTCATCTCCCGCCATCTATGGGTCCTTGGCCACTCACGAGTCTTTTCCGACAGCTATACTATGACAGCTGGAGATCTGGACTCCCTTCTTTGCGAAATTTACATTAGAGAACTTCCCATCCTGTCCTGCCATCTCAATATCCAACATTAAGTCGAACAAATGGCTGATCATGTTGTACGTTCGCTACGCAAGTAGTTTCTACTTGAGGAGACCATAGGTGACAGTGCAGCGAGAGCCGGCATCTCATCTGAAAAGTAGCCCCAGATGATTAATGGTAGTCAAGTGACATAATCATCCATCAAAATGTCCCGTTATGGCTCTAGAACTCCGAAGTGTTTCGATCTTTCGTGTGTTGTTTGTGTCTGATGTTACTCGACTCATGTTTAACACTGGCAAGACATTTTTCTTGCTTTTGCTGAACCATACATTCGAGGCTTGTCAAGAAGCCATAACCGCTATGTCTGCTATGTGCTCTTTTGGTAGGACTCATTTGAGTTCTTGCGCATAGATGTTGATGGAGAGCTTTCGTAACTATTACTATGAGTAATATTAGAGGTCGGGGAATTTCAAGTTTCCCACAAAGGCGAATCCCTCTCTCTCTGTGCGTTCCTTTGTGCAATTCTGACCTACTTCGGCTTCCCGTCAATGTTTGAGCAGTGACAAAGCAATTATCATTAAAGACGGCTGACCGAAGCTAGTCTCGAAAATGCAGGCTGCAATATGTGTCTACTTCGTCTTAATTGGCTTTGTCAGATGATTCAGTTTTATTGCAACGTTAACCTTTCTTTTCCAACAATCTTGAATCTCTCACGGAGCATCGGCATCAATCAATCCATGGAGGAAGATGGTCATTCTGCCGAAGTCGCAAAGACACCGACTCCCGACACGGTAGCATTGTTCTTCCGACTGGAGTGTGTCCCTCCAATGGCATTCATTGCGTCGCATAATTATGATTTCGACGTGATCTCAGAGTAATCGTTTCGGTGCCGACTAACCGACTCACAGGACGAGAAGCATACCCGAAGCGTCGATCGGAAAGATGTTCGTCCACTCCAAAAAGAACTGGAAGTTTTCGAGGTGAGAACCATTGATAACAACTGAGCAGGGCAAGGTTAAATCAGAGCTGCTAGTATTACACACATGAAACAATGTCAGTCGAAAGTTCATGCAATCAGAACCTTATTCGGATTTCAGGTCGAGGATTGGCCATAGAACAAGAGACATCAATAAGCGTACGGCAAAGTGAACCCCACAGCCAGGCAATTGGGACATCGATGTGCAACAAAAATCAGCAAAGAGGCGAGCATCGATGTCATAACAGAGGTGTTTGAGATTTATCAGGAGCCGAAAACAACAAGAGCCAGGACGAACACATCCGCAAAGCATTCTGCACGACATCCCCTTGAAGGCCTCGGCTGCCGGGACCCCTAGTCTCGACTTGCAACAAAGATCCTGAAGAAGAAAAGTGAGTCTGAGACTGAGGTGCCAATATGCGGGAACCATCACATCGCGGGACATGGCCCTAAGCCCAGCACTGTTATCTCCTAGCATCCACCACCCGAACGGGTACAGCACCGTGTTGACGATGTGCAACAGAAGGCGTCGACCGGAGTCCAGAAGAAGGCTTTTGGGGATGTCCGGGAGCGCTTTGGCTATTTGGCTGCAGGGCCCAGCAGATTAACGAAGTCATGGCGCAAAGATCAAAGACGCTTAAGCGGAACTATCGAATGCGAGGTGGGGTACCATCGTGAGGCTCTTCGGGCCATCGGCCTTACACAAAATGTATTGTCGTCGGTGAGTCGCTGTCTGGACTTCCGGTTACACAAGCTTCAGCCCCTCACTTCATCGATCATAAGAGTTGGGGTGTTGCCAGTGAAGTCTCGAGCAATTACACCCAACTTTCGGGGTTCAGCCTCCCGTCTCGGCACCACCCGCTATTCCTGTTAGTTCTTCCAACTAGTGTTTTCGTTACAAGTCAGTGCGCGACAGGAACGTTGTCTTCACGGACCTTAGTACATGTTCACATAGTGGAACTTGCAGTAACCTAAGCATCTTCAAATTACCCAGCATGGTGAACCATAAGCTTCAAGAGCGTATCGATGTTCATTGTCACGCTCTGCCCGCCAGATATCGCCAACACTTGCTCGATAATGGTCACCAGCATGTTGACGGAATGCCAGCTATACCAGTAAGTTATCCTACAATTATACTCAGCCATACTCACTACTTTCAGATATGGGATCCCAAGGACCATATTCGAATCATGAAAGAGCGCAACATCACAAAAACAATCCTAAGCATCAGCTCTCCAGGAACAAACTTGACACCAAAATCCAGCCTCGAAGCTGCCGCCACAACCCGTCAAGCCAACGAAGATATCGCCGCCGTCTGTGCCGAGTATCCCGAGCAATTCTTCTTCTTCGCTTCCCTTCCTCTCCCTCTAGTTTCTGAGTCCCTCCTAGAGATAGACCACGCACTCGACACCCTAGGAGCCGTCGGCTTCTGCCTCGTCTCCAACGCCCATGGCCTCTACCTCGGCGACCCATCCTTCACTCCCATCCTACAAAAGCTCAACGACCGCAAAGCAATAATCTTCATCCACCCCACAACCTGCAACCTCCTCCTCCCCTCTCCATCCGCTCAATCCCAAGCCCCCTCCGCACAACCAGCAACCGACGTCCTCCCCGTCACCGTCCTCCCCTACCCTCGCCCCATGATGGAATTCATGTTCGACGAAACCCGCGTCGTAGCCAACATCCTGCTCTCCGGCCTCTTGGACATGTATCCCGACATCACATTCATCATGTCGCATTGTGGCTGCGCGCTCCCCCCTATCATCGACCGGATCGGGGCATTTGACTCGATTCTATACTCTAGACCGGATTCTAGCCAGAGATTCAAGGATCTGTTGAGAACTAGATTTTATTTTGATCTTGCGGGGAAGCCGTTTCCGGATCAGATTTGGGGGTTGGTGAGGATGTTGGGTGGGGGAGGGGAGGGGATGGGAATTGGGGAGGCGGAGTTGGAGGAGGTTAGCAAGAGGTTGGTTTATGGGAGTGATTTCCCGTTTACGCCGGAGCCGGCGGTGGTGAAGTTGCAGGGTTTGATGGATGAAGGGTTGGGGAAGATTTTTGGGGAGGAGAGGAAGAAGGAGATTTATGTTGGGAATGCGAAGAGGTTGTTTGGTCTCTGAAGTGAGGGACGGAGATTACGATTTGTCTTGAGGGCAAGATTGCGGTATCAAAGTCGAACCTGAATTTCAACATCTCGGTTCCGTTGTTCTTCGACCATGGATTGTTTCAATCCACTCTACCTCTCGTGTGCTTTCATGCCATCACAGCTCATTGAAGGCTTTGGGATGTTAGGTCGTCAGAGTTACTATCAAGCGATATGGACTTTGGACTGATCAGAAGTGCTGACCCGAGCTGACACAATGAAGACTCGAATTGTCTCAAATTCTCGTTCAACTTTTGAGCCATGATGTCTGGTCACTTTATAAGACTCTGTCTTGATCCTTCGGAGCGCACCATTAGTCAAGTTATATTTCATACGGAGTACATACATGTTAACCACCAAAAGTTAACAATGACTTCTCTGCATCGGCCCAATTCCTTCCCACTCATCTCCGCACGAACAGTCTATCATCTATTTCATCAACATCTCGAAACAATACACAACATCACCCAATTCTCCAGACAAGCAAACACCACCTACAACCCTATCCCTCACCATCCAACCCACCACTCCTCACAACAACCCAACCCCCAAAACCACCGCCCCAAGCAGCATCCCCATAACCCCCCACTGAACCACCAACCCCGCCGCCCCGCTCCCACTACTCGGCCCCTGCGTATCACCTCCACCCGTACTTCCCGTCAGCGCTGTCGCCGTCGCCGTCGCTGCCGTATAGGAACTATGCGTCGAAGAGCTTGATGATAGAGAGGAGGAGACTGAGGATGCGGAGAGGAGGGAGGAAGCTTCTGATGAGATGGCTGCGGAGTCTATTGATGATGAGGGTGAAAGAGAGGTGGTGGATGCTTGTCGGATCTGGGGGGGATTGGGATTAGTTTTTGATGGGGCTTGAGGGAGAGGGGGAGGGAGGGGTACTTCGAGTGGATCTGCGGCTGCGAGGACTGAGAATGTTGGGACGCAGATGTTGGCGATGGAGAGGTACATGTTGATGTTCTGGTATAGTATAGAGAAGCTGGAAATATGACAGAGAGGGAAAAAAACAGGTTCAAGAAATTAGGAGTTATGTTTATTGGTATTGGAAAATGCTCACTTGCAGCTCCTCCGAATTACCATTCATATTAACATCACAAAATTCAGCTACGTCAAGAAATTACAAACATCCAGCCCTCCCGCACTCACTAAATAAACAGTACCACCTCATAATCTCCAAAACCGCACGTTGATAAAGAGAAGCTTCGCATTGGCAGAGATGCTTGCCATCAAAAGCAAAGCGATGTTGAAGCAATGTCAAGCAAGACAATTATGATTGGTACGGAGATGGTTCAGAGATCTAGTAGTACGGGTAGGTCAAGATTAGGTGCCGATCTAGGGCGGCGGGATGGTAGAGCTTGTGTTGCCGAGCTGGATGACGACATGACTTTTGAGGCTCATGATTCTTTTTCTCTTGAAGAGGAAATCATGCAGGTACAAAAATAATGATTCCTTGCATGTTCGAAATGCAAATTCTGAAGTGCTACGTTTTGCTCGCATCTGGATGCTAGGAGTCTGATGTGATGGCAATAATAGGTGACTTGCCCCGAGAAGCCGATTCTATCTATTCTAGGAATGATCTTTGCAACGATTAAGACGTCGCTCGACATGTTTTGAAATACAGAAGTCTTGTTCTTGCAAACATAAACTGCCCAGTTCTTCTCCTGTTGAGCTTTGCATTCACAACTGCTATGCAAACCGGTCGCAAGTGAAGAGTTTGGTTTAAAGCTCATCTGCGTCGCTCTGAGGTCGCATCTAATTTTGACTTACATGCAGCCTTCAGTAGTTTCATAGCCGCCTACAATCTATGCCGCAATTGCTTTCGTTGCTGCCCTTCGCATATTGTGGCTCGCTTATGAAAAGGGGGAAGCGGGGTAGCACAGTCTTGTAAGCGAGGACCGCTATTCAAACATTTCATCGTGAAAAGAAAGGGCTGAAGTTTGAGGACCTTGATTCATTGAATCAACATCGAGTTCGAGTAAATTTGTTTCACAGGTAGCAACTAGTTTGAAGAGTGCTAGAGTGCTCTGCCAGCTAGCAGTTCTATCAGATTCAAAAGCATACCAGGACGTTTGAATATTTGATGATATTAAAGAGAGCATTTCTGTGGTTCGTAAGAAGTTACGCATTCAGCATAGTTGGTCACTATGCACTACTGAATAGTGGTTTTTACATTCCTCATGTAAACAATCGAGCAATTTTAAGCATGCAATAATGAACTATTTGCCTGAGAACATAAGAGAGCCAAATGCACCACCTTACAATACTCTGCTGATACTTTGTCCCAGGGAAATAAACCGTTAGCGTATGACTAGGGCAAGGGTTTTGATTTTGGTGCCATCACAGCAATTCTTTCCCTTGTCCTCGTAAATCCGCTAACGTTTATTTCCCCTGGGACGAAGTAGAATCTAGCACTATACTAGATCTCTTCTGTGAAATACTTGTGAAAGCCTTATGCATTGTTTCCTCAGATCAAAGATCTTCAAAGATCATCAATGATGCGGCTAGTTGGCAGGGGCGGAGACAAGTCCTACTCGCGTGGAGTAAACTTCTCCCGGGTGACCAAACAGACTCTCAGAGCCCCACAATCCACTATCTAGGCGACGTGGGGGAGAATCGATCCGCGAAAGGTACACGTAGAGGCCTGTGGATATACTTCTAGGAGAGACTCGAATTTCAAAGTCACCTCGTTACGCCTTGCTATAAGGGGGAAAGTATCGGCATTGCACGAAAGCTTGAAACAAAAATAAACATGGAAGGAAAACAAGTAACTGCCGTTGCGAGGAGCGGGAAGAAAGTGGCTCTAATGTAATTCTGGGGAAGTTTAAATGTGGACGATGTAACCTTCCACGTCAGTCCCGTCCCTTCCAGACAAAACAAACAATTTCAACAACACGGCACATGCTAAAGCGCGTGAAACGACTTTCCCCTTATTCGAGCTCTCTTATAAACAGTCTAGGTTGTCACACTAGCCACGTCTTACAAGCCACGTGAGCCAAACCTTGTATGTCTCAGTGACTTCTAAATATATATCATGGTACGAACTGTGCTACACCCGAGCCATTGTCTCGAACCTTATTCAGACGGCTTGTCTGTCGTTCAGCCACACGTCACAAAGACACAAGCCATGAATCTTCTCGCTCCCTCGCCTCCATGCTAAGAAGTCATTCGTGCTCGAGACGAGGAGCCTCAAAGACATTATGCAATTCTTCACCTTCCGGGATCTCAAAGCAGCAACCGTGCGATGTTTTGCGGTGATTGTCGTCCGATGTCTCGTCGTCCAAGTTGGTAAGGCTTACATCATGATTAAAATAAAGATCTGCGTCGTCCACCGCAAGGGCCTCTGGTTTGAGGAACACGTCTCGAGCATAGTATTCCAGAACCTTCAAGCCATGATGATGATGAATACTTGCGCAAGCGAATTACCGACCTTCAAATGCAGCCGCACACATCACCCTAATAATGATCGCTCGCAAGATCCCAAAGTTCCCAAACATCCCTCCACGGACCTTAATCGGACGATCAATATAACCTCCTTGCCTGCCAATACATACCCCCCTCCCCATCCCACATCCCCGCTTTCTTGTCTTACCAAACTATATTGCTTGACCTGCCAGCCTCCCTGCTGTTGTTGCACGAACAGCTGGACAAAACCGACCTACCACTACTAGCTCACCCAAACCCGTCACAACTCTGGATTCCGTTCGGCACGTAAACCTAAATCCCGATCCACAAACCGTCTCATTTCCTCCGAACCGGCTACCAGCCACGTATAGGAGTAGTTCCTGCCCTAGTGCCTATTCAGAAAAACCAGCCTCTCTCTGCATCAGTAAGTATGCCCACCACGTCCGTCCACTCCACAAAAAAAAGACTCGGCAGAGAAATCCCAAAAAAAAAAAAAAAAATATTTCCTTCGACGAATCCACTATGACAATCAATCACTGACAAACGCCTGACAAAACCCGTCTCGTCTAGCATGAAATCGCAATACGCCTACGTGCCGTTTGTCTGATCGCCGGAAAACACCCAGCCAGGATCTACATACACACTTAATTACCTGCCTGCTTCCCGCCTGTCAAAAAAAAATTTCCGCTTGCTCGCTCGCTGCTAAAAGAGAAGAAGGGGGGATTCCCGAGGGGGAGAACAGGTCCGTTTCAAGTGCCGCACTCCGCCTCCCCGGCCACACAGACGCATGACGAACTAAGGGTCAACCATGACATGCATGGGCCCCCCCTCCCTTCTTCTTCTTCTTCTTCCCTTCCCTTCCCTTCCCTCCCCTTCCTTTGTCCTCCTCTGTTCCCCCCATCCTGCAGGCTAGGCTGAGCTGGGCTGGGCTGGACGTACAATTTCTTCTGTCTGGAGCGTTCCTTTCCTGTCTCGGCTCCTTCCTTCCTTGCTTTACCAAGTCAGGTAAAGTACCAGATTCCCGTCGCCGCCGCCCATCGCATCCGGAAGCTGGAACGGGAAAGGGGTGTGGTGTGGTGTGGTGTGGTGTGAACGAACGGACGGACCAGGGCCCCTCACTTATTTAGGCAGGACGTTGTTAGAGGGAAGGCTTCCGTATGGATCTGGGCTGGGCCCGTCGAGAATGTCCCTCACATATTGTCTATCCATCGTTCTTGTTTCCTTTCTTTGCTTTTTTGAGGGGGTTGCACCTAGGATGTAGATTGCGCGATTATAGGTGTGCGAGATGGCATATTTCGCTCGGGGGATGATGGATCGACGGGACTTGCAAATCCCCAAGTTCAGGCCCTTGATCTGACGAGGGACGATCTGGGCTTCGCCTCATGTTGGTGGTGATGTTGGGTGAGTGCTTGCTGCTGCCGTTGATGTAGAGAAGAAGTGTTCTGGAACGTCTGGAATGCTGCAGTTCATGCGGTATGCTGTGCATAGAGCATGAAGAGATTGATGTGATGACGACGATAGGTATCGAGGTTGGAGGGAGAGGACACATGTCCTGCATCAAATCTTCGTCTTCGGCGGGTTCTAGAAAATACAAGCCATACGCACGAAAGATGAGGGTAAATAGCCACTCAATGTTTTGGGTCTAACATTTACAATATTACAAGATTGATTCCAGCAAGACTCTCCTATGTCTTTCATGCTCTCTATCCGTGCCGCCATGATGAATGCCAACGCCAAAGCCAAAATGGTCTTTCCAGACAGTATAGCAGCGCAGCCTTTTTTTTCCACCCCTCCTGTGCAATCCCATTCCCACCCATCCATTTCCATCCCTTAAAAGCCTTATGCTACAATATGTATACACAACCCAATCCAAACCCAACCCAGCCATGCAAATGTGCCTCCTCGTCTCCCAAAGTGCTCCTAAATGATGTTCGTAATACTCATACGCTCATTCCCCCTATTTCTCTCTTGACCCCGATCCGGTGCCAATCCACCTGCACTACCACCAGAACTGCCACTTCCATACCTCGAATGCACATTCGAATGAACAGGCTGCGCATAACCACCCTGCTCCCTCGCCAAAACACCAACAAAATACTCCACCCTCTCCCACCCACCCCAATCCCTCGCCTCGGCATCCGTAAGAATCGTCGTCCCTTCCCGCCCATCCCCAAGTAACGTAGCACCAATTTTTGGTCCCCCAGAAGATCCAGAACTCACACCTCCGATGTTCATCCCTGTCTCACTGCCCGTCCAAACCCAACTATTTTCCGTACTTGCTTGCAAATCGCCAGAAACGTACGCAATGAGCTCTTCGTCCATTTCTCGTTCCCCGCGGTAACCTGTACTCCCAATGAGTCCTCCTGCTCTCCTCTTCTCGATCAAGACGCCAAGGAAGAAAGCCAGATTTCGACCACACGCTACATTGACGTCTCGAAGAGCGGCGATGCTAGACGAAGCTCGGATGCAAGTTAGTGCTGCGTCGAAATGGCCACCGAAAAGGAGGAAGAGAGTACAGCGCCAAATGTGCGTACAAGTCATGGAGTTGGCTGTAGGTCCGAAGGGAGGCGTTGAAGGATTCGACGAGTTAGAAGCAGTCATTGCACGAGCTAGCAGATTCGTGGAGTCTAGAGATGCTCGGATGCACTGTTCAATAGCGTTACTGCGGATTTCTGGAGGGCAGGAAGTGGTGAGATTGTGTCGGTGAAGAATAAGACGTGCATTCATGAGATGGAAGACTGGAGCGAGCATTCTTGGATCCAAAGGTTCGTGTGCAGAAATTTGACAGGATGGTGGAAATGAAGCCATGCAGGCATTGAAGTGAGTATCAAAAGTCTGCAGTGTCGAGGGAGAAATGACGGGCGATTTGAGTGTTTTGATCAGTTGAGAAACGGCTCTTACAACGTGTATAATTGGCAGGATAAAGTTTGTGAGAGGTGCAACGCCGTTTGGAACCAGCATTCCGGCATCGTGGATGTAATGGTCGTCAATGGCAGCTGGAAGGCTTACATCGCAGTCTGCGTCTTCGATCAGGAGAGGTCGTCCGAGCTCCAAGGACATATGCCTATCCCAAACATAAATTCCCCACCATACTCGACGTCGCATTTCTCCTTCTATCATTGGCCAAGGTCCCGTTTCGTTGTGCAGACCTATATCCTGGGAAATTCTGACCGCTGAAGCTAACCACGTCCATGCAGCAGATTTGAGGTTCATCTCAGTCAGGAAAATGCTAACCAGAATAGCGGACCGTGCGTGATCAATAACAAACTCATCATTCCAGGTATCTATCAAGACTCGCGAAGTCTCAATGTACTCTTTTCCTTTGTGAGGCCGCTGAACACTTGGTTCCGAACTGAAAAGTGTGCCAACTGCTAGTACCGAAAAGAAGAGTGAACTCCACACAGGAGGCACTCCGTGCAAGCTTCCGGCTTTGTAAACAGCCTCGTATTCCTGCTCAAACGTGGGCCAATGAAGTATAGGTATTATGATGTGGACAGAAGCGTAATATGAGCTAAGAAGATGGTCGGCCAAGTGTTTCGGGGGAAGATCCGGTCGAGGTGGGTTGAAATGTGCCTGTGACCCAATTTGCCGGTAAGGTGCAGGTGGCTTGAATATCCCCCGGCCAAAATTCCGGATATTGGAGCGTACCCTCGACAGATCTTGAGGCGGTGGAGGCCGTTGTCTTCGCTTTGGATGCGAGCCGATTTCCGGGAGTTGTAGGGCAATTTGCTGAGGCCCTTCAGTGTCAACGTCCATCTGCCCTTCCCTCATACTCAGCATGGACCTCAGATGTGAGTTTTCCCTCTTGACTTGAGCAATTTGTTTCTCCAAGTCCTGCACTTGCTTGATAGATGACATGCGCCGATTTGTCTCCTTGGTGAACTGACACTTCACGTTCCGGCTGGAACATTCCGAGCAACTTGTTGTCTCTGTCGCATCACACTTAACTTTGCGTTCTCTGCAGGCATCACAACTTGGGTCTTTCCTTCTCTGCCGATAAGCCCTCTTTTGCGCTTGCATGTTCGCAGCAGACATCTGCCCTCCTGTGGCACCTGGCGTACCACTTGAAGATCCCGTGGAGGCCATTGAATCCATGCCTGGTGGTCCAGGAGATGTCGTAGCAGACCCGTAGGGATTTTGGAATGAGCTATGCCCCATAGGGAGCCCGGTTTGCATGTTCATATGCTGAGGATGTGGTCCGCTCAATGGTCGAGGAGAGGCACCCATAAGTCCTCCTTCGTATACTCCTTGTGGTCGAGGTGACGCCGCAGACGAGACAGAGGAAGAGTCGTAAGATTTCGTCGAAGGCGCTGGCGACCTTGAGTATGTATTTTGTATCGGCCCCGCCATCTTTAAAGGCCCGAAGTCGCTTCTGTTTATCCAAATGGCACTACCCGGTGGAGAGAGTCTGAGATATAGGATCGAGAGAGGCGAAGAGAGAGGTTCACAGTTCCAGCCTCATTTCACGGAGTTTTACGCACCTGCCACAGAAAATTCGGGGAGAGGATTCGAATCCGCAAGCGGAAGAATTGCAGCGAAAAGGGGATTTGGGGGCCTTGGGATTATACGATAGCCAGAAGAGATTGCGTTAGTCAGAGAATAGGATTTTCCACAAGGACTTGTTCTTTGGTATCTCTCCTAGGATCTGGGAGATCCGCGACACGCCGCCGGGTTGCAGTTTGGTGCCACCTCAGGGCTGCTAAGTTCCGATGCAAGTAGTAGTGCAGCGTGGCCTGCCTTGAAGCTTTCCCCACTCGATACCAAAGGCCCAAGGTACCAGAAGTCGGCAGCTGATCCGTACCGGAGAAAGTCAATCTGTGACAGGGAATCGATCAGCTAAGTGCACCGAGAGAGGCGCTCGTTGGTGGTGGTGTTGGAAGTGGTGGTGGAGGAGTAGGAAGAGGCTAGTTGTGGCGAGAAGAGCATATTGGTGCGGTAAAGAATGTTGAGAGGAGGAAAAATGCCGACAAGACAATGATAAGAATTTAAGTGAGGTATGACTTTGACTGGTGCGGGATGAAATAGCAGCGACGAAGGGGAGGGTATATGACGGAAGCGCAAGCATTGGCCTCCGCTTTAAGGCTGATTGGGAAATCTGGAGTAATATAATGCCAAGCAAAGCAAAGCAAGCATATGAGGCAGAGTTTCGCGAAAATATTTCTCTCTGCGCTGCGCTGTGCCCTGACGACGGCCTGGCTTGCCTTGCCTTGCTACCCGGTGAACCTTGTACGCAGGTGAGTTGCGGTGCGGTGTGCAGTAGTAGTGTTAAAGTAGCGATGGCGGTTCTCGACCCTGGCCGCCCACGCCCACCATCACTTCCTCTTTGCAGCTCAAGGGGGGAGGGGGGTGTGAGGGGGGACGGAGCATACGTCCAGGGCAACGTCAAGACGTTACGGAGCCCAGTTAGTCAGGACTGAGAGGGCAGCGGCAGAAACGAAGATTCTCCGGAACTCCTGCAAAACTTCCTTTTTGGGAGCCCGAAACAACATGCAAACTTGCAGGTGTCCTGAATGCCAACCCTATTCTGATTGCCGGGTCGGCAAAGTGACAAAGTTTGACTGTCATACGCCGGGACATGATGTGCATTGCTCCAGGAACTCGTGCGGGAAGCAGGCAGGCAAGCAACCAAGCAAGCAGCTCGGTACTGATGAGCCGCCCCGAGAGTTCAAGCAGGCAGGTGGTTGTAGGGGTTGATCATCGTCAGATAGATTAAAAGACGTACCGGGATTTTGTTTGGGCTGGAGCGTTGGATTGTTCAGTAACTGGCCACTTTGGTCACCTGCAGGTCGGTTTCGCGGGAGGAGGCGTCTAGAGGTGTTCCTGCGACGTTCACTGCATATGTACGTCTGGATTCCAGTCTGCTTCGGGGGCCTCCTGCCGAACCCTTCGGCTTGTTGATAGGACCAGCTCGTCCAGCGGATCGGAAGTATCGTTTTGGAGGAATCGAGGCAGTCTTACCAAGACGACGCGTGGTTAAGATATCGTGGGAATACCGAGATGCTGTGAGCTGGTGAGAGGCGGCTTGCTCAGCTCGAAGATGGCGAATGGAGTTTTCTGGTATGTCTCGTCTGCACGTCAGAATATGCAGCAGCACGTGTGCAATCCTGCGTGGTTGTTTTCAGAGAGCGATGGTAGTGGGTATATATCGGGACAATAGCACCTCCTCCTCCTAGCTACCTCGTAAGTCTCGCCCGACTCTGGACAGCAGGACTACAGTAGTTCGCCCTCAAGGAAATTTATTAGGCGATGCCGTCTGCAATCCTGGCTTGCGGAGGGGAACAGGTACGGGGGTTCTGGAAATAGTCGTGATTCGATAAGAGGTGGTACCTGCAACCCTTGCCAGAAGACGACTTCACCGTGGTGGACAGGGTGATGAGGAGCCAAGGTTTGTCACCAGGGGCCTTCGGAGGATGTCTCGAAGCCCATGCCGCATCCAAGATCAGCAGTGCCAGCGTCGCCGACGGTGCATGACAATGTATGCAAGGCTGCTGTGAAGTGAGCTTTCTGCTAGTCGTAGTTAGTGGTGACAGAATCCTCGCAAAGAATGTTATCCACATGGGAAAAGGAGCTGCTAATATCACTATGAGGTGCCGCTGTCTCATGCGAAGCTCATGCCGTGCTCTGTAGTAATATAGTTAGTAGTTGATTTTCTGATAGTCGGACAAGCATGTCCGCAAGACGCCTTTGCCTAATGAGGAAGTAGATAAACGTTTCCTAGTGTTTCAGGATTTTCGATTTTGCATCTTAGATAATTTTTGCTTTTTAGCTCGAGGACGGGGGTCTGGAAAGGTTTACCAGTATTGCCTCCTGAGGATCACTGGCCTAGAGGCCCAAGTGACCAGGAAGAGGAAGGTCCTGGGACCTCTAAGCGTACGGCTACGAGTACGTACTGCCGTTCGTCTACTTTGCTTACTTGTGGACTCGCTCCTGGAATGGCGTGTGGTGTGGTTGGCGGCTATGGGTATGGAGGTGGACTGGATGTCGGCTTGGTTGTTGCCGCAGCGGGAGGATTGGGACGGACTGACTTGGGGGCCTGTTTCACGAGCATACCCTGCCAGCCCGGAAGAACAGAATCATGGTTTGGAAGGCAAGTTCCGACGGGATGAGCAAATGCTGCGGCAGCGGCGAGCTGCCACATGTGTGTGGGGTGGTAGAGTTTAACAGCCAGCGTGGAGGGTCCCTACCGAATGGACAGAAAGGAGAGCATGGCCGCGGTACGGTTGGCATCCCGGAGCGCCTCGTCCAACAGGAAGGTCGATGTTCTGAAACCTTGCGGTGGCTTGCAAGTATTGCTGGAAGAGAGTTTAGGCGTTGGAGGGCTCGTTACTGGACCGGGGACTGTGAACGATCTTGCACCGCCGGCTCGCATTCGGTGACTAACTAATTCAGGCCCCCTAGACAGGACACCATCATTATTCTCACCACCACCACCACCACAACAGCGGAGTGCACTCCTCTCCCCCAAACCCCCAATAACTCCCCGTGGTAGCACAATGCCTAGCTCTCTTGCTGACTTCGTACTGACCCGCATCGCATCTTCGCAGCTCCCTGTAATTCGACTTCCAGTCTCCTCTCTGCTCCCACCACCATAAATCCTCAACCGTCGACCCGACTGCCGCGAACCAGTGAAAAGATCGGCCGCCGCCTGCAGACCGCCTGCAGCAGCGGGCCTTGCCCCAATGCAACGCTGCTTTTTATTCTGATATGATATCGATATTTGAAAACTTGCTATACCTCCTCAGGCTCAGCGCGACAGTAGTCCCTCGTCCATGTCGAACTTGGCCTTAAGCTGCCCATATCAATGGCCGGACACGAGATCACGAGATATTTCATTTGCGCCATACGCGCCAGACTCAACAGCCGACAGACTCCAGTGAGTGATGGTCGTGGATTAGAATCCACTTCGCCCGACTTTCCAAGGCCCACCTCTCCATCCCCTATTCAAGGCGTGGCACCGGGCCCAGAAAAATCTGGGGACGACACGCATGCGTGTTTAACCTATTCCATAACTACATATTCTGGATAGTGAGTCGAGAAGGCCCTTCGTTGTCTTGTATTGAGGCGCCCCAATCGAAAACAGTTAATGCCGCTGTGAGCGCTTCCACGTCCACTTTCTTGCAGTCTTCTCTTTGCATATAATTGCATGGCAAAACCCTTTCCAGTCTCGGATGAACGCTTACCGGTAAGTTCCCCAGAAAAAGTTTCGAAGGTCTGAAAGGAAACGGGCCTCTAACGCATAAGGCCGAAGTCTAGGAAGCGATCTTGTTTCAAGACCGCTGCAGAGACTAAAAGGGACATATAATACAAGAACGACGTCATTGGCACCACCCGAAGCTTTGGTCAGCATTTATAAGACGTATATCGAGAAACATATGAAAGTCTAGCACAGAACTTGCGTTGATAGACTTCCGAGCATACGTCCTGTCGAGACTGTTGGCAGGTCTGTTTGAGAGGTGACGTTGAGCGCGAATACCAAATAGCTCTTGGCGAACGTTCGTGCGGTCCGATGGTAAAGATCAGCAAGTTTCCAGATCCCCACAGACCCTTTACCTTGTCATGATAAGGTTTGTTCTACTGCGGCATCAGAACCAGGCAATGACAGCGGTCCCACTGCTAAAGGATCCAGGGAATTGTGTGCATCGGATGCTACCGCGGTCTGCTTCTGACCGGATTTTCGAGGCAGTTCGGATCTTTGCTCCTCTAATCAATCGCATAGCTAAATCCCAGGACGCACGAGCAAGCTCGTTCAGAACTCTGTGCGGAACATTTCTTCGGAAGTCTGCGGCCGCATGAAAGTTTCCTGTTGACCATAATAAAATGTTGCTGATCACTTGTCTAGTCTTTTTCTCCATAACATAACCGCACAGATATTCCCTTCCTATCTACACGAAAGAGGGGCCAGCACGATTCAGCCCGTTGGTAAATGCAACCTAGGAGGTGGTCACAAAAGCGGAAGCCAGAAGTGAAGCCGAAAGTTTGCTTGTTCCGCGGCGGGCGCGGGTAGCAGAAATGTCGTGATGATCCCCTCAAAAGGAATGTGTTAAACTCAACCAGATCTAGATACCACCTTGTGATTACACGTGGAGCCCTGAGCAAGATTCCTCCCGTCCCAGTTGATCCTTCTGCAGTCGCCAGCAATGACTCGTCGAGCTCGTCAGTTCTAGAGCCCGAATGCTTGAAATGTAACGCTGAAGTGAAGATCTAGTTTCTTCACGGGAAGTCACTCCCAATTGAGATTATGGCCGTCACTTTCGGCGATAACCTGACTTGAGTACTTTGCTCACACTTTGAAACCGTAGAACGCTTGTTCAGCTACCGGCCAGAAGGCACTTGGCAAATTGCACAGCGTCAATTGGTCTATGGACTACCGTCTGCTATGGAGCCTGCACGACGCTGGTTCTTGAGAAGCTTCTTTGGGACCGTCGTTTTCCACCAGGCCGTTAGAAAGGTCAGACGCCGACATGGTGAGGATCCTCCTGCTGGGTTCTCTCTCAGCTTAGCTTTTTTTCCAGCGTGGCCCTACAATCCTAGCAGCACCGCCAAAGCCCAGCAGCACCAGCACTTTGGGCTGGGGACAGTGGGTGGACCGTGTGAGGCTCCTGGCATGGCCTGCCTTGCCTTGGGCGTGGCGGGAAGAATTACCGAACAAGAGGTAACCCGGGAGGTGGAAAAGCTGGCGTCGTGGAAATTTGATGGTGCGCAGTGCGCTGCAGAGCAGATCCATGGGCCACCAGGAAAGTCCCAGCACTTCAGCACCCGCTTCAGCACCCACCCAGCACTAGCAAACGTCACAAAATTGACGCTGGGTGTGATAGGGCTCTGAACGGACGATCATCTCCACTGCACTCACGATGGCCAGCGGGATACCCGCAGCTCGGTCTGAAACGGGATGACAGGTCATTTCCCACGCTGGTGGGCAGATGAGATCTCGAGAGAGGGGCCCGAGGAACCTGTCAGTCATTTTACTCTCCGCCCGAGTCCGAACAGAACATGGATTTGTCCCCTTTGTCTGCTGCAGATTGCAGATTGCAGATTATTGCAGCACAGCCACAAACAGATAGTGCCAGCAGGGAATCGCTGTTCCTGCTTGGCAGGATGGACGCAGTGCTCCCGAATGGAACGCCTCGATGATGATGATCTCCAGAACAGAGTTTGAACGGTGTGTTTCCCTCGTCTCCTCCTCGGGGAATGGGACCGAATTGGACCTGGCACGACGATGCTCCGGTTTCGAGGTCCAGCAGCGTCGTATCGAGAACATTACACTCCCGAATTTCCACGTCGTCCTCGCCCATGTTGAGGCTCAGTATCAATATGTCTGAGTACCTTGCTCTTAACGCCATCGAATCTGGATCTGGCCCTGGATTCCGAGGTTGCCAAACGGCAGCAACTCGCTGCCCTAAGACACAACATGGTGAGTGACCGAGTTGCATGTACAGGTACAGGACCCTTCGAAACATGCGGAAATCCTCCTCCTGCAAATCCGATTCGCAAACATTTCCTCAACTGCGTCGGGGAGCGCACCAAAAGGGACAGTACACCTACTTTATGAAGCTACCAAAGCTTATCTGCATGAAGCAAGCTCGTGGCAGCAATGAGACGGCTCAAATAAAGCCGCCGTGACACAAGATGAGGTTGCTACCCGCAATCTAAGACATTATTGATATTCCTGTGCGACGGGTGTCTGCGATGACCGCGACGACTGTGTGATGAGCGCGTCGGGGCATTGCTTTTGGGCTTCTTGTCTTCTTTGCTGTGCATTTTCGTGTCTGTGTTCGAAATGCGATGTTCGTGCTTCCGTACGAACCGCAAAAGAAATACGAAATAATGGCATTCAATTGTCTTCAAGGATGTTCCATCGAGTTCGTTGACGAGGCATTTCGGAAGGCGCCGAGGTGCTGAAGGAAGCTTGCTACACCGCCCGAAGGGGCAGAATACTTTCCACAATTTTTTCCTAATTGAATTTGGGACCATCGCAGAGATTTCCATTCGATGACAAACCGAAAACGTCTCCTAAAGGAGGCATAGTATTCGCCTCGAAGTGAAGTATATCTTTTATGAGCTACTGCTCGTCTATATTCCTTTTCTCATCCCTTCTCCCGCTTCCAAGTTCCACGAGCAAAAAAGGAACATTCTGCTTGGAGGACTCAGTGACACGAAGATCCAGAAGTCAGTGAGACAAGACCACTGAGGTGTAGGAAACCTAATTCAGACGTCGAATAGTTTTCGATCTCCGGCATTGCCCCTCTCTGCGACGGAGAAGCTTACACGAAGACTGCACTTCTGCTCACTCGAACCCAACCCTCACTTCGCTGTCCGCCCCTCAACTCAAGCCTCACCTTCAAGATGTGCAAATCCGCCCACCACCAATTCTTGCACGATATGCCAAAATGCGAACACCATCTGCACATCGAAGGCTCCCTCTCACCGACCCTTCTCTCCTCCCTCGCCGCTAAGAACTCCATCTCTCTGCCAGACTCCTCAGTCGATCCCTCCTTCGCCTCTCCCACAGCCCTCGAACAACGATACGAGAACTTCACTTCCCTCGATGATTTCCTCCACTATTACTTCATCGGGATGTCCGTCCTGCTCCACGCTTCAGATTTCGAATCTCTAGCCTACGAGTACTTTACTCGCGCACACGCTGATGGGGTCCACCATGCTGAGATATTTTTCGATCCTCAGGCGCATACTTCGAGGGGGGTATCCTATGGAGTTGTAGTGGAAGGACTTGTTGCTGCGCAAAAGAAAGCAGAGAAAAACTTTGGGATCAGTTCGAAATTGATATTATGCTTCCTGCGACATTTACCCGCGAGTCACGCTGGAGAGACGTATACTGAAGCTGAGGCATTGGGACATTTCTCCGATGGGACAGTGGTAGGCATTGGACTCGATAGCAGCGAGGTCGGTTTCCCACCAGAGATCTTCAGAGAAGTCTATGACGCGGCTGGGAAGACGACTTTGAGAAGGACAGCACATGCTGGAGAGGAGGGAGACCATACATATATCTCACGAGCGCTGGATCTCTGCAATACAGAGCGAATCGACCATGGTATCCGACTAGTTGACAACGAGGAGCTGCTCAAGAGAGTAGCGAGCGAGAAGATCTTGGTCACCATGTGCCCGTTGAGTAACGTCCGGCTGAGATGTGTGACGAAAGTTGCGGATCTACCAGTCAGGAAATTCCTGGATGAAGGAGTGAGGTTCAGTATCAACAGTGATGATCCTGCTTATTTCGGAGGGTACATACTTGATAACTATTGCGCCGTGCAAGAAGCGTTCAAATTGAGCCTCGTGGATTGGAGGTTTATTGCGGTCGCTGCTATTGAGGGGAGTTGGTGTGATGAGGAGAGGAAGAAGACTTTGTTGGCAAAGGTTGATGACTGGGCGGAGAAACATAAGAGCATGGCTTGAATCTCAGCTACGGCAAGGGGTAGTAATACATGAAGAACAGGTGGCAAGAAAGTTTATGGCCCCATATTGTAGAAGTGTATCTATTGACAAACATACCCATCAAAGCACGGACGCTTTGCTGTACTCTAGTCACCTGTTAGAATACTTAGAATCGAAGAATTTTTACAGTAATACCATTAATTGCATGTGTCTAAGACAGAGTGTAGGAATCTGAAACATCATGTAGGACAGATTCTTTGAACCATCCAGCTCTATTCCAGGAAGTGGCACTGTAATCGTGTTAAACAGCACGTCTTAATGCCATCCTAATTACTGAAGGAAGACAAGCCCAACCTTGCAAACATCCTGATTCAAGAAAGACTGATTCACTCACCATACTCCAATAACCCAAGTGTTCCACAGTGATCCACATAACCCACCCTCTGTCCGTGATTCAAGCTCCGGGAATCACCTCCATCAAACCCCACATCTTTTCCATTTAATCCACTCCAAACAAACAAACAACATATCCTTCTTCCCAACCAAATAAGGAATTCACAACTCAATGTGCCTCTTCCACCCCAAAGCCCCTGATTCTCCTGAGCTTCCTGCACGACCAGCTAAACCCCATCCTCCATCTCCAAAAAGATACCATTATCCACGTCCACGGCCACTTTCAAAAGGGAAAGTACTAGTCTGTCCTAGCATCGATACTAGCGAAGCTATCGATCCACAGACCCCCGAAATATAACAAGAGTCTTCTAAGATCTAGTTTCTGTGCTTGAAGCTGGGGCGACTATCTTCTCTTCTCAGTTCCTTCAATCGACGGGGCAGCAAGGTCAAAAAGTTGCCTTATTCATACAGCAACGGAGCTGCGCACGAGTCGAGTCGTATACGAATTCATGTTAGCCAGAAAGAAAATGCTGGTTGAAGAGGGTGAGTGGAGGCAGGCTCACGAGCAGTCTTTCAGTCACTGTCCCTTTTCTGAAAAAGCGGGAGGTTGATGAGGAGCTACTAGGTAAGCTAGAGATATTTTGAGCCTCGGATAGGTATGATACGACAAAGTGAGGGGAGCATTTTGGTACGGACTTGGTGTTTGGGGAGAGCGGGTTTGAGGAGGGTTGTTATCGAACGTCCGTCAATGAAGGGGTTCTAACTTCTGAGGAGAAGGCCAAACATTACCTACACCACAATAAAAGACCCCATGACTGAATTTATGTATTGCTGAGTTGCGCATTCATCGTTTGGGAAAGCGAAGCTTTACAAGTGATGCGTCCAAGTGGTGGTCTTCCTCTGTCTTCCAGCGAGCGTCCAGAGTCCAAGACACTACCAATATTTTTCTTGTACAATTAAAAGCGTCCAAATATGAGGAATCACTCACCGCGATCTATTTCAGGAGACTCAGAGCCATATTTCGGATACACTGCTTTCATGTTCTTACAAATCGTGTAACTACAGCGGCGCGCCGCAATTGGCCCGCGAAGCGAAGCCCCTGAATTCGCCCGGTACCTCACTTGGACATTGAGAAGATGCGCTCTGAGGAGACACACCAAAAAGATCTATTGTAAAGTACTCAGATAGTAAGAGAATAGATGTGCAGGCGTGAACGATACTTAGCCATGCAGACTTTTACAATGTGGGGTTGGCATATTTACATATTTTCCTCTGAATGGCTAGCTTAGAGTGTTGTGATGTCTATATACTTCAATTCTTACTATAATTTATTGGATGTCATAGTAAATCCAAGGCCTTGAAAAGCTTTCCTGTCATATGTTTCATATGCTCCTTAGCTAAACTATCTTTGTTTTAACAAAGTAGAGGGAGTACATTTCTTGAAAGACTTTGCGCTTATTCACTGCACTAATTCGAAATGACAGTGTGATTCAATGATATGCGAGAAAGATTCAGCGCCTAAGACACAAATATGCTACATAGGTGCTATGCATCTGGGTGTAATGTAGGACTTTATGTAAATCAGAATATAATTTACGAAGAGCGGTCCTATTACCTATTGCGCGTCTCTAAGTATCTTGAGACTTAGAGGGGACATATGTCAAATAGGCATTTACAGCACGTGAAGGCACATGAGAAATAGTTTAACGTGACATTACGAGTTATGGATGTGAATGTTCAGTTACTCATTTCATTAAGTTATCTCTCCTCTCCCACGCACTTCGTCTTTACACGACCATCAAAAGTATTTCAGCACAATACCACCGAACAAAACCATTTCCACCCATAAACAAGATGGAACCACGGCCCACCGCGGGATCAAGTTTGGCAGAGCGCAGACGCAGAACTAGCTTTCAACTTCCGGAATTTCATGCAGTGAATCGAAGTTGGACTGAGTTCTCTGCCAATGTCCAGCAGCATGTTGCAGCCGGTACACCCACCAAACTTCCTGACAATGTCAACTCTCCTGTCAGTACTCCTGATGCTTTTAAGCATCTACAGCAGCACCGAAAATATCTGAGTGGGGACCACTCTACTAAAGAGTCCGACATTGAGCAGTATATTCGAAGTTCGAGAACGCAACGGACATTAAACGGGAATCAAAGTTCTCGCGGCATTGGGCATTTTCTTCTAAGTTCAGGATCGCCACCGTTATTTAGCGGGAATCAAAATTCTCACAACATCGGACATCACCTTCGAAGTTCGGGAACGCAACCGCTATTTAACGGGGGTCAAAGTTCTCACAACATTGTTCCATATTCCGCAAAAGCTACTTCTATGCCAACAATGTCCAATCTCCGAGCACGCTGGGAGATGCAGGGAACACTTGGTGAGCCGATATCGAAAATACTACCATGACTTCCCTTCTAACAAGTACTTAGATTCAACGCCAGAAAGCAACATGTCAGACTTGACTAGCACAACACAACCTCGCCTCGAAGCGAATCACACTCAAGAGGATTCCGTGATCATGGACCAACCGCCTGCGAAGCGAAGACGCACTACAAAGGCTAGTGAGAAGAAGCCTCCAAAGCCAAAGGCGGAGAAGAATCCCAAGCCTCCAAAGACACCTAAGGCGCCTACGCCAAAGACTCCAAAGACTCCCAAAACCCCCAAGACTCCTACAAATCCTACTCAAACAAAGATGAAGAAAGCCAAGACATCCAAAGTCGACGTCCACGAAGACGATGGAGCTATTGGTGAAATCAGCGGCAATATGCAAGGACAAGACGTGGCTGCGGAAGCAGGCTCGAACGTGCCGTCTACCTCACGCAACGGTGGCCTGAATCAAGAGATATACGCTGCGCTGAATAGCCAGTATCAAGATGAGATGGGGGATGACGGACTTGCTGACGATGGTATGAGATGTTCTGCTTATTTCAGTCGTCACTTTCTCTTTCCCCAACTTACTACAAGCTTCACTTCACGTGAACACGTGGATAATTACGTTTGGGCTCTCTTTTTGGATATACTATTCTTGCAAGATTCACGTACTAACATGGTCAATGCTCTTTACAGGTCCATCCCTCCTCAATTTGCTATCTTATTCTAAGACCGGAGAGCTACAATACACCTACAAGACTGATGACCCTGAGCTCATGCTCCGAGAATATCAACGCATGAATACCGAGGTTGCCTCTCAACATGCAAACATGCCATCGCTACAGGGCTCTCATGATCAATCAGATCTGTTGCCTCCAATTCCGGATGTGTGCTTTCCTCAGCCAAGCTTCAACTACCAAGTCTCATCATCACCAATGCAAGGGAACAACAGCTATGAACAGCAAAGCTTCAAGGAGGGTACTTTGACACCCCAAATGCAAGGGAATAGTGTCTGCCCGAAACAAAACAATGGCACAGGACATCAAACAAATCATGGAAATGGTCAACTACGCACACCTCAAATGAGCCAGAACTTTAACCAATCTCCGAGACACTACGCCAGCATGATCATAGCATCCTCGATGCCAAGGAGCACCAACAACAACAGTTCATTCAACTCTCCATCTATGGAACAGCCAGGCCCATCCACTTTCGATCCCAGTGTCTTCTTCGATCACTCGAATCTTCGGTCCATGAACACTTACTTCTCACCCAATACGGTAAGTGACCCTTTCGGAGCATGATCTTTGAGATGTTATCTAATATACTATACTGGCATGAAATATACTAATGCAATGCTTTTGTAGGGCCCTTTCAATAAATATCCCCCCAACTATAACATGGATCATATGATCGGTTACTCCAACCAGGTCAACATAGCCCCAATGAATGACTATACTGCCATTGACAATGGTTTTCAAATGGCTCCTGGTAATGCTCGACCAAGCTTGGCCCCTGGATCAGTCACTGCAAGCAATGGGAACTTCATGAGAAATCAACAAGCAAGACTGGCGACCAACTATAGCAATCTGGACCGCGCCCACCAGATAGGTGGCCGTCCACGACCAAGACAGAATCACAACCTTGCCAATCCAGATAACATGAATCGGATGATTGGTCTACCTCCATCTGCTCCTATGCCCGGCAACTTGGGAAACGGAAATCAAATGCACAATGGTGTTTATCAACAAAGATCGACTTCTGCTTTCGATGATATGGGCAACTCTACGCACATGACTGGAGACATGCAAACTCGTCCATCTGCCACCTCAGAGAACATGGAAGATACCAAGCAGATGAATGATAGCTTACTACAACGACTTGCTACTGCGTTTGAGACCAACATCAATCAGTCTGGTAGCATTCAACAAGAACCGACATCTGAGCTTGCTGCCACGAACTTCGACATGACGATCTTACCAGAATCAGGTCTCGACAATGATCCCTTCGGAGATGCTGCCGCACTTCGCTCACTTGGCTTGGACCCAGATGCATTTATCATGCAAGACGGTATCCCAGACTTCTTGCTAAACCCGACAATGACCAGCCTCGATGCTACTGTCGTTCCGACCCACAATGTTGCTCCATCGCCATCTGTTGCTGGGTTCGACATTACTATCAAGCCAGGAGACTCCCTTGAAGTACAGACATTGAAGCGTATGTTGGCAGAGGCTCTGGGGTCCAACAATCACAATTACCAACCACAAGACTTCACTGTCCCACAACAAGACTCAACTCAATCTGCGGACCACCCAACTCAACAATTTACTCTACCAATATCAGACAACAAACTCCTCGAAGAACTCCTCAACACCACCTCAAACCTACAAGAACTCAATCAAATCACTCCCCTCGACCTAACAGGCTTCGTCACTCCCGGCATGCCAGACCCCTTCTTCGACGAATTTCGAGCCGCTGGAATCGAATTCGACGAAACCCTTGCATCAACCCTCGAACCCCCCGGATCACTCAACTAGGCCGAAAACCAGTTGACATGTACGAATAACGAAGAAAAGTTTTTCCTTTCACTTTCATGCATGGCTTTCTAATTGCGTTGTTATTGAGGATGCGAAGACGGTGCGGTTCTGAATGGTAAGATAGAGCGATTATTGCGTTGCGTTATTAGCCTTCTGAATGGATCAAGACATTCAAAAAGCCAAAAAAAAATGAATATTTATTACTTCCATCTTGTCGTGATTCACATGATTTCGTGTCGAGTCCAGGTAGTATATAAACAACCAGGATGATCTCCTTCTTAAAATTAACGTCAAGCAACTCTACGAGCCAAACAAGATGTGCACGTTCGGTAAGAGACGATGGATACACTACTGGTGTCAAGACTGGTTCGTGATGCAGCGAGGCCGTGGCAAGAACGGGTTCTGCGAGAAAGCGAAGCAGAGTGGCAAGAGATGTACTGAAGTGGATCACAAGGCTAAAGAGGGCCCCGAAGTGGAGTTTTGGGGATCGTGTTATATGCATCGAGGGGGGAAGAAGAAAAGAAATGGTGCGCTGGAGCCTATGGATGAGGTTGTGGAGCATCATTTGAAGAGTAGAGGATGGATATAAGGGGATGGCGGGTATGCGAGGTCCGTCGAGGCGCATCTAGGATGAATTGGACGAAGCTAGACTTGACGACAGAACACACTATAGAGGGGGGCAAGACAGCAAGGGTTGATGCTCAAGACAATGAGATATGTTGAGGATTTAAGGTTCGAGTCTAGGAGATTGTATTTGTTTCGAAGCTGGAGTTCCATGAATCGCCTTCAGCTACCGAAGACTTCCAGTACATGACGGAAGCGAAAGTCCACCATTGAGTCCATATTCAGTGAAGCTTGTGGTCAGCTTTGATGTGTGAACCTGACTTTCTAATTTACCACTTTCGCGCACTTACGCTCTCCGAGGAGAACTTTTCTTCAACCAAGTCGAAGTCAATTTGCGGAGGGACTTCCAAAGTTGTCTCATCCACCTTGACCATCTTGGTGTATGCGCGCAAACCCAAAGATCGGACGACATATCAACAAATCAACTTTCGACGAAATTTACTGCGCCAATAACCAAGTACACGTCGGACACTCTCGATCTCTGTAAGTGGAAGGAACGACCGCCTCTCGCCTAACACCTCTCTAAGCGATTTCACTAGCGCCACCAACCTCTTAACTGCACTCAACCTTCGACGCAATGTGCAAATACATCTTCCTCCACCACAAAGGCTGCGGTTGCCACAGCTGGACGAAGCATGAGACATGCATCAAAGCCTGGAGAAACTGCTACGACTGCCCCATCAACCTAATCAAACCAGTCCGGCGCGCCTATGAGAATGTGCGATGCGGTTTATGTCAAGAGGATTGGGAGGAGAGACAGGTGGAGGTTGTCGTCAGAGTTCAGCGCAGGAGGATTAGAGCAATGTAAGTTGGGGGAGTGAGTGCAGAATTTCTAGGATGAGTGCTAATATGGATAGTCTTTCGGTTAGAAATTGATATGGTCTGCCTCCGAACTCCTTTCTGGCTTGGTTTCTAACAATATAGAAGCAGATTCGGATCATTGATGGACATTCTGCGGCACGACCGGACTTAAGTTGTCAGTCTCAAGATGCAGGAACTCAGCGTGGATATTGAACAGAACACGGAGGGACAATTATCGAGGGAATATGAGTTGAAGCAATGAGGACACCTTGGTCCGACTTTGTGTAATCCGCAGTGCTACAGATCCACACCCAGAAATGAATCAAGTCTCAACAATAGCCTCTTGTGTCTGAAAGTTGCTTTGATATGGAAGACATACGATGACAGACAAATATCTGTGACGATGCTGAAAACAGATTCAAGGAACAAACAAGCACTAACATAATACAGGCATACCAAGCTCCTTGATCACTTTGTTCAAATGAGCAATGATCCCTTCTGCCGTGGAAGACAAGGTGTAATATTCTGTCAAGAAAGCAAATAGTGGGTTTAGATATTGCTCCTTGATCATTACTTGAACTCGTTCAGGCTGATTTCGTTATCTCCGAACTATGCACTCCAACGCCGATACTACTATCACCATTATGAGGTTCTTTCTATAGAGGCTCGATGTAAGAAGAAATAGGTATGTTCGTCACAACAGGAACAGATGCATCACGAGAAGTAATGTTTTTGAAGTTGATGTCCCCCGTTACCACAAATTCCTTCTCAAGCAAACGCGGAATCTATTTGCAGCGTCAAAGCGCACACGTGCGGCCCTAATTTGCTGGCGGTCTTCGATGGAGCATTTCTGCCTTATATCCGGCCAGGCAGCATATGGCAGCCGAAACTTTCCGAAAAGCGACGCTAGCCCCGAAATTTTTGAGAGATTTGGTCAATCTAGAAATCCGAGCTTCTTCATCAACTTCCATCAAAACGCCAATTGACCATTATTCATCCTTCGTGAAGACATCGCATCTTCCACATCTGCCCTCACTCCTAATATCCTCTTCTTCTAGTCATACACACATATAACATAATGGCCTCACCCGCAACCTCCACTGGCTCGTCCAAGGTCGATGCCGTCGTCCAAAAGGTCGCAGCAAATACCCCCGAGAAGCTCAGCGGTGTTGCTCTCTACTCCAGATTCGCCTTGGCTGGTGCAATCTGCTGTTCAGTAACTCACGGTGCTCTCACACCCGTCGATGTGTAAGTCTCGAGTTTTTTTCACCAGCCGATACCTGTCCTGAAATGGCCCTTTCGGCGCGATAACAAGACCTCTCACTGACATTCTATCACTACAGCGTCAAGACTAGAATTCAACTCGACCCCGTCACATACAATAGAGGTCTCATTGGTGGATTCCGACAAGTCATTGCCAAGGAGGGGGCTGGTGCTCTCTTGACCGGTTTTGGCCCGACTGCTGCTGGATATTTCCTCCAGGGCGCATTCAAGTTTGGAGGTTATGAACTCTTCAAGCAACAGTCCATCAACATCCTCGGATATGAGACTGCCTCCAACAACCGAACAGCCGTCTACTTGGCCTCTGCCGCCATCGCTGAATTTTTCGCCGATGTTGCCCTTTGCCCTCTCGAGGCCACCCGTATTCGTCTCGTTTCCGAGCCAACATATGCCAATGGTCTCGTTGGCGGATTCAGCAAGATGCTGAAGAACGAGGGTGTTGGTGCTTTCTATGCTGGTTTCGGACCTATCCTGTTCAAGCAGTAAGTATGATAATTTGCCGGCGAGAGTGGGATACTAATGCAGAATTAGGGTTCCATATACCATGGCTAAGTTCGTCGTCTACGAGAAGGTTGCCGAGTTCATCTACAGCAAGGTTGACAAGAAGACCACCTCCGACGCCATGCAGACCACCATTAACTTGGGATCCGGTCTCGTTGCTGGTATGGCTGCTGCTATTGTCTCACAACCTGCCGATACCATGTTGTCGAAGATCAACAAGACCAAGGGTCTCCCAGGAGAGGGAACCACCTCCCGTTTGATCAAGATCGCCAAGGAGCTTGGTCTTAGAGGATCCTATGCCGGTATTGGTGCGCGGTTGTTCATGGTGGGCACTCTGACCGCGGGACAATTTGCCATATACGGTGATGTCAAGAAAGCTCGTAAGTATCCCTGAGCTCTTTCGATAGTCGAATATTACCACTGCACATTTACTGACTTTGACTCGTTTAGTTGGTGCTACCGGTGGTGTGGAGATCTCGAAATCTTAATAAGTGAATGAAGGATGGAATTTCGGTGGGAAAGCGAGCGGGCAATTCGCTTGCACAGTCTTCGCATGGATAGAGCTGCACTTCGTTTGGGTCTGCATCGTTTGGGTTGGTTCTGATCGTTCTTCTCAAATTCTTCTATTAGAGCATAGACGTTCCTACTGTTGTTTTGAAGGAGGGGCGAGCTTGATTCCCAAAAAGAATTGGGCGTCTGTACAATAGGTCTTCTCTCTCTGCTACACGAATAGACGACACTGGGAAACTGAGTCTCTAATGAGGGCGAGCTTAAATGATTACATGCGTGACCGATTTTACCTGGCAGTGAATCTCGTAGATAGTGCCCGAAGGAGCCGGTTATGGAGCTTTTGATCCCCACCAATCACCATTTTCCTTACAAAGAGCCAATGGCGGGATCTCCATAAATCTATCTTATCGAGCAGACCTATCCATCACAACCCTCAGCTTCCACACTAGGACATGACGATGGGGTTTATGCATGCAAGCTACCCACAGGAAAGTTGCGTGGCTGGCCCAAACAAATCATGGATAGCCAGCCTATGAAGAATCCAGCACCCTGCACGGTGCCTGCATCATCGAATATCGATTAGTGTACACCAGCCACGGACAGTCGTAAAGTCATCCGTAGCCGGGAAGCGATAGGGGCGTCGCCAAAGAAGAAAAGAAAGATAAAGAGAAAGAAACGAGCAACATCCCATTATCCATTGCAACGCTATGTTGGTCATGTGGAGAGATGTAACTGGTGATCCGTAGCACGACGTAGCACGACTGTTGGGACTTGGCGTGAGTTACATTCTTTGGCGTGGGACGAACACTCACTCTATCGTCTTTGACTTCCGGTCGATATGGTATTTTGAGAGACCTGGGGAAACGTTGGCTTGGCATGAAGTGCAGGGAATGATGACGCAGTGTTCTGCCAGCGTGAAACGGATCCCCTCTTCAACAACAAGGTCGATGGAGCGCAACCCTAGGACGGAATATACGGGAGCTATCAGTTTGAAGCAGACACACGGCCAATAGACCGAGTTACACAGTCGTGCCAGCGAGCAATTGGTCGTGTCAAGCTTTTATGCCAAGGAAGTGAGACAGCTCATCCTGGTCAAGGGTGAAGCTTGACGAGCTGGAGCTGGAGCTGACCCCACCATGTCCATCGTCCCTCGTCCCTCCCTCGCCTGGCCAGCCGAGTGAATCCAACCCAACGCAAGTCTCGCGCTTTTAAGAACCACTTTGCCCCGTTCTCGCTCTTTCAGGAAGCTCTCTTCGTGTTTCCCCTTTCTACAAATTGCCTCAAAACTGTCCTCTTCGACTTCTAATTCCTCCGCAATCACTCCACGACCTCACATAAAAGCTCAGCCAAACCACCGCAATCATGGTCCATCTAGCTTCCATCCCCCAAGACAAGGACGTCAATGCTCCACTCGTCGAAGGTATGGCGAAGTTGAACCTTGCTCCCGCAGGTGCCGATGATTCGTTCACCACTACGGTGTATGGCAGCCGATTTGCTGCAGAGGATCTCCCCAAGCACGAGATGCCTGAGTCGGAGATGCCAAAGGAGGTGGCATATCGAATGATCAAGGACGATTTGAGTCTAGATGGCAACCCCATGCTCAAGTACGTCCGATCTCCCCACGTTCCATCTCCTGATCCTACCCGCAGCAGCATGATTGGATCTAGCTAATGTCAGGAACACAGCTTGGCAAGTTTCGTTACCACCTTCATGGTAAGTCTCCCGCTCTTCCGGAATATTCACCTCCAGTGGAAGCTAACCTAATATCTGCGTACAGGAAAAAGAGGTCGAGGACCTGATGACCGAATCCTTCTCTAAGAACTTCATCGACTACGAAGAATACCCCCAATCCGCAGATATCCAGAACAGATGTGTGTCCATGATCGGCCGTCTGTTCAATGCTCCCGTCAACTCCGAAGGTGCGGCCGCAGTTGGCACATCCACTGTTGGATCCTCTGAAGCTATCATGCTCGGAGTCCTAGCTATGAAGAAGCGCTGGCAAAACAAGCGTAAGGCTGAGGGCAAGCCGTTTGACAAGCCAAACATTGTCATGAGCTCTGCTGTGCAGGTCTGCTGGGAGAAGGCGGCGAGATATTTCGAGGTCGAGGAGAAGTACGTTTACTGCACACCGGATAGATATGTGATTGATCCAGAGGAGACCGTCAACCTGGTGGATGAGAATACCATTGGTATTTGTGTCATTCTGGGTACCACCTATACTGGAGAGTATGAGGATGCCAAGGCTGTCAATGATCTCTTGATCAAGAAGAACATTGATACTGTGATCCACATTGATGCTGCTTCTGGTGGATTCGTGGCTCCATTCGTTGTTCCCGAGCTTGAGTGGGATTTCAGACTGGAGAAGGTGGTTTCAATTAACACTTCCGGTCACAAGTAAGTCAAATGATTTTACTCCGGTCAGCAAATATTTCTAACAAAACTAGGTACGGTCTCGTCTACCCTGGTGTAGGATGGGTCATCTGGAGAGCTCCAGAGTACCTCCCGAAGGAGCTGGTCTTCAACATCAACTACCTCGGTGCCGACCAAGCATCCTTCACCCTCAACTTCTCCAAGGGAGCCTCTCAAGTCATTGGTCAATATTACCAATTGATCCGTCTTGGAAAGCACGGTTACCGCTCCATCATGACCAACCTCACCAGAACCGCAGATTACCTCTCCGAGTCCCTCCAACAATTAGGTTTTCTCATCATGTCCAAGAAATCTGGTGACGGCCTCCCCCTCGTTGCATTCCGCCTCGACCCCAAGGCCGACAAGCACTACGATGAGTTCGCTCTCGCCCACCAACTTCGTCAACGAAGCTGGGTCGTACCGGCCTACACCATGGCTCCCCACACCGAAGATCTCAAGATGCTCCGTGTTGTCGTCCGTGAAGACTTCTCGAAATCCCGTTGTGACCAACTCCTCTGTGACATCAAGCTCTGCATGCAAGTCCTTGATGATATGGACAAGGAAGCCATCAAGAAGAACGAAGAGTACATCCACAAGCACGCTACCCACTCCGGCAAGAGCACCCACAACCACCCGCATTACAGAAATGAGAAGCACAGTCTGCAGGGCAAGAGTGGAAAGACGCATGCAGTGTGTTAAGTCCCTTCCCGCTTTCTTTCACTTACTACTCCTTTCCAACTTCGCTTAGCGTGTTAGGAGGCTGCGGTATACCGATGGACGTCTACGCTTGGTTGGGTTTGGGAGGGTGGGGATCTGAAAAGTTCGGATGGCTGGATGGTGGTGGGAAAATTCTGCTCATTGATACGATTTTACGACTACAAAAACAAAACGATACACTGAAATTCGCTTCTTTGATGTTGCTGAATATTCATGGACTTGATAGATCATAGCTGCAAAACAATGCATGGCCTTCTATTGCGATTTTCCATATGTGATATGCAACAACAGTGAACAAAACTCGAACGTGGTCAAACAAGTGGGCGAATAGGACAGGGCTCTGGGCAAGCGCTCGGGAGGGAACGGTGAAGCATCCTATGGAATCAAACCCGTAACGAAACAGTGAAATAAAGTCGAAAATTGTCAACAAACCCGGTGAATGGAGTGGAGGTCTGGGCAAGTGCTCTAGCACGCTTAGGAGCGAGGTATATAAACACCCCAACTCCCTGCCAGATATTCCTTCAACAACAAGATAAACTACAAGATAAATTACCTTCAGCACCACATTGGTTGGAGATGTGTAGAACCTGGCGAAGTAACCCGGCTCAATGCATGCTGTTGTGTTCAAGCTTTACTATAACTTAATGTCGTGAGTGGGATTGGGAGTTTGTTGATTGTTTGTTAGTTTTGGGTTTTGTTGTCAAGCACAAACAAGTTCTCAACTAAGTACTGCTGTTAATTTTCGTCTTGCTCTCGTTCTTGGTTTTACTAAAAGCATATCTACGGTAACACAACTTGTATGTAGACAGAAATATAAGGCCTCAGCAAAGCCGGGAGCAATGGAACTATTTCGAATGGAAGCCCATTGTTCATGGGGTTTTATGTTTGAGTGAGGATACGAAGGGAGCTTATATACTACCGGTACTTTGAAGGGAATTTAGTTTTCGAATTCGAAAGGACGAAGGTGCTGGGTGAATGGCACTCTGTTCGTGTGACTGTACTGTGGAAAGCTATCAAAACGAAATGATGTGGGTGAATTAAATAAGTTCCTCGAATCGTTGAAGGGAATTCTGAGAGCGTGGGGTATATAAACACCGTTTCTGCACTCGAAAACTTTCTCAACGATAAAGTACTTTATCAACTTCCAACTCAGTGCCAGTACCGCGTTAGTGACGTCACGATGAGCCAGGTGTTACTAATGCTGTGGCACGGTGACATGTAGATGTGGATGTTTCCGTTCGTCCTAGAATAGGTTATTGTCTAAGTGTCGGTTCTTGCTGTTAAGCTCACAATGTTGTTAAGGTCTTCGGTTCTTTTCGTCTCAGGATTTTGCTAGAGTTTGTTGTCAACTTTCTCGTTTCCAGAGTATCTCAGTATGCACGGTGATAGACCGACATAGCATTGATTTATTGATTAGACAATGCACAAACTTTCGGTTTCCGGGCTACCACCAAGAAAAGCGAGTCACATGTCATTCTTCTTTGCTAACGTGACGATTGTGGTGCGTTTTGGAAGATATCGAAAGACGGATCATGACGGGATTATATACTCATTGAGGAGGACGAGGTTGGTCGGTTCGGAAAGAAAAGTGAATAACAGAGTCAAGGTTAACGCTCGATAAATCGCAAGTTAGGCGTGAATGTTCACTTTCTTCGAATCACTGGTTCTTTCTTGAGTGTCGAAACAGGGTTAGACGTTGCGTGAATATAAAGTCGGGAAACAAGACTGAAAGTGAGGGGTATGTAAAGATCGCTCCACCGTTCTTGAATAGTTTTTTCATAACAGGGATTCGATATCATGTTGCCCAACATTGGTTGTTCCGCAATTGTTCTGGTCGTGTATATGCATTTTAGGTAGATGAGAGTTCAATTTTACAATTTTTTTTTTTGGTTCAGTATTGTCTAGTTTAAAGTAGAAAGATTTTTGTTTTATTTCTGCTGTCAACTCATCTTTTATTGTCAACTTGTCTTCTGCTATCAACTTGTTTTCCTATTATCAACTTATCTTCTGTTTTTAACTTAACATATTCCCTCATTTGTTGCCATTAAGAGCTCTCCGCGTGTCGTTCAGGCCGAATGCAGTAAGAGTAACCCCATAAGCTCTATGAGGTGTGAAATGGTGCCTCCTACCTCAACTTGCACACCATCAGGATATGATAGTTGAACAAAGACGGGCGGACGAATAGTTTATATATCTGTTGAGAAGTTTAGGACAGTGGGGTAACGGACACGCAAGCCTGCCGGTAAACGGTGAATCAGCCGTGCACTTCAGCGAAAAAGAAATATCGAAACTTCACCTTTTCTCAAATCCCGCTGCAACTCTATTGTCCTCTTTTTCATGTCTATTAACAAGCAAATCTGCAGAAAACCAGGGAATTGGCTAAACACTTCGGCGAAAAGGAAAAATTAAAAAGTTAAAACTTCAATCCTTCCCAAATCTAACCTTAAATCCCGCCACCTTCTCGTCTAAATACAAACAAATCTGCAAAAGACCGGTGAATTGGCCGTACACTTCAGCGAAAAGAAAAAAAGAAACTCCACCCCTTCCTAAATCTAGCCTCAAATACCACCAAATCTTCCTTCTCTTCTATAAAAAGATTGCCTTTCGCCAATCTTTCTGTTTCCGCAGAACAACTGTGAAGGACTATTCAAACACTGGTACATGTGGTTGGTGCGGCCTGGTGTGGCTTCTGTGCGGACATAGGTGTTTGTGGTTTCCTTACTAGTGTTGAGTGTTAATGGCATTGAGATTGAGATTAAGTTATAAGTTGAAGGTTAAAGGTTAAACCTATCGCAGTCCAGCATTTTTGACCACTACACCTTACTGCAATAGGAAAATTCGGCCAGATTAGGCAAGGCGCTCACACCCAAAGGTTGTCGCCACCGGGGGAATGTTCATGGTCCGGGTTATTTGTGCGAGACGTTCTCCTTGCCAACATGTTGGATTGATGCGCCACACGGACGCATGTTGAGGTTAGGCTGAAATGTTGTACAGCGTCACCCCCACTCTTATGTTAGGTTCTTGTCAGTTGATTATTTTACTTTGACCTGAAGAAGAAAGAACTTATGCCGCTTTGAAGTGCGCGATTGCCGACGGACTTTAGATCTTCATTTAAATTCTGTTTGTGTATTCTCTTCGATTTCAAGCAGTATGTCTCCATATCTCTGGCAAGCGAGCATATGATTAGGCACACTGCATAACATAACATGTGACAACCGAATAAGGAACGAATCTTGTGCGACTGTGAAGATTTAGTGAATCGCTGCTGCGTCTGAACCTCAAATCAAGAGTCCAGCTCTATCGAACTTCAAGATGAGTGAATGAAGTTTTGGTGAATGCCTTCAGTTAACGCGGAAAGGCTCAAGGAGCACCTCTCCCGGGTGTAAGCTCTCTCACCAACCACTTGTTTACCACCACTGCCACCACATGGGTTGTGACTTAGAAGACTGGGAGCTGTGGCTCAACCATTTCCTCAATGGTTATTAATCATTCCTATACGCCTTGTGCAGAATTAGCATTCTGCTGTCAATGAATTTCTGTTGTCAAGTGAATATAACGTTTTCATCTCATGTTTTTATTATTAAGACACAGCTAATTGTTGGAATTCGACATTAATATATTATTAGATTGTCAAATGTCAGAACAGCTATCCGACTGACCTGGTTGTGGTTGTGGTCCCCAACATTGATCAGTGTTGCTCAGCATTCTACCACCTTGAGACGTTATTTCCCCATGCCCTATCCGGGACCAACATCCATCATGTTGCCGGCTAAACCAAAGATGAACATGAAAGAGACCAGTTGGCTTACCTCAGCTGGTTTCATGCTGGCCATGGAACCACTCCGGAATCTTGAGCCCATTATTTTCTACTGATCTTTCGAAGGTTGTAAATGAAATATTGTCCATACACTCACTAGAGCTTTGCTCCATAGAGATTCTCGTATAATTCACTTTCACTCGAGTCTACCTACTAGATGGCCACCAATGCCACAAATATTACTCCAACATCGCAAGTGTCAGAAAAGCTATCCTTGACCGATCTAGGGCTCGTCAATGATGGGATAGAGTCGGCTCCTAATGAAGCCGATCGAGTCACGAATTATTTGCGAGGATGGGCTCTTCACTTGACCACAATAGCGCAAGTGAACATGCTCAGCCTCAGCCCAGGTCTCAATGTTATTAACATTAGGATACGGTGAACGATTTCCCGCACAGCTCTCCCTTCTAATTGACGGTCTAGTCACACGAAGCGGTCATCGCCTCCCGAAGCCAGCCACTGTGTTCTTGCTAGATAAAAGTCATCGCAGTAGACCTTCTACAGCCGGAGACATGGCTATCGAATAATGACTTGACCTTTTAGTCGACACCACATGTGATACAAATGAATATAAACGATAGAAAAACAAAACTTCCGTATCGCTCTACCTAGTGCATGGTTTTAAAAAACGGGAGTAGCAAATTCGAAAACGAAAGATCCGTCAAGGGTTCCTCTATTGCATGCACCTAGATATTGTCGAATACGTGTGGACGATAAACGTTTAATTCGTTGTAAGCTCCTTCGATGAACCGTTGTCTCGGCTAGTAGCTAATCAGCCCGTGAAAGCGAGACATACCAGATCCCGAAGACTGGGCGTCGTCCAAAACGGCATTGCCGACCTTATTGCTCATCCCGTGAAGTTATATTTCGTCTTAAAGCCAAAAGTCTATATACTGTAGAATCGAGTCAATTAGTGTATTCATTGTCTTAAGCCAGGTAGGTACTTATATTTGTGACTAAAATATGTGTCTCTCGATTTGAAGATTTTGGTCACGAAGCAAAGTTCCTCCGACATGTCCTCCAACATTCGTCTAGGAACGCCAAAGACTTGTGCAAGTTTGGACAGTGTTCCGACCTGCAAAGCCAGATAGGCTAGAGTTCAACGATCGGCATAAATGGAATCATCACCTAGAAACTAAACACAGCCTAACCACGTTAAAAGCAACGTCTTTCCTCATCTTCTTCTCATTTTATGATAACTACGTCGTGCTGGGGATCGAAGGTCCGTCATCATGAATCGCTCAAAAAAGGTTTAGAAGTTAGCAGTAATATTATTATTAACAGTGAAACCCAGAACCTTAACAATTCCTTTCTCTACATCAGCTGTAGCTCAATACAACATCAACATTTTCAACCTCATCAACCTCATCAATCTTTCACTCTCAACTCTCTCAAACTCTAACCCCTCTATCCCCTTTCTTAAACTCGGTTTTTATTGTATTTTTACCTCTAAATTCATAATTCCTTTCCCCAACATTTAAATGCCTTACTATTATTCCCAATACCTTATCCTCATTCATTTATTCCTCCCTCACTCTCACCGTCCCACCTTTCCACCGTCTCCCTCCTTTCCACCCACCCTCACTCCCATCCTTCCACCCTCATTTCCACCCACCCGAGTCACCTCACGCTATGACGTACTAAAGGTTTCACCAAAAAGTTGGAGTTCTCGCTCAACAACCCTTTTAAGATTTAGGCTAAAGTCTAAAACTTAGTCTCCCCCTCACTTATATATACCCACCCTCTGCCCTCTCCCTTTCCTTCTTTCCTTCTCTCCCTTAAACACTGCAACTAGGTAAGAATGTAAGTCTCACCCTCTCACCCTCTCACTCCTTCATTAAATTGTTTATTAGAATTTATTAGAGTTTATTAGTTTTTGAGTTTGACGTGAGTACTAGAATAGCGCCCAAGATTTGAAGTGAGAGCAGAGTTTGACGTGAGTACTGGAGTGGCGCCCAGTATTTCAGGTGATAGCAGAGTTTAAGGTGAGTACTGGAGTAGCGCCTAGGATTTGAGGTGAGGTGAGTACTGGAGTGGCGCCTAGGATTTGAGGTGAGAGCAGAACTTGAGGTGAGTACTGGAGTGGCGCCTAGGATTTGAGGTGAGAGCAGAACTTGAGGTGAGTATTGGAGTGCCGCCTAGGATTTGAAGTGAAAGCAGAGTTTAAGGTAAATACTAGAGTGGCGCTTAGGGATTTTAATTAGCATGCCCTGACTTGTGATTAAAATTAAAATTTTTAATTTAATTTTTAAACTCGTGATTAACGCCTTATTTTGGCACGTGCTTCTAGTTAGTGAATTATATTTTTATATCAACCCCGAAAACCCGTTCACCGTCCAACAGCTCTCTTCAAAATCTATATAAACCCGACCGCCCGAAGTTTCTCCGGATTCTTTAACAATATTCGAGCACCAAAAGAAAATGTATTAGGTGCGTGGGCCCGGTGCGTGGTGCCCGGTACGAGGTGCCCGGTGCGAGGTGCCCGGTGCAGACGCACCTAAAACATTTTCTTTTGGTGCTCGAATATTGTTAAAGAATCCGGAGAAACTTCGGGCGGTCGGGGTTTATATAGATTTTGAGGAGAGAGTTGTTGGACGGTGGACGGCTTTTCGGGGTTGATATAGAAATATAATTCACTAATAACTAGAGTTTGGTGGCAGGAGTTTTGGTCACTGGAGTGTGCTTGCTGCACGTATGCTGAGTGACATATCTTTCCTTCTTCATCGCCTCCTTATATTATTGTTGTCAAATAACCCTATTGCTGTTAACTATTTTTCTAGCTTTTCGTAGAACTAATATGAAAAGTTCTTTCCTCTCCACAACACCTCGTACCGGGCACCTCGTACCGGGTACCCCTCTCACTCACCCTCTCTCTCGCCCTCTCACTCCATCATCAAATTGTTTATCAGAATTTATCAGAGTTTATCAGCTTTTGAGTTTGAGGTAAGCTCTGGAGTGGGGCCTAGGATTTGAAGTGGGAGCAGAGTTTGAGGTGAGAGCAGAATTTGAGGTGAGAGTGGAGAGGTGAGTACTAGAGTGGTGCCTAGGATTTGAGGTGACAGCAGATTTAAGGTGAGTACTAGAGTGGCGCCCAGGGATTTTGGTTAGCATGCCCGATTTTCAATTTAATCTTAAACTCGTGATTAACGCCCTGTTCGAGCGCGTGCTTCTAGTTAGTCTATATCTTTGCCAGCCCTCGTGTTCTCTTCAATTACTACCTTAAAGTTCTTCTCCAAGCATCAGAACTGTCTTCACAACCGTCATGGGCAATGTCCAGTTAACACGCGCGCCAACTCCAAAAGAAGCACCACTCATTCGGCCACCATCCCCGAAGGATATCCCTGACGGCCTCAAATCATTCACCTCCTTCACCAAACTTCCAATAGAGTTGCAAGCAAATATATTCTCGCTCGCATTAGAGAATCATGAGATCATACCTCGTCTTATCAAGACTATTTTCGACAAAACCACGCGCTCATACTCCTACAGTTTTGCGATGCCGCCTCTGATGATAACCTGTCACCTTTCGCGACAGATTTCCAAAGATGTATACCCTTCTTTGCTTCCCAACTCAACATGTCCCATATACTTTAATCCAGCAACCGACTTCCTCTACTGCACATCCACAGGCGATTTACCATATGCCATGAACGAACACGAAGTCGAGCCCGTCATGTCATTCTTGGAATCCTCTCCAATAGTAGCGAAGATTCGCTTCCTCGTACTCGATTCATCATACTGGACCTCCCATATAAGCGACATGTTCTCGCAGCGCGATTTCGCTTCAATGCCTGAGCTCCAGTTGTTCACTGGCATAGAAGAACTGTTCCTTGTAGCACCGTCCTTGGAGCAAGAGCTAGCGAACAAAAGAAGAGCCTATGGAAGAATTATGACCAACAATGTTGAATTCCACCAGCAGCGCCTCGACAGAGCATGTGCGGCTGTGATAAAAAGCGATGTAGAGAGCCCTCTCTCGATTGTACCAGGCTTTCGTGTGTACAGTATTGGAACACCCTGTTTTAATAGGCGGTGGGAGTTGGAACGAGCCTTTGGGATAACAACTTTGGAATTGTTCGGTGGAGGATGGAGTAAGACTTCTAATAGCGGGTTGTTCAGAGCAGGGAAACTAATCCCGAGATATAATGAGATCAGAGCTCTGTTGAAGTAACCATAGCCTGTTCCGCGAGTGACTGATGCTGATGTCCTTCGAATTAAGGAAGGGGAAATGATCCTGCACTTGCCCGGAACTAATGGTGCCGACATTTAACTATAGATACCCATCTGAAGTGGCATTGGTAACGTTTGCTGAATATTGCGAGCTACAATACACATTAATTTGGAAGAGATTGCATTTATATGTAACAAATTATAAAAAAGTCTTGGATGGCAGATGCAACTTCAAGAAAAGGCCAGCACGTTGAAGATGGTTCGCCAGAACCCAAAAGGAGGAGAGAGAAACCGTTTAACTTTTGAGCGAAAGGCAAGCAAGATTACTGCTGTCAAGATATTGCTGTCAGGTCCCCTCGATTCTTGCCCGATTCAAGTTTCT
Organism: Mollisia scopiformis; assembly: GCF_001500285.1. NCBI lineage: Eukaryota > Fungi > Ascomycota > Leotiomycetes > Helotiales > Mollisiaceae > Mollisia > Mollisia scopiformis. The sequence continues at coordinate 565,348 of NW_017263584.1, forward strand.
TTTTCAGGCCGAGAGGAAAGGATCTACAGCTCGAGAATCAGTTGTGTGAGTGGCCTAGAAAAAGTGTTGGTATCCCTATTTGGCTGGGGTAAGAGGTATCAGCCGGGCCTTTTGGAGAGTCCGCGTCTGCTCGACGATGAGGCATCCTTACTGCTTTTCGATACTACTTCTACTGACATCCAACCGTTATAGTATCCGAATAGATGGCTTGTATGGCCTTTTCAGTCCCAATTACATCTCGGCTCCAATTATTTGCAGGGTTCAAGGTTGCAAAATGCGAGTTGTCCTTTTGGAACAAGACAGCGGACGTCGCGTAGGATTTTAATGTCCAACTTTCAAAAACTTTTGTAAAGGGGGAAAGAGCTTGTGTGTTGCTGCAACGTCTGATATAGAGGCTTCGTATTTCTAGAAGTATCTAAAAAGAAGTAGCGTAGGTGTGAGGAACTGAATAACACATATGTCTTCATGAATATGCTGAATCAATGCACATAGTATGTCAGTCTGACAATCATTTGTTGTATTTGAGAACCTGAATCTGATTCGAGTGATTCACAACTTCACTTTGTATATTTATTCTCCGCCTCTACCAGCTGTCAACAACCAAACCACTCTTCCTCTGCCTGCAATCCTCAAGCTTATCATCATTTTTGGCTTCAAAAGTAGCGGAGAACATATTATTACCATCAAACCCCGTCTCCTTACCATCTTCGACACAATGCCTTCAATCACCAGTATTGTGAAGCACATTCTGCTCCTTAGCCCTCTGGCTACAACTTCGCAAGCCTTCACTGTGTCTATCGAGCAGCCAAATGGCGTCTACATCTATGATGGTTCCACCAATACGCACATTCCAGTCTCCGTCCCAGATAATTTAACATCAATACAACCGGAGAGCGGGGTTATCATCGAGACCTATAAATTGGCTCGCAGGGGTGACTCGCTAATCTCTTGCGGCCACACGGTTCTGGCAGATTATGTTTCTGCTAAGACCGCTTTTCTGAGCCAGTGTAATGGCCAGATGCTCTCTAGCAAGAGCAATCTTTATGCGGTGCATGGAGATGCTATGTTCTTCAGATGTGCGTATTCGGAAGGGACATGCTTGGCATCCGACGCCTCCGCTTGGTTCGGTGCAGTGGATACTCAGTGCGGGTCACGAATGACTGGTATGTGCTCTCAAATCTTTCTATGGGTGGAATGGAATAAATAATTCAAAGCAGGATGGGTCAAGGTGGACCATGGCTTGTGTCGGGAGTATAGGCCAGGCGCCACCCCATTGGCTGAGACCGGGCCGGAAGATCAGACAGGATTAGCGGGACTAGCCGTTTCGTATGGAAGCACGTGGTGTAAGCAGATTTATGCAGTAGCTAGTATATAACTCGTACGACGTAGTACGAGTTAAAGGGTAGACGCAATACCACGATTAGTACAGCACCTGCTGCTTGTTGTAGCCGCGTCTCACAGCACATGCAAATATCACGTGATTTACAGCTGAATACTGTGCTTCCAACAGCTTGTCTTACGGTGCAACAACCGCAAAGTCCTCCGCTTGTTAGAGGTTGATAGCAGGACTCTAGAAGGATACCTTCAGGAGTCTGGGTTAGGAATTTCAGGTCTATTCCTCTTCCGCAACGGAATCTGGCATTTAATCGAGTTTGGTTGTGGTTGTGTAATCCTTTATTCTGTTCTTTCGCATGGCGTTGATTTCTTTGCGTCCCCTTTCTTAACCTAAGCTCTAATAAATCACGTTCATTACCTTACCCAGATACAATCTGTTATCCGCTCTATGGAAGGTCCAACATATTCAAATATAAATCCACATTTGAATTGCTCATGTTAACACAGGGCTGATGACAAGATTGACTCTATTCTAAATTCCTGGCTTTGAGAGTCTGAGACGACACAGGAATTCGTGCCTTCGGGCAAAGCTAATGCGACGTTTTCTCACCAAGACAAATCACTCAGGATGACTACGCCAAAGAAAAGGAACGTTCATCCCCAGTTCGTTCCAAAAATGACATCAACATTTAATGTCGATTTCCGGTCAGTGGATCAGTAAGTCTCAAAACCTGGCTTGTCGCGAGGTCAGTGAAGCCGCCTCCCAACTTCGCCTCCAATCTTAGCAACTATCCTCCCTGACACCCATATTATGCGATCCCACATCGAAGATCTGTCCTCCAACCTGTCAATGCTGTCCCGGAAGCTACTATTCCGTCCAATTACACAAATTCTGCGCATAATTGCCAGTACCGCCGCAAGCGAGAGTCAAGTCGTTTGGATTCTGCGGCTTTCATCAGCTAAGTACTAAAGATTGCGGAATAGAAAGCTTGACTCAAACCACTGTAGATATAAATAGCTAAATTATGCGAACAGCTAAGTCGGACACAGTTCCCTGTCCTAGGACCAACATTGCAAGCACCTGAAAAGTCGTCAGATATTGAACTCTTTGCTGAGTAGTTCTTTCGTCAGCTGCTCACCAGGTTTGGCTAGGGACTGAATCGTAGATCTAATTAGAGCGATCACGAGCTTCTATGAGAGTGACATCTTTGCGGATCAAGACATTCTTAGTAGTAGTTGCATTAGCTACGATCTCGTTTTCAATGGCATAGAGTTAGTATATTTCTTGCGCCCATGGTGGAATTGCCCTGAGGAAGGAAGTTTACCTCCAGATAGTTCCTAGAGAACTCAGAGTACATTTCCTACATAACATTAGTATATTCGGAACTCAGATTCGTCGGGTCGTGACCTTACCTAGACAGTACCACTCGAGTAGAAAGCAACGCCGTGGACAGTGCCTTTGAAGCTCATGGCGCTAAGGCTAGGACTTTCATGGCGGTATCTATGCTTCGAGGAGCAGAACGCGAAGCCAGCGTCTATTTATATGCAAATGAGCTGAGGGAACTGTAATCAGATTGAGAATGTTAGAAAGGGAACAACGATGAGCAGAAGCGGAAGTGCCTTCAACATAATTTGCGCCATTGCGATTGTTGATTTTCAGTGGCATTTGAAAGTACGGAAAGAGGTAAGATATCAAGTACTCAAATTTGTTGTGATGAAGAGAACTGATCTATACCAAGGAAACAAGTGGGCGTTTTTCTTGTGGGGATGTGGAGGTGTAGGGAGTCATCCGCGGAGGAAGAACTCATGGTCAGACTCAACGTCTCTTTCCGATTCAGCAATTCAAAAACATCAGATGAATCGCTGGTAACAGAAGGTGAGGTTCTATTTACTTTGGCTGGTCGGACCGCTAGGTCATCATACAACGGAGTTAAGAGTAACAGCAGCAACACACTAGACGAATCTATAGTGACCAAGACTTGGCTAAACAGGTATCGTATAGTCAGCCCGATTAGATATAATTGCCCTATTATATACTCACCGTGAGATCTGGCCATCGTAACAGACGCCCACCCTCTTCATAACTCATATATATATTATTTACCTTAAATTGACTTAAATATAACTCTATACTTCACTTCCTCCTTCCGACAGGGCTTTGAATATGCCTTCTTATTCAAGCAACAAAAGTCTCAGACCATGTTTGATTGTTGAGTGTGCCCTGGGCCATTTTCCCCTGAGATATCTGGAAGAATCTGATTTGGTTCTTCCATCCTACAGCCGTGATATCGGCGCCGACATAATCAGCATTTGACCAAAGGCGTTGGCTGCTAGGCTGTTGTGACCAGGAAGTGCTCGTTGTCTGAGAAGCGTTGGACCCGATGTATTGGTAGATTCTCTGGTCGAGGCCGGTGAAGAAGACCTGCAGCTGGTCTAGTCCCACACTGTACGCAGCGCCGAGACCAGCGAATGGGTTCCAGGCGTCGAAGCTCCTATGTGCCACAGGTAGTGCTAAATACCATCAGCCAGAACTTACTAGGCATATATGTGGTATGGAATGGCTTACGAGTAGTCCATGCACCATTAGTGAATTGCATGTTATATAGATTCTCCGAAAGGCTGTCAACGTAGAACAGGTTGATATTATTCGTGGTCGAGTTGATGTTTACTGCAGCGATCGAGGTAGCATTCAACCCCGAACCACCGATCCGCTCCCCCATATCGAATCCGGACGAGTTGCCTTGTAGTTGGGAGATGAAACCTTAGTTGTCGTGATAATAGACTCTCCAGTCTTCAGAGTCATTGACATTGACCGCTGAGAGGCCGGTGTACTCATTCACGGGTATGTTGGTAGGAAGCAGGCAATTAGAGATGGTGTTGCATTTCGCAGAACCTGATGCACAAGTGATAGCTGACATGGTGATATTGTGTTCGCCAGAAAGATAGAAGAGGTTGATCTGAGAATCTGAATGTTAGTGAAGCGAACGACGAAGGAGTTTAGAACATCACCCACCATAACTACGCCAGTCGCTTCATCTTGTTCCGCAGTTGCCGCCATAGGAGAGCCAATTTTAGGCATGATAGTGAGAGGAACTTTCTGAGGAGGATTGAAGCTGTTTCCGTCCAGTGCGACTTGCAAGCTAATACCGCCTGTCGTGTTCTGGGAGAATATATGCATGTTCCAAGTCCCATCTTTCAAGAACAGCCCGGAGCTTGCAACACTATTTCGCGTATTGTTCACGACCATTGGCTTCATCTGACCACTTCTCCCATTGTGAGAAGCCACAACAAGTCCTACCAGGATGCCAATTAGGATAATCAGTATCACTACACCGGCCATTATCCACAGCAGGTGTCTCTTCCAGAATGGCGGCCGGTATTGTCGTTCTGGGAGCTCACCAACTTCGTATATTGGAGGAGGCAAGAGTCGAGAAGCATTATTAGGACCAGATTGATGTACTTCAATGCCTTCGCCAACGGGCATACAAATCTTTTCGTCAGGAAAGTAAGCTGCCTTCTCCGCCGGGGAGATGACAACATGCTTTCCATCGTCGATTGGGGTTTGTGCTGCAGAGAGCGAGGAAATCTCGGAAACCGGTGTCCCAACGTCGTCATGCTTAGGCTGAGCAGACTTCATATTGTAGAGGCACGCTATTGAAAGTCTGGGACTCAAGTCGACCTAAAGTACTATTAGTCAGTGTCGTCCAATGAGTCGGCATAAGAATATGATGTAAGAGAGGTGAGACAAAAGCAAAAGTTATGAATAGCATGAACATGCCTTGTCTTAGAGTCAAGCATTGGGAAGCATTCCTTTTTTCCTCTCGAGATAAGATATTGTTAAGAGACGAGGCTTACCATATTGTCAAAGGCTAGAAACACTAGATATGCAAAAGTTGTAAGATGTCGAAATAAAAACAAAGAGTGTAAGAACAAGTAGGATGTCCGAATATCAGTCAATCACCGCTAGGCCGCATACATAAAACTCTAATAATAAACACAACAGGGCCGCCACGGAAAGAATGTTCAAGAACGAGTGTGAAGATAAGACGATTAGTTGGGAGAAGAAAGAAGAGACTCCCTAAGAAGATTAGATGGCATGGAAAGGGATACACGGTTGTGTTCTACTTACATGGAACGAAGTTCCTGACGCATGAACAATTGACCAATCCGGGGTTGGTGAGATGTTCTGCGGCTGCAAATGTGGGTTTGACAAAGTAATCTGCACCAGTATCATGACGAGAGAAGTCTCTCCCGCAAAAGGGGTAGGCCTTGTATGGTAGGTTGGAGCCAAAGCCATCCCTGGATCTACCCCGTATCGTCTCATGCCTCGAGCTTGACAGCGGCAGGCAAGATACTTCTGACTCGTATCGAACGTTTTATAAGGCTGAGCATGTCTATGTCATGGAAACCTCCAAGTAATTTTACAGGGTACGAGGAGGGGCTGTTAACCGAATCCAAATAACAAGCACTCAGATTAAAGTTTGAACTGCTGCCGGAATTTCCACGGTCTCGTGTCGTTTGGGATGAGTGGGGTCAGTCGAGACAACACCATGCTCGATTCCATGAATCTCTGCAGCACTTCGCGATGGAATTGCTATTCCACTCAGAAGAGATCAACGTCCGCTGGGAGTATTGTATCCGTGGGGACATCCCGTCTTTCTCGTGAGCACAAAATCGGTGTCGCCGAGTGACAGGAACTTGGCGATTATCAAGAATCTCGTTGATCCGCTTTCATGTTGTACCAGTACCAGAGCACTGATATGCTTAAACAAGCACGTACCATCACGTTGACAACAATGACGAGGTTGTGATGCAACGGGGAGAATAGAGTTCTGGAAGCTTTCAAGGTTCTGTCTGACTGGAGTGAAGTCGGAACGTTGCGAGTGCACGGAATGGATTTTCGCTTGTCTGAAACGGGAAAAGTGAGCCCCTTTTCAGCTTCCTCCCAACGATATCATCGCAAATTACCCAGACCTTGGGACATCTTCCATGATCGGAACTTGGCAGCTGTACCCGAAGATCTTTCTTTCAAAGTCTTTTTTTCGGCGATCAACATATCCACACCAGAGCCAACTTCAGCACTACCATTATCAACGTATCTGGAGGGAGAGTTCCGGCTGCGGAGAAAGATACATAATTGTTCGAGGGTTCCGGTCAATATCGAAAACGGTGGTCCAGAGATTGGGAGACTCTTGATCCTATCACTGCCCAAAGACTTCCTATGTCGATCTGCACCTCAATCTTGAAAGTCAAAAGATTTCTTTGTATATGTCTAGCACGCGCATAGTCCATATTGGTAGAGCTCATCATGATTGAGTTCGTGTTCTAAGTGAAGTTGTGAAAGTTCCTGTTTGAACCTGCTTCGCAAACACAACCTGTCGCTCCTGCCCTTTTCATGTTGGCAGCCATCTTTTGCTCTTCTCTGTTAAGCTACGTCTTATACCATGAAAATGTTTCGAATCCTTGCTTCAGTCGCACGGATAAATCATTATTATTGGCTTGGATATTTCTTTACACTGCGCATATTGTTTGGCTCATAGGTGGTCATCATTTTGCTCGCTCTTTACCATGATAGCTCGAGAATTGCGTGCAGAGCCAACTTCTGCCATCAAGGTGAGTCACTACGACGAAGCTTGTGAAATCATCCTTCTTCGTCTTTAGATCAAGTTTTGATGTTTGGACCTGTTGGGAATGCACATCAGACATCGTCGCGCACCGTTCTGGGGATACAACATGCTTCCCAGGAATCAATCAGTCTACTGACAATAACGTAGTCACTTTCTGGGCATCGTATGGACAATTCAGATCAAACTTCGAGCGTTCCCAATACCCCGCGAGACCAATTTCCACGAAGCAGTTTAGGACAAGTTCCCCAAAATCACCCAACTTGGGCATCTCAAGACTCTCGGGATCTCAATCTAAACGAAACACAGGCGACAGCTATATCAGTCCCAGTTTCATGGACGTATCTTCCTGTAGAACTTTGGCGCTCCGTCTGCGATGTTCTCAACCGCGAAGAATGCACCGTCGCTGAAGAAGGGGATATCATAATCAAGAAAGACCCTGCGATCCGAGATGAGACGGCGACGAAGAAAGATTATGCTTCTATCAGCCTTGTGTGCCGTCTTCTTCACCGGATAGTCGAAGAATACTTGTATCAAAGCTTCTCATGGATTCCATACTTCGATAAAGCATGGCCTCCACTTGATGTCCTGAAGGAACGCAATTTGAAGGAAATCTCAAAGAGTAAGAGGGACAAAAGGGCACCATTCCCATGGAGGTGCGGACCACCGCCATATCTACTCTTACGTACCATTCTCAATCGCCCTAACCTGGCGCAATATTTCAAGAGTGTCAAGATTCTCGGTGCATCACCAACATCGGGTCTTTTCTGGAACATGTTCGAAGCGCGTGAAGGTTCTTTCTCTGGGAAGGAATTTGACCTTTGCGAAAAGACGATCTCCAGGATGCCAGATGTTTCTCGTAGGCATTGGCTCAGTGGTTTGCAGAAAGGAAGACTCGACGTGTTTGTTGGTCTACTTCTCCTTCGTCTGTCTCGGTCAAAGAAACTCAAAACGATCGACATTAGGATTCGCGAGTGCTCCACTCTGGAGAGTGTCGTCTTTGATGCTCTGGACATATCATGTATTATGCAAGCAGTATCCAGATACGCTAGTGTCACGTCTGTCACTTTTTCTATGGACAAAGATGAAAAAAAGAGTGCCTACGTTGACTTGGAAGATCATACTGAAATGGATATGTACCACGTCGACAGGCAGGTCTGGAAGCTTTTGAAATTTCCACGACTTGAGTCACTCGCTTTGCACTTGTGCTCTCCTTGCCATACATGGCAAACTCGATTGCCTATAGCCTCCCACTTGAGAAAGCTGACTCTGAAATATGGCGCAATGGAGGCAACAAATCTGGGTACTCTGCTTTCTTCTACCCCGCAACTGGAAGAGCTTGACTGTGATCTTGTCTATGATCGATCCATAAACCAGCGCTTGGATTGCGAGAAGCTTAACAGATCTCTATCGAAGGTCCACGATACCCTTGCCTATCTCACAATCGGTCTGAAAGTTTTATGGCCGGACACTGAAGACGGGGATGGCCCTTGGGATGTTCTAAAGACGATGGGGAGCATGAAACATTTCAGGAAGCTCACGTAAGACACCCCTGAAGATAATATCAGATCACCCTGACTTCCTACAGATGGTTAAACATGCCACTCATCACTCTTATTCCAAAAGTGCCTACTATTCCGGGGTTTCACCCAGGGCCCAACATACTGGAAAGAAATCTCCCCGAATCACTCATAAGCTTTTACGCTGATCGTGAACCAACGCCACCAGATGTAAACACTCAAAGAGAAGCAGAAAGAATTGTGGTTGAATACGTGAGCCGCAATGTCCGGCTTATGGAGAATCTTCGATGGGGTTCAAAGTCTACTACTGAACTGGGGTCGCAGGCAATTCTATTGCAAGTCTTGTACAATTACTACGATGACTTCTCAACCTCCTGAAAAAGCAGTCTGAGGACGAAATGAAAGGCTAAAGCCCTCTTCTGACTCATGTTATATCGGCATATCTAAGCGCAGTTTGTGTGTGAGTTGAGCCATCACTTGTCACAGATTCAAGTTTACTAAATGCTGTGAATCAACAACCTCTAAAGAAATATGCCAAGCCAATCAGACAGGAAAGTCTTCTTGAGTGCTCCTTCCTCAATTGATAGCTTTCCATTCACGAGTGACAACATCAATCGAAGCATTTAAAGTTTCAAATTATCAAGTGCCTCCATAGACATGCTCTTACAACCAATACATACTTAATCCGCTTCTTTTCTTTATATAGACCAATCCAACATGGCAGCATCCCAAAAGAACCCCAAAATGATATATCAACTTCAACAAAGCCAAGCCTCCGTCCCCTGGTGCCACGAATTCGAGAAAATGATCTCAGGCATGAAGTAAGAACACCTCACCTCACCTCTCCTCCTTCTCACTAACCAAAAGCCAAGTTTCCACGCCCCTAACGCACCTATCATGCTCGATCATAAATTCAAGGTCATCAAAGCATTACACTCTTTCAACAACCCAGACATCATAGCTTGCAGCACCTTCCAGAGCTTAAAACAACAACGCATGAAGATCGCAGCACAAATACTCGGTCGTTTGGGCACAGGGACGAATATCGAAACACCTTTCTTCTGCGTCTGGGGCTGCAATATATTCATCGGGAATAACGTCTATATAAATCGCGAGCATGTCTCCCCTTCCACCTTCTGCCACTCACTTCAAGCTAACAAGAACCAGCGTCTCAATCCACGATAATGTGCCAGTTCACATAGGCAATAATGTACTGATTGGGCCGGGGGCTTGTATCTGTACTGCTACACATGACACTGATATGGTGGTGAGGAGAGAAAGTGGAGGCTCGCATGCGTTGCCGATTGTGGTGGAGGATGACTGTTGGATTGGGGCGAATGTGACGGTTTTGCCGGGGGTGAGGATCGGGAGAGGAGCGGTGGTTGCCGCTGGGGCCGTTGTTGTGAAGGATGTTGAGGAAGGTTTTTTGGTTGGTGGAGTACCTGCGAAGGTTTTGAAGAGATTGAGATGAAGGTGTGGTGTTGATTGTTCCACAAAAATTGGATGTTTGACAAAGCTCGGGAACGGAGACTGCAATAATTTGTTGCACATCGCAGGTCCTCGTAGAGTTTTGACGTAGGCTTCTGAAATCCAAAACTGACTTGTGCTCTCTTGAAGATGACTGGCGAGTACGGACATTGTAAAGTGTTGTTGCACATCGCATCGATTGTAGGATTTTGACGGGAGCGTTTCAAATTCAATCCTGACTTATATAGTGTTAAAGTCGAGTCTTAGATAGGGACAATGACGACTTAGATGAGATGACTTTCACCTTCACTTGCATACGATATCGGTCAGAATCTTCAGTGCTATTCTCCTGGAGCTATGATCAGCATTTGAGAAGTGCTTTCTGGCGTCGTGGTAATTGGGAAAGAAAAGCTACTTGCGTCAGGATTGTGACTAGCTTGTATATCTCGCACTTGCGATCCGCAGAAGTGATGTGTGGACAGCATCTGATGCTCAGTGAGCAATCTTGAAAATTTGTTTAGTGGCCACTTCTCGTTTTCGAATCGTATTTCAAACCTGTAACTTCATACACACTCCATACGCTTCCCACACTCACGAATACCACACCGCATTAGCACAGCAACCCCCATCATCAAGATCCGCCCTCGCAACGACACTGGCACTAGTTCCATTCTCCGCAAGCTGCCAAATCTCCACAAAACCTACGCTACTATCCGTCAACGCCACGAAGGTATCAGTAAACGGACTCGGCGAGACGGAATTTGCTGTTCCTCCACTATTTGTTGTGGGGCTGAGGAATAGTTGAGAAGTGATACTTCCGTCAGTGGCGAGGGAGAAGGCGGAGATATATCCCGTGGCGTTAGTCGACCGAGCACGGGACGTGGCCCACAGGTAATTGGTGCTATAAGAGAGTGCGACTTCATCCGACCAGAATGAGGAAGAGTCCGAACCTGAAGCAGTTAGTGATGGATTTTTGGTCAGAGATGGATAGGTTGCCTACCTGATGGAATGAGAGGATACGTCACGTTTTGAAATGAGGGAATGCCTGTTGATTGATCAACGGTATATTGTGCGAGCTCATTCGCGCCCTCGAGGATCACATAGAGGTATTGTCCTTCTGGGTGAATAGCGACATGGCGTGGATCAGATCCCGTTGCTGGTCCATCAAGACTGGCAACGTATGTAAGCTCTCCAGTAGTATTGTCGACGCTGTGAGTCCAAAGTGTGTTTCCGGAATCATCAGCTGAGTACAAGAATGTGTTCTGGGTATTCATGGCCAAGCCGTGGACAGCAGAGGTAGACTTGTAGGTATAATTTTGGATGAGTTCGGACAGAACACCGCTTTCGTCAACTGATATGACGGCACCACAGTCCGCTGTCCCGCCGAATGGTGTTCCATAGACAGCGTAAGGACTTTCGGTTGCAGCCATCACGAAGATAGCTTTTGACGAGCTGCAATTCCCGCCCAAATCAACGAGGTTGCTGTAAGTGATGTCCGTTGCATTTCCAAGAGCATAGCTAACAAAGGCTGGCACGGCCGAAGAGCCAGAAGAGAGAGCAGTCCCATATAGATTCTTCTTGTCGTGCTAGACACGGTTAGACTAATTCGATTAACAATAGAGAAGACTTACACTCAAAGCAATCCATGAAGACGCAGTAGAGACTGTAAGATTTTGGATCAAGTTTAGAGTCAAAGCAGAGTCATCAAATTCGAGTGTATAAAGGCTTTCAGTACCAAATGTACCAACAATGAGGTGATGAAGATCTGCATGCACAGCTGAAAGAGCACCGAGGAGCGAGAGAGCGGTAATAGAGGCACGCATGTTTGCAGATAATGAGACGAAAGCGAATGAAGGAATGCCGTAAAGTGGCAGAACATTGTGAAGGGAATGCTACTGTTATATCTTCTTAAAATCTCAGTCTCCATAATTTAATTCTCTTCCCCACAAACATTTTCAAGGAGTCCCATCTCCGGCAGTCACTTAATGTCCACTACCCCTCGAAACACAACTTAGAATACACTTTCATTGGCCGAAATCGTTTCAAAACACAAGGGCTACTAAATTTTCCGAGGATCAAGCTTCAAAGCACCAAGGGATGACGACTAAGCTTCGCGAACCTTCGTAAAGCTCCAAATTGCAGGTGGACAGTGGTGGACTACACAGACCCAGGGACGCGTAGACATGCAGCCCAAGCAGAAACTTGGCAACTGAATCGAGTACAATAAAGCAGAACACTTGATTGGCGACTTCGTCCCTCCAGTTGACGACACTCAGGGACGTCTGCAATACCGAGACATGCGAGCCGTACCTGGCGCTACGGCATCGGGAAGTGGAGATACAGATGGAGGGGGCCGAACGATACACGATCGATATCTTTTCGTAGGTCAGATGAATGAGGATAGATATGGAAGAGTTTAACCCAATGCTCGATATGGGATGAAAGTGTGACATGTTCAGGCAAATGCCTTCTCGGTGACCGGTGGCTGGTTCGACAAGCGGTGGGCGTGCCCCTCTGAAATTTCGAGCTCGAACCCCACCATCAACATCTCAAAACACATCCAAAAATCCCAATTCACAACACCACGACCGCAGACTTCCTCCCGAAGTCAATTACCATCTGCCAACCATGGCAACACACGAGCAACTCGAGTCGACCTCCTCCCGACCGGTCCTCGACCCCACCGTCAACGTCCAAGAAAAATCCTCCAAAGAGACCGCTCCTTCCACAGCCTTAAAGCGAAACGCAGAAGAAGCCAACCTGGATGAGAAAACCACAATCCACATCGGCACACGACGCTCCGCGTTGGCCGTCGTACAAGCCGAGATGGTGCTTGCGGACCTGAAGAAAGCACACCCAGACCTCAATTACGAGATCCACGCTATGAGCACGATGGGTGATAAGAACCAAACTACTGCATTACATGACTTTGGGGCTAAGGCTTTGTGGACTCATGAGTTGGAAGCTCAGTTGATGGACGGGACGTTGGATCTTATTGTGCATTGTTTGAAGGATTTGCCTACGCAGTTGCCGCCCAAGTGTGTTATTGGGTGTATCATGGAGAGAGAGGATCCCCGAGATGTGGTCATCATGAAGAAGGGGTTGGAGTATAAGGGTTTGTTGGAGCTGCCTGAGGGAGCTGTGGTTGGGACCAGCAGTGTGAGGAGGAGTGCGCAGATCAAGATGCGGTATCCACATTTGAAGTTCAAGGATGTTAGAGGGAATGTAGGGACGAGGTTGAGCAAGTTGGATGCTGAGGATGGGGATTACTCCTGTCTGATATTGGCTGCGGCTGGTATTCTGAGGATGGATTGGGGTGACAGGATCACGCAATACTTGGATTCGAAGACCGAGGGTGGAGGACTGTTACATGCTGTCGGTCAGGGAGCTCTTGCCATTGAGGTCAGAGAAGGAGATGAAAAGACAACAGCTATCCTGAACAAGTTAGCAAACGAAGAATCAACACTAGCAGGCACAGCAGAGCGAAGTCTGATGAGAACACTGGAGGGAGGTTGCAGTGTGCCAATTGGTGTAGAGACCACTTGGATTGAGAAGGGAAAGTTGTTGATGAAGGCTATTGTTGTCAGTCTTGACGGCAAGGAGCATGTTGAGGCAGAAAGACTAGGAGAAGTTCTGAATGCTAAAGATGCGGATGAGTTCGGCTGGGACTTGGCTCATGTTTTGGTGGAAAAAGGAGCTACCAAGATCCTGGAAGCCATCAACCTAAACCGACCGATCATCAAAGACGGTGGTGGAGCATGATTGTTACTATAGACATTGGCTTTTGTATCGCATAGACTGGTCGGCGCAGGTGATGGGCCTGGAAAAAGTGCACAATATTCACCTCCTCCAAATACCAATAGCTTTCCCCAAACGCCGTGACTGTTGAAGTGGCCTTTCTATATGCACAGTAGACTTCGTCTGATCTTTCTTCAATGATCTCCTTCTTCCTCAGTGTACTCTTTGTAAGCCTTCGCATCCATCAAAGCTTCCATATCCTTGACACCGACTTCGCTCACCTCCACCTTTGCAAACCACCCACCAGCAGATGAACTATCCTCAGGACCCTTGTTGATAGTACTTGGCTTCTCTTCTAGCAGATCATTGACCTCTGTAATAGTGCAGGTAATCGGAGAGTTGATATCGGAAGCTGATTTTACTGATTCAACAGCGCCGATCGAATCGCCTGCTGCAACATCCATTGGAATCGTGGGAAGCTCGACATAGACAACGTCACCGAGCGAGTGAGCAGCGTAGGAGGATATGCCAATTACACCAGTCTTTCCATCCTCAGAGAGCTCAATCCATTCGTGCTCCTTGGTAAACCTTTTATGCAGAGCTAGAAAACATCAGTATCATGCTATCGGCGATATAGGTAGACAGGACTAACCAGCTGGGGAAGTGGAAAAAGCTCGAGCGTTAAATGGAGAAGGTCGCCATAAAGCCGCTCTCCTGCATGATCTAGCAGAAAATTGAGAAGCCGCAGGCCGCAGTGATCGTGCAATTGATGCCATTATGGAGGTTTGTGGCTGTAAAATGTGACGATATCGGGAGCTCTTAAGACTTTTGAAAAAGATGGACCTAAATTACAAGGCCGCGGTTAAGCGACCCCACCTAAATCCTTCCATCCCGACTAAGAACGCGAGATCAGGGTAGGGTCAAGGATAATAGACAATCAATATCGTTTTGTTGATATTGACAACAAAGCGCCCCTCAATTTCCTAATAGATCAGCTTCATGCACCAGTGAGAGATTCATTCTTTGTGCGCTGGGATATCTGTATTGACTCTTCGACTTCTACCTTTTCTGTCGCGTCAAGTCAGCTCCGATACGCGTTGATCCACTAGTTCAAGCGCCGACATTTGAAGGCGCGAGAACAGGTCTGTCAGGGGTCTCGACCAGGCCCGAATAACTTCAACTCGACCCAAACGGTACTTTGAGCATAGCCAGAGTGCGCTCTACCTTCACTTGCATAACCTTATTTCCTCCAAGACCAGATTCCACACATGTCTACTTCAGCATCTCTGTGTTGATCCCGACTATTCAGCCGTCCCTCATCAACCCCACAACATCCTACAAATTCGACAATCTGGATTCCTCGACGTTATCAGCGGGTTCTCCAGCCCAATTCCACGACACCGTAGAGACGATGGAGACAGACGGCGGATATGAACAAAGAGGGGAGGTTCAGGATGAAGCAATGGGAGGCACCGACGAAGCACATACCCCCACAAGAAGACATACACAATCGCAGTCTGCAGACTTCCCTTCACGCCACGGTTACTCTGCCTCTCCGACCCTAGACATCGACCCAAATGCCAGATATCCCACCCCGCCTACGTCTTTCCCACCATCAATCTCGAGACCAAACTCTGGCTTATCTGGAAATGGCGGCTACATGCAGTCCTCATACCAGGATCAGAGTGCTCGCGGAACCACAGACCAAAGTCGGAACAAGAATAGCGTTGTGATCAAAGTTGGCATGGTTGGAGATGCCCAAATAGGCAAAACATCTCTGATGGTAAAATATGTTGAGGGTAGCTGGGACGAAGATTATATCCAAACACTTGGGGTTAACTTCATGGAGAAGACAATCTCAATACGCAACACCGAGATCACGTTTTCAATTTGGGATCTGGGAGGACAACGGGAGTTCGTGAACATGCTTCCATTAGTATGCAACGACGCTGTTGCTATACTTTTCATGTTCGACCTGACGAGGAAAAGCACACTGAATAGTATCAAGGAGTGGTACCGACAAGGCAGAGGATTCAACAAGACGGCGATCCCGTTTTTGGTTGGCACGAAATATGATCATTTCGTCAATTTCCCAAGAGAAGACCAAGAAGAGATCTCGAATCAGGTAAGCTTGATTTTTCACTCTTCAAAACGGGGCCACTTAAATGAGACGGTTCTCAACACGGGCTGATTCCTGAACGGGACCGTTCTTGAACGAGACCACTTGGAACGGGGTGACTCTTGAATGAGGCTACCCTCGAACATAAAAAGATTGTTTCTCAAACTATATCAACCTCCACCACTTACTATCACCACTCACTAACAACACACTCAAGGCACGAAGATTCGCAAAGGCAATGCGAGCAAGCTTGATCTTCAGCAGCACAAGTCACAGCATCAACGTCCAAAAAGTATATCCCCTCCTCACTAAACCCAATCCTCATCCTTGACCTAACCCTCCTCTCCAGATCTTCAAAATCGTCCTCTCCAAAGCCTTCGACCTAAAATGCACCATCCCCGAAATCGAAAATGTCGGCGAGCCCCTCCTCATCTACCAGTCCGTCCAATAGACGCCCTCCTCCCCTTCCGCCCCCACCACGAGATCTACGGCCCGCTACGAGATTTCCTGATCGAGTTCATGTTCTTCGAATCCCTGCTTGTGGAATGAGCATCTCACCTCACCTCCCCCAACACAAAACCAAACCAAAACAAAACTACACGATTTACGCACCCTGAAATGAGAACGAATCATCACGAGTGGAACGGGGGAACTTGGCATCTGGCATGGAATTGACTTGAAACTTGCTCAATTTTCTTTTTTTTTGCGTTGCTGTTTTGCGGGCATTTGAACTGGAGCTGGAGCTGTGGAGCAGGGGACTGGGCACAGATCATTGAGGATTCTGAGGTTCTGATACACCAGACTTAATCGGTCCAAGACAGAAGACACATAATGTTCTTTCTCCTCTGTATCAAATGAAATCCATTCGAAGCTCTCCATTGCAATTGTACTGTATGTTAGTAGCAATGTGGGCTCAAGATCTTCACTATCAACTTTGAATCATGGACAGTAATTGATGCAGTGAGAGTTAATGAATTGGAAGGAGTCTTGGAAAACAAAGACTAATTGATGTCATATAAGCCTTGTGGACTAGACAAAAAGGAATGGATACAATGCAACGTCCTACTTTCAGCCACCCAACCTAATAATACTCTCAATCTGAATTCTAACAGCCTAACCCTTGAGCCGATCCTGTTCAAGATATATCAAACAAGTCAAGTATGACACTCCGATGATGCCTCCTTCCCCTTGGTGCTACCTGTCATCTTGCTCCAGAAGCTGGAACCCTTGCCGTCTTGACTCTCCTGCTCTACCTCAGTAACAACTATCTTTACAAGCTCTTTAGCCTGCTCGCCCTGAGATTTACTACTTCCCGCAATGATCTTGGTCTCTTCAAATTCACCGTATGGAAAGCCAACGAGTTTGCAGGATGTGCCTCCGCGACTATTCTGGCTGTTCTCCTTCTTGCCGCCTTGCGATGAAGTTTGTGAGTGGACACTTTGACCAGATTTCTCTGCTGACCGGCTGCTCTTGTTGTCATTAGAACCTGAACTGGTCTTTGTATCGTTAGTTTTTCGAAGTCCTTTGAAGCGACGTTGCTTCTGACCATGGCCACTTTTGCTTTCAGTGGCAGCTCCAGCACTGTTTGAGGAGTCAACGTCGCCAGCTTGCTTTGAGCTCGTGATCTCAAAATTCAAGGCGCATTTGTGACGCAAGCTACCAGTGAGACAGTTTTCATCATGGATGTGAAGAGCATTGCCCTGTTTCTTGGATCTTGAGGAGGCATGTAGACGCTTTTTATCCGGCTTTTGAGAGGCATGATTATCGTCACTGTCTTGAGATCGATCATCAGAAGATGATTTCACAGAGAACCCAGGTGGGCAGCTGACAAGTCGATGCTCTTTGAGACCGTTGGGAGATTTGGTCACAGTAGTGTCGGTACCAAAGCTTGCACTTCGATTTTGTCTTCCTGTCGTTTTTGATGAGCCAGCTTGGTGCAACTCCAGACATTCGAGCTCCGTGTGTTGACGAGAAGCATTCGGAGGCTGATGGGCCGTTGAAGAGCTTGCACGAGTATCCTCGGACAAGCGATGCTGCTCTATGTATCTACCACGAGCAGAGCTGACACGAGTATCTTCAGATAAGCGATGCTGCTCTATGTATCTTCCACGAGAAGAGCTTGTTCGAGGATCATCGGATAAGCTGTGTTGCTGTACCTTTGTTCCTTGACTTTCGTAATAGTCAAGCACTGCCTTGTCAACGGGACAGTCTGTGAAATCATGGACATAAGACAGCTCTTGAGTATCTTCAGATGATGACGCTCCGTGGCAGTCCCCCATCTCGTGTTGCTCTACCATTCCAGAAGTCTTGTTGTCACCGACCTCTACAATTGTACAGTCGATCAGAAGACGGCTTTCCTGCTTTTCGAGTTTATTGTCTTTCATTGCCGTCTCTACTTCCACACAGTCCACAATAGTATGCTCTTCCAAGAGGCGATCATGTCGAGACTTCTCTTGTATAGCCGCTACGTTCTCATGTGCGGACGAAGATGATGTGTTGGCCTTCTTTCCGGGCTCCTTCGAAGCTTCAGCATCATTAACAGATGCATGAGGCTTGGCACGAAGCTGCTTGGCATTTCCATAGTCCTTCTTGGTATCATGTCGGGATTTCTTGTCAACTGAGACAATGATCTCCTCGGCGTCCTTTAGCTTTTCCGCTTGTTGCTGTGGTTCACCACGCCTGATTGGTTCCCCGTTTCTGCTCCGGGTTGGCTGTGGGGCAGAGATCTGGACTCGTACCTCGTCGACCCGGTTTACTATGGCAGGTGGCGATTTGAGAAGTTTTTTCGGTTTTGTCGTGACCTGAGTCAGCTCCATAGCTTGCTCTGACGCTTGTCGCGATGGAGCATAGCTCATTAGCTCAGGCGGCTGAGGTTGTGTGTCGATATGTGTGTCTTGTAAGCTTGCGAGGTATTGCTTGTTATATCTCAGCGTCTTATCTCCTTCTCGGGCTCGGATTTCACGGTCGATCTGCATTTGAGTGCAACAGGAACACCAAAAGCCCTTGCAAAAATCATCGACAACTTTTCCTTGCATTCCATATGTTCCGCGGACTCGAGTGCGCTGCATACCAGTTACAATACCTAGCGAAAGGGAAAGTCAGTCAGGATTTCCTTACACTTCAATCTGTAGAAATTTGAGGCTTACCTGCAATGCACCATGGACCGCAACACGGAATGACAACTGCTGTCAGACAGCACAACCCGAACCAGCCCCAGCAATTACCATTACAGCCCATACTTGGCTTCCAGCTAGCATTAGAAGAGTCTTCTCCCATGGCCACTCGCTTTAAACGCCAATTAGACTTTCCATAAAGCGCACAAGGAACCCAAAACCCCAAGCAACACGTTTCTACATCTCTGTTCTCGGCATCTGGTGGCTCTTGACACCAAGGACTTAGCCAATCTTGAAATGTGGTTTCGTCTTCTGTTTGGCTACGATTCGCCTGCGAAGGACGTCGTGCGCCTTCAGCACCCCAAGCTGACTGCCGAAGAGCAGTACTATCATCCATGACTTGATGATTTCGTGGTACAATAAGAGTATACTGTGGTGTGACAAGAGCCTCTCGGTGGACAGGAGGAATGAGTGGTGGTCGCTTCACCAATGGTCGATAAACGGCGCAAGTTGGATGTTGGGATTCTTTGCACCTTGCTTTACCTCGTGCCATTCAATATTGATGATATCAGTGAGTCTGCGCAAACGAGGTCAGCAGATGATAGTCATACGACTAGAGAGACGCTTACGATGCAATTGCTATGAATGCTGCATTGCCAGTTGGCGTTGACGTGATATTTGTGTTGGTGATGTTTGAAAGGGAGAAGAAGCAACGTAAGAGAGCAATAGCTGGTAAGCGTCTTCCAACTTTGGCAGGCACGCTTCACTTCGTGGAACTTACACCCACGGAAAGTACGTTCGACAGTGAGACTCCTGAGATTATTGAAAAGGGAACTTTCGGATCAGGAACTTCTCCTTTTGCATCAATTTCCATGCAGTTCGGGCGTGCATTAATCGTTGAAACTGACTTCGAGGACAAATGACAAATCATCCGTACCCACAAACGAGCTCTCAGTGATCGAAAATGCATGGAAATCAGATACACTAATTATACAGCCATGACAAGTCTTGAAGTATGAACATGTGCACCCGTTCTACTAGCACTTTTCCAATTACCCTCAAGACAAAATCTACTTTTTTTCTGGCTAGAAATCTGTCGTTAGCCCACTTCTAGTCCTCCTAAAAGAGGTGATGTCCATGACACATTGCATGTGCAAAGACTGGCTAGGAAATTCGATGTTTTTCAAAAGAATTAGATTTATACCTGTGGCCTCTTGGGGTCGACAGTGCCCTTGACCTTAGCGGTATCTGGACCGCCTTCACTCTTCTTGCTCTTGCTGGGGTCGTTTGTGATGTCAGTTGAGTGCTTGGTATCAGTATTGCTAAGTCCTTCTTGCTTGCCATCCTGAGAATTTTGGCCTTTACTCTCTTTCGATGGCGCAGCCTGTAAAAAGTCAGAAAAGGGTCAATAATTGACTTTCTCCCAATTTACCTTGTCAGAGCGGTCACCCTCGCCTTGCTTGACGGCGTTGTTGCTTTCCAGTCTCTTCTTAGAACCGCCCTTCGCATCAGGAATGGACTTCTTGGTGTTCTTCTCGTCACCTTCATCATCTGAAGTATCGGGGGTATCGGCAGCCTTCTTCTCGTCGTCTCCGCTATCAGAGTCTTCAGACTTGTCACTGTCCTTGTCTTCTGATTCGGTGGAAGCCTTCTTGTCCTCGCCTTCATCCTTAGACTCTTCTTCGGGCTCATCCTTGGATTCCTCCTCGGATTCCTCCTCGTGCTCTTCATGTTCTTTGCCATGGCTATCACCGTGGTCTCCATGGCCGTGTTCGGTGTCTGGGGAGTTCGACAAGAGGTACCAGCAAGATGGAATTGTTACTGCAATAGCTCCAACGGCCCTTTATGACGTCGTCAGTAAAATGTGTAAACTTTGATGATTCCAAGACAATCCTTACCAAAGAGTGTCACCACCTGCTTGTGTAGTAGAGCCATGACCACTAGCATAGCCACGTCGAACGACCTGACGAAAGCATTGAGGCCGAGCAATTGAAGGTCGAATACCTCGGACGGCGGATCGCAAAGCTGCCACTCTTGAAAAAGCCATTGCGAGGTAATGTCTGAACAACAAAGTCCAGAAATACGATCACTGTAAAAAGTCAGATAGAAAGACAGTCAAAAGAGATTTTGCGAGGCTTACCGGATCAATTGGGCTGTAAATGAAGCTGTTGAAAAGAAGATGGCTGGAGGTTCTTCAAGGATTTAATCACGCCAGCACGGTCTTTGTCCGCATCGATTACTGGACATGACATCTGGGAGCTCGGAAAGCTAGGATCCTGAATTAGGTTAGAGCGTTGCAACTGACCCCACCAAATATCATCGAGAGTCAACGCGACCAAATATAAATCGGGACCTGGATCACAAGAGCTCGTCTCTTTCCCAAACCGCATCTTCTTTGCAGGGCTTGACTTCGCAAACTTCCAGGTGCACCTGATATCTGCGAGTAAGTTCATTCTGAATTCCTTCCTTAGGCAACCAGCTGCAGCCTCCTGCTCTTCCAGGCACACCATACATAGAATTAAAGCTAACAAATGAAAGGTTCACATTTTCTTCGGGTTCTTGACGACTTGACATTCCCGCTCATGATCACGATATCGTAACGAACTCGACGTCCTAATCTGCTGCCTCGTTCCCGCTTTCGGCGCGAGTCGTCACCATCCATCATGGCGACTCAAGTATCATCGAACCCGACCCCGCAACAGGTGGCGCAACTCCTCCCCAAGCTCCACGATGCGGATCCTGATTACAGATTCATGTCCTTGAATGATCTCTTCCAAATACTCAGCGTTGGCAAGCACGACTTTCTCCACAGTGATTATAACACTGCTGCTAGAGCAGTAGATGGGATTTTGAAGACGTTGGACGATCAAAATGGCGAAGTTCAGAATTTGGCTATTAAGTGGTAAAGCAACCTCGAAAATAACCTCTAGATCCTGACGGTATACTAATTATTTTAGTCTTGGACCCTTGGTCACAAAGATCCCCGCCAGTATTCTACCTCCACTTCTCGAAAAGTTGTCAAATCTCAATACGGAGAACTCGGTCGATAACTCTATCCCTGCGATGGCACTCCGAACCGTCGTTGCCACACTTCCTCGACCTGTCAGTGGTGTTTCTCCGGCAAAGGAAGTTGTGGAGGCATATGCTGCAATTAGCAGAGTCCTGATCCCGCGCCTTGTAGGCCGTCTGGTACTCAATAAGGCTCAGAAGGGTGTGAAACTTCCGCCACCGCCACCAGGCATGTTGGACCTAGAGTCTGGGAAGGATATTGATCCCGAGGCTGTGGATGTTTTGATCGAGGTAGTCAGATGCTTTGGTCCTATGCTTCATCAGAGCGAGGTTGAAGCTTTCCAAACCTTGCTTGCTGGGATCCTTGAAACAGATCGAGCAAGTTCTGTGGTCAAGAAGCGAGCTGTCGTAGCAGTTTCACTCTTGGCCATGTACTTAACAGATGATGGACTAAGCAGTTTTGTTTCTCAACTGATTGAGAGCTTGAGGAATTCGCATCTGACCCTTGTTCAAAGACGATTGTACATCACCATCCTTGGCTCTATGGCTCGATCAATTTCTGCAAGATTTGGGCCATATCTGAAGACGCTAGCCCCATTCGTTCTTGCAGCTTTAAGTCAAGAAGAACTCACGGAGCAGCTTGAAAATTCTGCAGAGGATGGTGAACCAGATCCTGAGACTGACGACGTTCGAGAGGCAGCTCTTGTGGCATTGGATGGGTTTCTCTCTTCTTGTGGCAATGAAATGAGAAGTTATACTGAGGAGACTATTGGTGCCCTCCTACGCTTCCTTAAATACGATCCCAACTATAATGACGACGATGACGAAGAGATGGGTGGAACGCAGCCCGAGGAGGACGACATGGACGAATTCGGAGATGACGATGACTTCGAGGCCGAAGCTGGGTTTGACGACGACGATGATGATGCTAGCTGGAAAGTCCGACGGTGTGCTGCAAAGGCACTTTATACCCTCATATCTACACGGGCAAGTGGAGATCTATTGGATGATGGCACTCTCTACATGCAAGTCGCTCCTGTCCTTGTCCAGAGATTCAATGAACGCGAGGAGAACGTGCGCTTAGAGGTCATTTCAACTATGGCATTACTTGTTCGCAAGACTGGTGAAGGTGTGGTCCTCCCATACTCTGACGAGAGTTCCGAGTACACGAACAATCCACCTCAGAGCCGGAAGCGAAGAAGACAAAGCAGCACCACCGCCTTCGACAGGAAGAGCGTGCTTTCTATGTCAGCTGGTCTAACTTCGCCACCCGCAGAGCCAGTTCCCGCCTCTGGCCCTAGAGCTGATCTAGCACGAATGAGTCCTATTCTTATTCGTTCGACAACAAAGCTCTTCAAAGGCAACTCGATTCCCACGAAGCAGGCATTAGTTAGATTACTAGACGATGTTGTGTCTGTTCAGCGTGGTGGTTTGGCAGACTACTTTGGCCAGATTGTTGATCCAATCATCGATGCTGTCAAGACAACTGCAGGCTCGACTGGATCTGCGACCACGATGTCGAGCGGCGGAGCCACTTCGGCAACCGCTAGCACACTCCGCATTGCAGCACTTCACCTATTTGGTGACATTGCTAAGACTCACTCATCCAGCGTCCTCCAACCGTATCTCGGAAAGATTGTACCAGGTGTTGTGTCGGCTGTCACTGATAGATACCATAAGATCTCCAGCGAGGCTATCGGCACAGTTGAACAACTTGTCAAGGCTCTTACACCTCCCCGGTCTAGATCGATGCACGAGAAGCATCAAGCAGATCTGCAAATGCTCTACAAAGTCATCGTTGGACGAGTAGCTGCAAATGATGCTGATTTGGAAGTGCGCCAGCGGGCAATCCAAGCTTTAGGTATCCTGCTAGCTCGTACTGCAGGTCCAGAAGGCTCTGCTCTTGTCTCTGCTGCCGATCGAACAGTGGCTCTTGACCTCTTGAGCGAGAGACTGAAGAATGAGACAACTCGCATTGCTGCAGTACATGCCGTTGATACCATCGCGGAACTAACCACGGTCCAAGGGCAATTACAGCCACAATGGATCCGAGAGGTCTCTCTCGAGCTTTCTGCACAACTTCGGAAGGCTAACCGATCTCTGCGAGGTGCCAGTCTTGCGGCTTTAAAGAACTTGGTTATTGTCCCAGCTAACAGAAAGGCTCTCGATGCTGAGACCATCAAAGGTCTTGTTAGTGCTCTACTACCCCTCCTTACCACTGTGGATTTGCACCTTCTTGGTCCAGCTCTCTTGGTTCTTTCAGCACTGGTGGCGGACAACGCAAGACTTGTTGTTTCCGATCAACTCAATACTGCTCTTTGTGGCCTGTTGAAGACTTCTCTCAGCGGTGCGACCCTTGACGCAGTTTTAATCTTGGTCGCAAACATTGGCAAGGGTAAGGCAGGCCAAAAGCTCATGTCTGGGCTTCTCAATGAAGTCAACGTCAACGGCGATCCAGCTGTTGTCGGTAAGGTCATTGGTACCTTACTAGTTGAAGGAGGCCCTTCCATTGGAGTTGATGTGAACAGTTTTATGGCAGAGGCAGTCAATCCTGATTCAGACGATGCTAGAAGATGTCTAGCTCTCGCTGTTCTCGGTGAAGCAGGTCTCCGCATGGGTGCCAATTCGCCATTGAAGCCCTCCACATTCACATCACAGTTCGCAACTAGATCAGAAAAGGTCCCTCTCGCTGCTGCAGTCGCGCTTGGACGAGCAGGTGCTGGCAATGTTCAGCTATACCTTCCCGACATATTGTCTACTATGGACAAAGGTGGCAATGCTCAATACTTGCTATTGCATTCGATTAAAGAGATTCTTCAGCAAGCTAGCACGTCTTCTCTCGATATCTCCAAGTACACCAAGTCTATCTGGGATCGTTTGCTTAGTGCATCTCAGACTGAGGATAACAAGGCTGTAGGAGCAGAGTGCATAGGTAGACTTGCAATCATCGACCCCAACACATATATTCCGCAATTACAGGTACGATCTGCCCAAATTACAATTAGATTATTGCTAACACCTTCCAGGCCTACCTCCAGAACAAGAATGCCTCTATCCGAGCCATGGCCATCCAGGCTACTCGCTATACTCTGCCTGAGAGTGACGCGGCCTTCGACGGAGCATTGAAGAACTCACTCATCGACATGCTCTTGGTCATGCTCAAGGACCCAGAATTGGAGAACCGACGTCTGGCTTTAACCACATTGAACTCTGCTTCTCACAACAAGCCTGACTTGATTATTCCAAACCTGGGTGTTCTCTTGCCACTAGTAATGAACGAGTCTGTTATCAATCCGAAGCTCATTCGAGAGGTCATCATGGGTCCATTCAAGCACAAGATCGACGACGGTCTGGAAGTCCGAAAGGCAAGGTCCCTCTCTCCCATTCCCTATCTGTCATACTGATACCATTATAGAGCGCTTACGAAACCCTCTACTCCCTCATGGAAACTGCCTTCTCCCGCATGAACATCCTCGACTTCTACAACCGCGTCGTCGCCGGCCTCTCCGACGAACACGACATCCGCGCCCTCTGCAATCTCATGCTCACCAAACTCGTGATCCTTGACCCCGAAGAGACCTCGCGCCGACTCGACACCATCGCCGACTGTTTCCGCAAGATTCTGTCCACGAAACTCAAGGAGAATGCTGTCAAGCAGGAAGTCGAGAAGCAAGAAGAAGCCAGCAAGAACGTATTGCGCGTCACACTGCTGTTGCATAGTGCGATTCCAGCGGCTAGTAGTGGGGTGGGTGCAAATGCGGGACAGCATCAGACTTGGAGAGTATATTGGGAGTGGGTTGAGAAGGATTTCGATGCGCAAATTAGGAGTCTGAGGGATGGTGAGAAGGAGGGTGGTCATTGACTGCCTAACTTGCTTCACGTGGTATGAAAGTTGGGAGGAAGGAAAATGGTTACGAGAAGACGATGATTATGACGATGAAGAACGAATAAATAAGCGAAACTTGATAAGCAGATAAATGCCTTTCACGCAGATCTTTTGATTTGGGAGGCTTGGTACTCCCGCATAGCTTGCGTGTGCGGTTTGCGTTGGTTTGCGTTGCGTCTGATAAACGGAAGAAAAATATCCATCATAAGACATTACATTACCTCCAAAGTGCTTGGCATACTAAAATGTGATACTCTTAAGATCAGGATGAACGTTGAGGCCTCACAGCAACAAATTCAAAGTGAAGGGGAAGCCTTGTTTCATTACCACGAATCTATGTACCTATCTCCTACAATATTCACAATTCACACACAAAAAGAAGTGGGGATGTCGAATGTCCGCAACGAACTCACGCACCCGATGCCCAAAAAATGATTTCAACGCCTTGTTTCTTTTTCATCTTAACGTGATGTGTGTATGCATATTTCCCTCCCTCCCAAACGCCTGATAGGAAATAGCGAGTGAAGGGGGTATTAAAGCCGAACCAAACGAAATGCAAACGAAAGAAATGAATCAAGGATCATAACCGCCGGCAACTCCGGGAGCAGGACCCTCGAGATCTACTGCCTCGACAGTATTTCTGATACGGCCTGTCTCGTTGACTAGGTTTGAGAAGTACTTTCTGGCGACGTCGCTTTCGGTGCGGATTTTCTTGGTTTCTTCGCGTTTAGTGCCTAGTTGTTCGACGGAGCGTTGGAGGCCGACACGGAGGTTGTCGGCTGGGAAGCGGAGAACGCGGCGTACTGAGGAAGAGATGCGGTCCGAGTTTGCGTGGACGTAGTCGATAGCTTGGAGTTGGGTTGAGATTTTGGTCGAGAGGCGATGTGGGAGCGAGGTGGGGATTTGAGAGAGGATGTAGTAGGTTGCTGCGATGGCTGCGATATATGTTAGTATTTGGAACGACAAACAAGAACTCTTTTGCTTACCAGTAACGACAACGCCGGGCAAGATAAGCTTGCGGAGATTGTTGTTACCAACAACCTTAGCAGCCCCCAGCGCACCATCAACCCAGCCCCAACCTCCGACCATTTGGCCACCGACAGCAGTGGCAACCGTCAAAGCCATACCTGTTCCTGCCATCTTCTCTTGTCGTTGAATGAGAGTCGACCAGTCGAAGAAATCCCAGATCTCAGTCTCAATTTCAACTTGACGGGCTAACACGTCACGTTTTCTCCTGAACATGACATCGCTTCTAAAGCTCAAATCCGTATACTCATCACCAAGATGCAAAAGTCCGAGTTGTTTGATAGCGCTGACTCCCTCGATTGTCTTTGTTCTCGCATGCTCCTCACAAGACGTGACGGAAGCTGAGATTTGCGAGAGCATGGCTTCCTTGATCTCATCCGCATACTGGAAAACATTCAAAAGACCAGGGTAGGGAACACCAAGATCCTCGTCTGCAGCTTGAGATATTGATTGTAAAAGAGTCGAACGAGTGTGATCGTAGATGTCCTTGCATGTTGCCTCGATGGTCTTGTCGATATCATCGCTGACCTCGGCCTTAGCTTTCTGAGATGCTTCAAGCAGAGGCTCCAAATCGTTGAGCTCTTTCGTGACGCGGTCTAGTTCTGACTGTGCGACTTCTTGATTGACAGTAGCCAAGGTCTGCACATCATTTAGAACATTGAGAAGGTAGGTTCTTGCTGGTGCAAGTTTCGATCGGGCACGCTTTTCTAAGACGAATCGTCGGAGTGATTGCTCAAGATTCTCGAAATCTTGTATTTTCTCCTTGTCTTTCCCCTTCCCTTTCGGATCTGAGCCGTCATCTCCATCTCCACCACCACCACCGCTAGAACTGCCACTGCCGTTTCCTCCGGGTCCGCCTGGTGGCATAGGGGCCGTGGGAATAGCATTACTTGACACGAAATGGACCAACTCTGTCGATTCCTTAAAGGTTCTAGGACTGAGTCCTTGGACTTGCTCCAAAATCATCTTTTGGCAACGCTCCTTGTCTCTAATGTTGTCGTAACCATTGACTACGATGAAAATGTATGCTTTCTCGGCCGCTGCTGCCCAGATGAATTCCTTTGCAGTCATGGTGAAGTGATTCGCAGCAGAGACCACGAAAACAACGACATCAATTTCCTCTTGTCGAGCAAAAACCGCTGTAGTTTTTGTGGTGTCGAGGTTTAGGCCAGGTGCATCGATGATCGAAATGTCCACGACACCATTATTGAGAAGTGACTGGTCAATAGCTCGTACATCCTTTACATACACCTTACACTGTGTGTAAACCTCGTTAGAGGTCACGAGCTTTTCCAGGTCGAGAAGTGTGTAGACGTCGTATGTGCTCTCATCGTGTCTGTCGTAATGCACATCCTTATGCACGGCATGAACTTCCTCGATACCCCCATTCTCCTTTGCATCAAGAACCTCACAGAAAATGCTTGTACACGGTTGTTGATCCTCTGGCAAAATCTTCCGTCTGAGAAGGGCGTTGCAAAAGGTCGACTTTCCGGCGTTCAAATCCCCAGTGATCAAGACCTTACTTGAAGTATCTTCTATCCGTTCGCGTAGAGAAAGGAGGTGCTTGATACTGGAGCTGATCTTGCCATCCAATAATGAGGCTATCGAATTCTTCTCCAGCGAGTGCACAAGTTCCGTCTGATGTAGCGCTCCTAGCTTCAAATCCAATTTCAATATCGAAAACTCCTGAGCAATTTGTGGGGTGACCAATCGAGGTTCAGGGGTCGTTCTTTGCTCTGCTGATTTGCTTGATTCTGGTTCTGCTCCATATGTTTGCGACCTTCGCAGTTGTCCTGGTCTATTCTCTGGAAACGATGTGGCACCTGGAGCTGTG
Organism: Mollisia scopiformis; assembly: GCF_001500285.1. Lineage (NCBI taxonomy): Eukaryota > Fungi > Ascomycota > Leotiomycetes > Helotiales > Mollisiaceae > Mollisia > Mollisia scopiformis. Next base: position 594,019 of record NW_017263584.1, read on the forward strand.
GATTGTGTGTGCACCAGTCCTGGTCGCGGATCTTGCCTCTGTGGTTGTGCTGTCTCCGCACGCTGGACTGAGGGATAAGTTGCTGGCCATGTCGCGTTGAACTCTTGTAGACTTTTCAAACTCTCCATCACTTTCGCAATCGACCTTGACAAAGTAGCTCTGTGCGAGTTGTACCATAGTTGATGTATAGCATTGGCCTGTACTCTTCTGTCACTTTCCACCATGTCGTTCATCCCTCTCGGCATTGGCGAATGCGATGGTGTAGGCCTGTCCTCTGTCAGAGTAGGATTCCATGTAGGAGCGCCATTGAAGCTGTCGCCGGCTACACTTCCACCGTACCCAGAATCATTGTCCAGAAGGGCTTGTAATCGAGCAGCGCTCTCGGATGTTGATCCAGAGCCAACCGTCACATACTGAGGGCGATTCGATGCTTGTCTTCGTGGATTATTAGAGCTTGAATCTTCTCCTCCGCTCGCCTTGCCCTTTCCTTTAGCGTAGTCCTGGCTCATGGTGACTGTGGTCGAAACATTCGTGTTGTTGATGGCGAAGTTTTCTTGAATGGTCTGTTATGATGCTTGCATAACGGAGGCGAACAAATTCCGCTGCAATTTTGGCGCGGATTCCATGCACGTGCAACTAACAACTTTTTTGAGGCGATCTTTTGAGAACGATTGGACTTCTGAATCTACGGAGATTGTAGAAATAGATCAAGCCAAGAACTTATCCGGGTGAATCTCGAAATTCAAATCATTGATTTTGAGAGAACTCGGCGCCTTTGGGAAGTCCACCCAGAAAAGTGGTTGCCTCATAAGGCTAGCCTGCCGACCCTTCAGTACGATAGCATGACGAGGTCTGCGATAGGCATCTCATATCTTGATACCTGGTGTACCGTCTTTCACGAATCTTCGTACTTCACCACACAATGAATGTAAGTTCTACCGACCCGTCTCGAATAACACTTACTGATATTTGCAGATCGTCGAATGGGCTTTCGGAAAGCGCATGACGCCAGCAGAGCGTCTGCGCAAACACCAACGTTCTCTCGAAAAGACGCAGCGAGAGCTCGACCGAGAACGAGTCAAGCTGGAGAACCAAGAGAAGAAGCTCATACAGGAGATAAAGAAGAGCGCCAAGGCAGGGCAGATGGGAGCATGCAAGATTCAGGCCAAAGATTTGGTTAGGACCAGAAGATACATTGAGAAGTTCTATTCTATGAGGACGCAGCTTCAGGCTATCTCGCTGCGGATACAGGTATGCGCTATATATGCTGTTCGGAGGAATAAGCATCGGTGAAGAGTCATGAGGCTGACGAGAATATTTCGGATAGACGGTGCGCACGAACGAGCAGATGATGCAGGCTATGAAGGGCGCGACTGGAGTTCTGGGAAGCATGAATCGAAGTATGAATCTGCCAGCCTTACAAAGGATTGCGATGGAATTTGAGAGGGAGAACGATATCATGGATCAGAGGCAGGAGATGATGGACGATGCTATCGATGATGTTACTGGTCTAGAGGACGAGGCTGAGGGTGAAGAAGTGGTGGAACAAGTGCTCGAAGAGATCGGTGTTGATTTGAAGAACTCTGTAAGTGCATGATATCGTGTAACTCATATATTCTTGCTAACAATAGCAACAGATGGGCGAGACCCCTTCAGGCCTCCAGAACAATGCAGTGGCAGAGGGCAGAGTTGCACAAGCTATCGGTGGTGGGGGAGCTGATCCAGGAGACGATGATCTCCAAGCTAGATTGGACAGCCTGAGAAGATGAGTTTGGTGATGGTTGTATAGCCGGCGTTTATGATAGCAGGAGTCTGGGCAGCATTTACAATCCATGATATTCCGTACTGGCCATACATGCTTCATTGACGGTGGACCGGGTGAACGGCGGTCGAGTTCCGCGATGGTGAGTCTGCCTCTTGAAAGTGCCTACAGGGCAAGAGGGAAGAAACAAGCCTCGAGTTTCCAAACAGTGTCCATGAACATGATATGTGAGAGCCAGGGGAAATGTAGAAGAAAACCTCGTTACATATGAAATATGACTTCATCCCAATGTCTAATAGGCTTTCGGTCTTTCAAATCAGACCCTCGAATACACCGTCGGCTCCGATATTTCCATAGAGGGGCCGATCCTACCCTTCTGGTGCTCCCTTGCCCCCTGAAGACGCTGTGGGGAAAGCGCAAGCCGCCCGCGTGCGCGGAGGCACAGCCTCGACTTTAGATCAACAAGCACTGGTGAAGACTGAATCCTTATGTGCTGCTGCTGCTGCTGACACTCTTTCTTTCACTTCCTGCTGTACCTAACTCTGCTTGCTGCGGAAGCCCGGATCCAAAGTCTATTCCCCTCAACGTCTGTCAAACCAAAGAGCATAAATAGAATCTGAGGTTCATCCTTTGAAATACAAACAGGCAAGGGCCAGCATCAACCCCTGTAGCAATCCACTTCGCTCCCTCCAACTCTCCATCCATCATCGTGGGCCAGAAACAACCTTCGATTATCAAGCTCCTCAAGCCCCTCAATCCCCAATATCTGGGTCGCATCTTTTTCAGTCTATCCGCGCGTTCTAGTCTTTGTGGTCAACAAAGGCGCCAATATTTTCTGCAACTGAATCAACAGCGGCATTCCGGCACATGCAGCGAGCCTTCCAGCAGCAGTAACACATTTCTGGTTCTGAGGTGCCACCTTTTCCCAAGATCTTTGAGACACATACACAGCATCTGCACGGTCAATCGTGAGTTTGCCCATTTCCTTATTGGTACCCCAGGGCGCGTGCTACAAACAAAGGCCATTTTGTTTCGTAGCATAATACCCCACACCCGCGAACCAACGTCGTCATTGCAAGCTAAGACGAACGAAGGCAGGGCAGTTGGACATCCTCAACACCAACTCTCTCCACACCTCCTTCTACCTCCAACACTTCCACAAACGAACGACGATCTTGAATTCCTTCTTGTCGACTCGGCGAGGCCCTTGACAATATCTGCCGATCCTTTCCTGAGACCGGCGCGTATCGCAGCCCCTCTTCCGTACGCCCATACAACCTAGTCGAGTCTCCTTACGAGACATTCTACCTGCAATCAACAAAGTGGCAGGAAGCAAGCGGAGGAGTTTTTCCTCCCAGGGAGGTCTGCTAAACAGGATGTTTGGCAGCTCTGGGTCCCCTCCAAAGGACGGCGGTCCGGATCCAGTTGCAACTGAGGCTGTAGATCCAACCTCCACCGACAATAGCAGCGCATCCAAGACGATCGAGGAGAGTTCGAGTGCAGAGAAGCGCAGTGGTAATGGCAGCCCCCAAGGCAGGCAAACAGGAGAGCAAGGCGGGAATGGGGAGAAGAAGCGTAGGAGTAGTGGTGTCGGCACGAAGGCCAGCTCGTTGCTCGCCAGCGCGAAGAACTCATTACACTTCAGCCCAAGTCCGAACTCAGCAGGATTTATGCGGGCCGCAGAGACAAATACCCAAACGCCTTTACAAAAGCTTGGAAAGCAAGATCCGGCGCTGAGTGTTCCTCAAGGTCAACATAATAATTCAGCTGGCGAGTCTCTTCCAGGACCACGATCGACATTCACAGTTGGTGTATGGGAGGATAAGAACAAGAAATGTCGTCGTACTATGGAAGACACACACGCCTTCCTCTACAATTTCTTACATACTCCGGCACCAGCATTGGGAGCAGAAACGACGAGTACGAAGTCGAAGTCAAATGAGGAGTTGGCAATGACGGAGTCTACACCTAGTCTTGCACCCACTGTATCTGGTTCAGACATGATGGAGACAGATAACGGCTACTTTGCAATCTTTGATGGACATGCTGGTACATTTGCGGCAGATTGGTGTGGCAAGAAGCTTCATATCATCTTAGAAGAAACCATCCGAAAGAATCCCAACACGCCAATTCCCGAACTCCTTGATCAAACCTTCACGACTGTCGATGCTCAGCTAGAGAAGCTCCCTCTGAAGAACAGTGGCTGCACAGCTGTTTGCGCAGTTCTCCGTTGGGAAGACAGGATACCTAACGCCCAATCTGCTACAGGATCAACAGCCATTGCACCAGCCACTGCTGCTGCCGTCAAAGCCCAGGAGAATGAGGAGAAGTCTGGAGATAGTGGTGTTGACATGAGCAAGACTCCATCTCAAGTCAATCCGGCATCAAGTACGGCATCGGTATCCACAAATAGTGAAGCAACACATGCTCGGCTCCGAACTACCGCATCACGTCAACGAGTCTTATATACAGCTAATGTCGGAGATGCCAGAATTATTCTGTGTAGAAATGGCAAGGCATTGAGGTTATCGTACGATCACAAAGGCAGTGATGAGAATGAGGGAAAGCGTGTTGCCAATGCTGGAGGCCTCATCCTGAACAACCGCGTCAATGGTGTATTAGCCGTGACTCGTGCTCTTGGAGACTCTTACATGAAGGATCTCGTTACTGGTCACCCTTATACCACCGAGACCGTCATTCAAGCTGACTTGGACGAATTTATCATCCTTGCTTGCGATGGTGTAAGTCTTTCCACTCTTTCCAATGCTTAACCTACTAATTGAGTTGATAGCTTTGGGATGTGTGCTCCGATCAAGAAGCTGTTGACTTGGTACGAAATCAGCCTGACCCTGTTGCCGCTGCCAAGCAACTGGTCGATCATGCCCTCGCTCGCTTCAGCACGGACAATCTCTCTTGCATGATTGTTCGTTTCAACAAAGCAGCACTTCTGACGACAACCAAGGAGCCTTCTTCTGCCATTGGCGTTGAAGGTGACCCTAACTCTGTACCTGGCAAGCCCAGCGAAGTCGAGAAGATTGTTGGCGATGCTAAGAGAAAGGTCCAAGAAGACGGAGTTCCAGGCGTTGGTGTGAGTGGAAGCAATAGCGGAAAGGGCCACGATCCAAAGCTGCCAGATGAGTCCGCTGTAGACGATAGTGTCAAGCAGCGTATGGAGATGGAGAAGGTTGTCGAAGAAGAGCCCGGACTTGTCGAAGGCGACGATCCAGAAATGAGCGTGGAAGGCCTCCAGTCCGTGAGCCCAGATACGAGGACGAAATTGAAGCTCCCGGAAGGTGTAGGAAAGTGATGATTGTTAATTTCTTTCTTCTCCGACTTATAGACTTTGGGTTGCGATGACGGATTTGATTTCGTGGGATGGAGAACAGAGTAGAAGCAGCGGAAATAAGGAAGGGCTGTCTACAACGCAATGTTTTGATGTCTTTGCCATGAATTGGAATGAAGTTGGGGTTCTCTTCTTCTCTGCAGCTGGCCGACGAGGAGAGAGAATGATGCATGCATGGTTATGGAAATTGAGCGTTGCGTCGCGATGTGATGCGGTGTGGTGTGGTTCTTTGTTCTTTTCTTGGGATGGCTGGTGTGTAACGGAGATACATATAGCGAGCTGAGTCGAATCAGCGAGTCTGAAGAAAAGAAGATGTGTTTTGTAAACTGTTTTTGGTCCGATGTGATGTGATGTGATTGATGTGATCTGCAACCTTTTGATAATTCGCGCTGTGGACAGGGCTCAATGCTTAGGTACAGTTCACAAGAAGACTAGTTATGACAAGAGCTAACTCTTTAGAAGAATGCTTGCTACCTCATCATCCAGAACTTGAACTGTCCTTGGCAAGTTATGTCTTGTATTGACAGTAGATAGGATCTCATATGATTTCAGTCAATTGTATTCTAAACATCGATTTGCACAAAGCTCCACCACAGTTCTGTTAAGCTAAAGCCTCGGTCTCCACCTTAAAGGACAGTAGAGACAGTGTCTCGACGGGCGCTTCCTGATGAATCCTACAACTCATGTCCATCAACATCATCAGGAGCGCATTGGTCATCTAGACTTTTGTAAAATTCTTCCTCTGTCCAATGTCCGATACGTTTGACTGGTGGATTGATAGTATATTCTCGCGCGTTTTGAGCCGCTCCTCTTGCACCGACCCAAAAGGGATCGATTTCGTCGCGAAATCTTTCCGAGAAATTTGGTACGATCTCGACGATTGCTTCGCGGATCCTTTGAAATTCGGAGGCTGGTGCTGAGCCACTAAATATGATGAGCCGAAAGTCTTCTGGCTGCGTTTGGCAGTATTGGTTATCGCGAATCTGTTCTTCGAGGAGCTTCTGAAAGCGGTCCTTCAGTTCGGCAAGCTCTTCTGACTACAGTGCCTGAAGTTAGCCTTGTTGTTGGATAGTTCAACAATGACCGGTATCTTTTCTCACAGTTGCGCTTTTGTCGTTGCCAGATCCGCCAAATTTATCAATGCAAAGAATCCGTTCACGATTATCAACGTGCTCTGTTACTGACATGATTGAGACTTCAAGGAAGTCTTTCTGATAGTCGACATGCAAGAGTAGGCTATTATATTCGTCGAGGTCAAGGCTAAGCCCATAGCCCAAAGCTTCAGAAGTGTTGAGCCCGTACGCCATTCTGACACAGTCAAGATATGGTCGTACTTGGTATGGCGTGGTGACCTCGGGATACTCTCTAATGGCTATGCGTGCTAGTGTACTGACGTATGGTGTGCTTTTGAAGTGCTCAGGATAGCCTATGACTTTGATTTGTGCCGGCCGTCCCAGCTTCTCTTCGGTCGCTTTTTGAATCTGGGCCAGAGTTGAAACAATTGTTTCCTTCACACAATTCTCGTTGGCATGCGTCTTCTTTTCCCTGATTCTGTCAGATCATTAGAGGATTAGGGTGTAAGATTAACGTGCTCATAGTCCCGCTTTACTCTCAGTGTGTCAAGAAAGAGCTCGTTCCACGCTTGTTCAGACTCAATACTGACGACATTCACCACATTATTTCCAACATTTAAGTATGAAGACGTACTGACACAGGTCAGTGTTGAGCACTCTCGATGAGACAACTCACATATGACTGGGGCCGAGGTTGACGCCGATGGCTGAAGGTAGCAAAATTTCGTTAGCTGACAAGAAGTATAGAGTTGTAGAATAACTGTATTACTAACGGAAATCTTGTTCCATTTGAGACTGATGAAGCGAGACACGAATCAGCGGTGAGTTGATGAGATAACTAAGTATCTCTACATCGTAGCCATGAATCAGCTAACATAAATCATAGAAATAGTTTTAAGAGACGAAGAAGTATGTCGTACGTAGGCACGAAGGTACGGAACTTCTACTGTTACTGGCAACATCCACCAACGCAAAGGTCGGGCTTCCAAGCGTAAAGTGCTAGTACCTACCCAAGGCCCAGCTGCCTTAGGCGCCTGGAATGACACTAAGAAGACACTAAATGGAAAGTGTCCTGCTCAATCCTGTGCTCCGACCAAAAGTTCTGGTCAATTTGTGTTGGATGAGTGTTGGGGATTTGTTTCCTCGAAGCGTTCGAAGGACGGGAGCCAATGGACAGCCGTGAAGACGCGACCAAGTCTGGCCTGAGTAAAACTAACGGTTTCAGCCAGCGAGGCCTTTTTGAAGGCCGATTTCGCCCACAGGTACTCTGCTAAGCCTCTTTATCATACTCATTCTAGATTCGAAATGTTGTGCTTCCAGAGATTTCTGCTCCGACGCATCGCCTCAACCGAGCAGAAAAGCTGAGATCCAACCAACATCCCATTATGCGTAAGGTGCTATTTCAGGAAACTTGTTGTTTCGTTTGTGGGAATTATATCTGACTCCACCATTCCTAATCGAGGTGTTGGAAGAAAGGGACGTTAAGAAATTGCTTGATATGTGTTAAGTAGTTTTGTGTCAATCATTGTTGCTTTAGTTGTTGATGATAATTACACATATTGCGTTATTCTCTCTTGAGTGCGACTTGTTCAAAGATTGAAGGGACTCAGCTACCAACTTAAATTCTTCTTCAAGCCATTGGAACGGATATCAAAAGTTTCCAATACTCACAACCTGCTAAGAGTGAAGCAAAATCAATCCCCAAGAAAGACAAAGAATTGCAGAAACCACAAGAGAGCATCGAGATTTTATCAGCCACAAGTTCCACTTGCACAGCATGGAGCTCCGGTACATCCAGCTGCAGTGCAAGTGCAGCCACAAGTTCCATTTTCACAACAAGCCGGCGAATCGGTCGAACATCCATCTTCATTGCAATTGCACGCAGTTGATGTTGGAGGCGGGGAGGAGGACGTTTGGGTAACTGATGATATCTCGACGGAAGTTGGCGCCGAGCTTGGACTTGGACTTGGTGAAGTCGAAGTAGTATCATCTGGATCATCAGGAGGATCGTAGATACAAGCAAAATTGGTGTCAATTGAGTCCAGCTCCGGAATTGGCGAACACTGAGATGGCCATGAGATATCCGTTGTGTTCTCCACATCTAGGGGTAAGGCCGTGACGTTGAAATTCGCAGGGCTGGCTGAGCCACAATTCCCAGAGCCCTCAGCGGCCAATTCGTCGCTGTCTTCTGTGGCATTCTGTGTAGCCCATGGAGTTCCGGCATCTTGCCATCCCCAAAGCTTGCCGTAGTACTTGTTCGCGAAGTACCAAGCGTAGTTATCGGCTACCATTGGGGAGACGGAAGTTAGTTATGTGATTCCTGTGGAGGGTAAAGTACAGGAAATAAAGTGGAATCTCACCGTTCTACACAGTTTCCTTGTTGACGCTGTTTGTGCAGTCTATGTCGTCTTCTATTTTCCTCATATATTTCCATGCATAGTCTTGGCAGCGACTCTTGCCATAAATTTGCTGGAAAATTATATAATCAGGGCAAATTCGTACAGACGTAGGTAACGAATCTCACGTATTGGATCGGATTCAGCAATGAAGTAGAATCCACGACATCATCAACTGTGGCAATATCAGTAGTCATGGCTGAAAGCAGAGGAATGATCAGTACTATGTTTTTGATATCCCATCACATCAGCATGCATCCATTCGTGAAGTATCATTTGTTCGTAAGAAACTAACGAAAGGTCGCCAAGATCGGCTATGGTCTTTGGAGGTCCGCTTGTAATATCGTTGAGATACTTACCCCTGTTAAAGAACGATGGGCAGAATACAGTCGTAGTCCCTGCAATTTTTAGTATCGTGTTAGTAAACCACTTTCCACTCTCTGTCCAGAAGTACTGTGAAATGCAGATGTATATACTTACCTTCCTGGCTCCAAACACCTCCCTGGACCGTATACGCAGGACTGTCGGCAACAGATTAGCAGGGTGCCTCATACGGAGTGTCTCTGGTCAGACATACGCTGAACCGGCGCACCCCAGGGCCCCCGGAGGAAGTTCTGGCAAGTCTTTACATTGATAGGTAACTCTTACTTTCCGCCGTTTCGATCCTTTCCCTTGCACAGGAAAATTCTGTGGTGTCAAGAGATTGTCTAAGAGCTCGGGTCAGCTGAGGTCTTCATATCTGTATATTGAAAGATTGAGACAAGGATGAGAGACATACGGTGCAGCCTCCATCTTCGTTGCCTGCACCAGGGTAGGCTACTTCCCACCATATGCCTGCGTAATTCCATTGAAGCTCATTGAGGCGTTCCTGCTCAATGGGAGTGATCTCTCTCTGGACCAGCTGGCCCATGTCATCAGAGGAAGTATCAGAAACATTCTCTTGTAAAACGCTAACAAAATTCGCTTGCAATGTAGTAAGCAGGAGAATAAAAATGGCAGATACTGGCATGAAAGCCATTTGCAACATCCGCTGTACTTATTTTGGGCGGAGAAGAAGCTGATCTGAATTATATTTCTATGATGAAGGTTTCAATCTCGAGCGGATAGAAAGCAGATAGGTCAGGTACTCAATGCTTTATACTATTCAACCCTGTTGTGAAAAAATCAAGCCCGGACCTGCATGTTCTATTGTTGTATATATTTGGGGGTTGCAATAGACACAGGCTTTCTCAATAGGAGCGGTCAACCTAGCTAGTGAACCTACCTAGTGGTACGTTGCCTAACATAAGGATTGTTATACCGTGAGGATAACTTCCAACGTGGCCGACTTTTTCTGAGTAGGATCAATGTTGTACGGCACATACAGCTTAACTTTCGAGTCATGTGGGAATTTGCAATGAAAGCATGCCGTCCAACAAGCCGGCTGTGTTTTGTGAGCCGTTTGACTTCCTGTATTGTTCCAAAGCTGAAAGGTGCCTTTTTACAAGAATGGCTTGTCGAACGATCGAACGATAGATCAGCAATCTCAGTGCTGAAGAATAGACGAAAATTCAGCAACGGATGAATCAGTGATTGTGCAGCAAAAAAATACAGAGTATGTCAAAGGCCACGACAAGGTAACTGTTGGTCGGATGCAACATGGTCTACAGGGGCGAATGACCAACAGCGGTTAATCATAGCCCACGGCCCAACATGAGTGTTTCAGTTCTAGCTACCTCGCACCACTTGGAAGGACTGCAACGTTTTTCCTTCAAGGCGGACTAATACGAGACATTTTGGAGTCTACTAGAATAGAAATTGCTTGAGGCACGGAACTGTTAGGAGAGTTTCTGGCATAGATTGCAGATTTGGCTGATGCCATACAATACGACGCTCGAAATCCAACCAACATCCCATTGCATTTTTGAGGTAATCATCTCAGCGGGATCGCAGCGCTGCTGAGAGCAGCTTGAATCAGGCCTCAAAAGATCGGACCTATTCCTCAAGGCTCTCCTCGAACCTGCCTAGCTGTTTATAGCTCTCTCTGCATAATGAACAGCGTGTCTCTGACCCAAGGTCCGGGCTGAGATGAAGTGGTTCCGTGGCTTCTCTCCTCGTACTTCGAATAATATTTCGTGGACGCTCATTCTTCTCGATTTCTCTCTCGCTCTTTTGGTTTTTGTATCAGCTGATCTACGCATCGATAAAGTTGGCTTTCGACCTCCTCCAACAATCTTTTTGGGCCTGGAGGCTCCAACACTAACAACACACCAAAGATGGCGAAGAACTTCCGTGAGTTTGTGTTTTGACTGTGGATTTGAACGTGTGACTGACGATTTGTTTTCATCAGCTATCGGAATCAGTCTGGGCCTAGACCATCTGTCAGTCTTCCCTGAGATGAGTACTGAACGGCAACTGAAGTGCTAGCAGAACATCCGCATGCATTACTCACGACAATCAAAGTTTGCCAGTCGCCTGTGTCAAGAGTAGCAATGTATGGAAAAAGTTCTTCCTCGATACTCTTCGAGTCAAGCGCAGTTCGGAGTTCGTTGTACTGCAGATCTATTGAACATTACTGAAATTTCAGCAGAGAACAAAGAGAGTATTTAGAAAAGGAAGGCGCCGCAGATATCATTACGTCTGCTCTCTCTGAGATCCAGAAAGCTACCGAAGCACGCATTGGCAAGGCGTTGACAATCGAGGTGGTGTGTTACCCAGAACACTTCCGGCACGATGATTACGCTGCATTTTTAGCACGAACCGTATACAGAGAATACCCCATGGTCAAGAATTCTGCTCAATTAAAGTCGTACCTCTATTGCGCCAGCCTCGCATATGGCTTGAATACATCGGAAGCATTGGGTTACGACCCTGGTTTCGACATCGAAGACAGCAACAGTCTCCTAATTTATTTCGACTATCAGACTGAGTTCCTTGAGGTGTCAATTGTAGGAGTGGCAAAGTATTACCACGTCCGTGAACGATGGTTTCGAATTGAAGGTTTTGGAGGGACAGACAATATAGCTTCCGTAAGATGTGATCTGAAATCCGAGATGAATGGCAAAGGATTGACGCGTCTAGGACGAAGAAATTGTTGACATGAAGGCGCGTTTCCGAGATCTTCTCGACGCGCAGGCTCTGGACCACGGCTGTGGTCCAACACAGCTTGAAGATTACCGCCGCATCGTATTCAGCGGAGAGGCTGTGGCTTCTGAGTTCGAAAAGATTCGTATTGCAGTGACCAAAGTCGTTCCCGACTTTATTGATGGGTTTCGAGATTTCATTGACCCTCAGTGGGTGAGTGCTTTTGGAGCTGCGAGGATGGCGAAAGAGAATACTCTGAATCCACCTGTTTATGTCGGACACTGCTTTTAGTCACGAGATTGAGGAGTGAAGAGAAATCCAATGAGCACTCTGATGATAAATCCGCTTCCGAGTGCCATTGATGGGTGTAGATTTAAGAAGTATCAGAGGGTAGACAAAAGATATCATCCCTGGCTATGGTCCAACGCAAGGGCAATGTTAGAGGTCTTGAGTTTGATAGTGTTGTGGAGAAACATTGTATAAAACGCTTATTGTGAGCAGAATCAGGGGATTCATAAATTATATATTAATTTTCTTTACAAATGTTGGGGAATCCGCATAGCTCACTTGAGCATGAGCAAAATGAAAGCTCAAAAATAGGACTCTTAAATTTGATGCCACAGACTTGTCTTAAACAGGTTAGTCGAATACTAAGTCATGGTCACATGATGAGTGTTTACTTCAACTTTCAGGCACCCTTCTTCTCAGCCTTCGCGCAGGAAACTCTCAAAATGTTGAAATAATTACTTTCGGACGCTTCCGAACCTGGCTTTGTCTTTCTCGAAAGTCACTATGCCTCCCAAAACTGCGTCGAAAGTCACAAAGCGCTGTGATCATGCCGTCCTCACGTACTGCTCGACTTCTCACGCGGACGAGGTTAAGTTCAAGCGGCAAACATTAGAACAGAGGCTAGCTGCTACAACAGCGAGGGGCACTTTGAAATCAGCGTCCGATGCAGCTATTGAATGCTCAGGAGAATTTCCTGCCCCTCTCATCTTGCCAGATGACGACTTGGCACAGGATCCTAAACATCCAACTCAGAGTCTGAAATCATGGATGCAAGGGAATTATCGAAATAAAGTCACGCCAGAGCGAAAGACAATCTACTTGGCTATGCCGCCTGAATATGATGATGACATGGACTCCGTCAAGAAGTGGGCACATCCTCGCCAAAAGAAGATTTCAGGGATCGAGCAACCAAAAGCTCAAGATGTGCTAGAATACCTGCAAGCCTTCTACCATGGACTGCCTGTCAAGCTATTCCCTTCTGAAACACTGCGTTTCACGTCCGAGGTTGGAGATATGGATGACATGTCGGCAGCCGACAAAAAGCGCCAATTGATAGGTCTCAATTTCAAGAACGGCTACGCAAGCAAAGGAATACGTACTCGTCCTAGACCGAAAGGAGATTACTCTCATCAGCTGAATCTAGACGATTTGCTAGTCGCAGCTATATGGGCATTACCAGAAGATGCCTATGCTCTGATGATGCTCGTTGAGCATGATATGTATGAGGATGAGGAAGACGAATTTGTGTGTGGGAGAGCTTATGGCGGTTCGAGAGTGGCGGTCATCACTACTGCGAGGTACAATCCCGTGCTGGACAAGAAACAAGGAGTTACGAGAGAGCATGCTTGGCCTGCTTCTCACTGCAAAGCATATCTGGATACCATGCTTGACTATGAGGCAGATAATGGCAAGAAGAAAAAGGCAAAATCAGACAGTACCGTGGTAGTAGAGGAAACGCCCTTGCAAGCAGCAGTCGCAGCTCACTACTCGCGCCCAAGCCTCGAAGCTTCGCCCTCTCCAACTTCTTTATCAGGTCTGTGGCTAGGTCGAGTCTGCCGAACAGTAAGCCACGAACTTGGCCATTGTTTTGGTATGGGGCATTGTGTTTACTATGCTTGCTCTATGCAGGGAAGTGCTTCAATCGAAGAAGACGCCAGACAGCCCCCATACCTGTGCCCCGTGGACTTGGCAAAGGTGCTTCATGGTACTGGTTCGAATATGAAGGAGCGATATCATGCACTTTTAGGGTTCTGTGATAAGTATAACGATGTGCATCTGTTTGCTTCTTATGGAGCATGGATCCGTGGCAGGCTGAAGAAGTTGAAGGGAGTGGATGAAGAGGGTACAGAAGCGAATCCATTGATCTTGGATAGCGATTAAGAGACACTCGAAGGTGGTCTTAATATGGGCTTCCCATTTACGGCACTGATAAGTGCATAATTTACAATGAGCAGTCCCCCATGTTCAAACTACATTCAGACATTCAGTGAGATGAAAACACGACAAAACAATCTCGGACATTGTAACGCACCAAATCATTGCGATATTACTGTGATCTGGCGCATTTGATGCAATAATAAACTACGCAAAATAGGCACCTAGCAATACCAATAGCTAGTATGGAGTGATCCTGAAGACCTAGTACACTTGTACATCACAGATTGTTGCTAGGCGCGTAATCACTATGTAAAGGAAGAGCGTATAAACTTGTCCATCCAGTGGGACATTGGTAACAAAAGCTATGGCCTCTGCACTGTACACAATTCGGGAAGTATTCTCGTCATCTCAGTCTATATTGCCATTCGTAGCAACACTGTCAGACCCGAAGAGCTCGGTTCTGCTTTCGTAATTGTACGATGGTCATGCTACCGCTTGTGACATAGCCACAAAATCTACCCCTCTCATCTATCGGCTGCTAATAGCAGATGTTTGTACAAGAGTATGGTATACACATTTCCAACGCCGTCCGTACTGTACATTTTCGTTCTGAACCGAGTCAGTTAGGCCCAAAATAATCTCATAGATTAGACTAACCTTAAGTCTAGTATTCTATCTAGTCCTCTCCATTCTCGACCTTCCACTTTCCTAGATATGCCTCTCCGCTGAAAGCTCCCTTAGGATCATTCTCAAACCTCCCCTTGACTGGCTTCATCTTCCTCGTAACGAATGGCGTAAGCTATGAATCAATTAGAATTTATCCTATCTTTGCACGGTCCCATATGCATCTGTACATACCTTGAAATCTGCCAGATCTTTTGGCACCACGTATGTCCTGACTTTGGCCCAATCGATAACATAGCCTCCATGCTTTGTATGTGAACCAGTCGAACCCGTCCCGGTACCCTTGTAATAACCTTTATTCGTCATCTTCGTCGTCAAGGCGAGCCGCCTTATCCGCCTGGCGAGTATCTGTGTAGGCTTCATGATGTCGTCTACTCCTGAAGTTTGTTTCACCAGCTTGAGCTCGTCGAAAGGGTTGCAGAATATCGAGCACGCTAGCGGCCGCACTGCCAAAAAGTTTCCCGCAATTTTCGAAATTTTGACAGTCGGCGAAGAAATATTTCCACTCCACCGAGAAAAGTTTGAGGATTGTCAAAATGCCCGGAAGGCAGTCCCACGGTCGAGCGCCGGCGAAGAAACCAAAGTTGCAGAATAAGTCGAAGAAAAGAGCTCTCGACGCCTTCTCAATTGCCTCCCACGAGAATCCGGATAGGCTCAAGGTTAGACAACATCGTCTTGGTGCGCAAGAGGGGGGAAATAGACCGAATAAGCGGAGAAAGACTGAGGAAGATGGAGATGATGAGGAAGAAGATGGAGAAAGCAAACCCAAGCAGCCGCGCAAGAAAAAAGGCAGATTCGATGAGTTAGATATTGAGGAGGGGAGCGACAGTGAGGGGAATGAGTGGAAGCTTGGACAGGTCGACAGCGATGACGACAGCGACTTGGACAGCGACGAAGCTTTTGGAGAGAGTGACGAGGACCGGTTTCATGGCTATGCCTTCTCGGGGTCTACGAAGGAAAAAAGCAAGAAGAAAGCTCCTCGTGGGAAAACCTTGAATCTAGACGAAGACGATGTTGAAGAATCAGATTCCGAGCTCGAAGAAGGAGACCTGGGCGAAGATGCCGTGGATTTGGCCACCATGCTGGATATGGCAAGCGATGAGGACGAAGAAATGGGAGATCAGGGTACCGAAGGCTCTTCAGAAGACGACGAGGAGGATGGCAGTGATGCAGACTCTTCTATTTCATCTGCGGGCGAAGATGACGAGACTTCCGACCCTGCGAAACTTGCAGCTCTTCAGAACATGATTGCAAATCTACCACAAGCCGAGGAAGGTGGACGATCAAAGAAGAGAGGCAATGAAGTGGAAGGCAGCAAGTTACCTGCTCCGGCAAAACTCACATTGGAAGATATGATGTCTGGAATCACAGATGCGCAAGACAGGAAAGCCCTCAAGTTCTTGGAATCTGCTTCCAGCAAGAAGAAAGCTCGCGGGAAGCTGGAAGTACCTTTGGCGAAGCGCCAACAGGATCGCCTTGACCGAAGTGCGGCGTACGACAAGACTAAGGAGACTTTGGACAGATGGACAGACACTGTGAAGCACAATCGCAGAGCCGACCATCTGATGTTCCCTCTACCAGACAACGAAGCTGCGCAAGCCAAGTCCAACAAAGAATTGGTGCCAACCAATACCTCAAAGCCATTCAATGAGCTCGAAGCAACGATTCAGAGTATCTTAGAAGAGAGCGGACTTGCGGCGGCCCATGGAAAAGATGACGAAGATCACATTCGAGAATTTGAAGAACTGGAAACGAATAAGCTGTCCATGGAAGAGGTCAGGGCACGAAGAGATCAACTACGAATGGCACGAGAACTCTTATTCCGAGAAGAGGCCAAAGCGAAGCGTATTAAGAAGATCAAGAGCAAGTCCTACCGAAAGGTCCACAGGAAACAGCGTGAAAAGGAGGAACGTCTCAACCAGGAAGCTCTAGCAGAAGGCGGTTTCGTGCCATCTGAGGACGAGTTGGAAGCTCAAGACCGCAGACGTGCTCAGGAGCGAATGGGTGCCAAGCATCGTGGAAGTAGATGGGCAAAGGCTATGAAAGAGACTGGACAAGCAGCCTGGAATGAGGATGCGAGATCTGGAATCACTGAAATGGCCCAACGGGATGAAGAATTGCGCAAAAGAGTTGAAGGTCGAGCTGTCAGGAGGGAGTTTGAGAATGGCTCAGATGAGCCATTTGATGATTCTGATGATATGAGCGAAGACGATGATGCTGTGGAGCAGGATCGCTTGATGAGACAGCTGAAAAGCGTTGCCGAACCTGACCTTGTAGACGAGTCACTCCCAGGAGCAAGGTTAGCAAATATGGACTTTATGCGTAAAGCCGACGCGGCACGGAAGAAGCAGAACGATGCTATGGTTGAAGATATTAGACGAGAACTTGCTGGAGAAGACACTCCTAGTGAAGAGGAGGAGAGTGGACTTATCGGACGGAGAGTTTTTGGACCAGGGAGTGCCAAGGCAGCACAAAAGAAGACCAAATCTACCGTTGACGTTCTTGAAATACGAGCAGATTCGGAGGAGGATGAAGCTGCTGAGGTACAGATTCATGGCACAGACCGAACTACTCCACGGCCTTCTGTATCGAAGGCCAAGCCTTCAAAGCCATCACTGAAACCAACTCTTCGATCACAACCAGTGGAACCACCGGCAACAGAGGGAGGTGCCTGGTCGAAAGTGCCTCTGAAATCGGCAACCATCAACGATGCGGAAGCTAAACGACGTCGACATAAGAAAAACAATGCCATAGACGTGGAAGAACTGGATCTATCCCAAGCTGCAGTCATTGCAAGTAAGCCAAAGGCCAAGAAACCTCAAAAGACAACAACTCTCGAGGTAGAATCAGACTCTGATGACAGCGACGAAAATGCTGTCCACCTACCATTTGCCATCCGTGATCAGGAGTTGATCAAGCGTGCATTTGCCGGCGCCGATGTCGTTGGCGAATTCCAGAAAGAGAAAGAGGATGTTACCAAAGATGAAGATGATAAAGTGGTCGATGATACTCTTCCAGGCTGGGGCAGCTGGGTTGGTGATGGTCTCAGCAAGAAGGAGAAAGCAGAGAACAAGGGCAAAGTCCTTAGGAAAATCGATGGTATCAAACCGCAAGATAGAAAAGATGCAAAACTTGACCGTGTCATCATCAATGAAAAGCAGGTCAAAAAAGTAAGATGTTCGCAGAAATTTGAGTCCTCGCAGCTAATAGTATTCCAGAACAACAAATATCTTGCTAGCCAACTCCCTCATACTTTCGAAACCAAGCAACAGTATGAGAGATCACTGCGCCTACCTATTGGTCCTGAATGGACAACAAAGGAGACGTTTCAAGATGCCACAAAACCTAGAATCTTGCTCAAGCAAGGTGTCATTGCACCGATGTCGAAACCTCTTCTCTAGATATTTCCCATCAGAGAAGCAAAATATGAATCTTCTTAACAGGCTATCTTCCATATCTTCTTCAATATCGTCTGATATGTGTCGTGAACAGGTGTAACCCGCAAGACAATAAAGCAGACTAACCCATCCATCTTTTATGATCTAGAACCCAACATTTACAATCCAGGCAGGTAATACCTGCCGCCGTGACACGTTACGGTGACCCCACAATGTTCTACCATCGTGCACGACTTTTGCCGTTTCACACGACCCATTTTAACCCCGACATTTCCCCCAGCAAAATATCTCAGAAGTGAAAATTTCATTCTATGCTCGAAAGATACTCGAAACCTCACTTTTCATCCCAAATGCGCAAAATGAGGGTATTCCAAAGACCTTCCCTACTCGGCCGCATCCACAATGATGCAATCGTGCGCCAGGTCCTGCACGCTCGTGCAGCATCTGATTGCAACTCCGCTAACACTGTACCACCACAACCACCACCACCTCTGCGAGACGCGACCAACGACTTTATTTGGACTTCAACAGCTACCTGATCATGGTCCCTTGTTAGCCTGGTAATGGTCTGAGCTGTCAATCTGTTACTTATTTGTACGATTGCCCAGTTGCAACCTTTCGAATAGTCGCGATCATCCAGCATCACAGAACAATCTCGGTCTTCACTTGACACGTTGCGAACGGATTGCGAGCTGTTGAGGAATCGAAGGATTTCCGACCTTAGGACACAGGTCCACGTCAGTAACTACATTTTTCTATCGTCTCCCTGATATCTTTGATTGAAAAGTTTCTGCCGAAATGTTGTCAAAATCATGTCACCATGCTTCTGAGACAATGTCTCGGGGAGATCCCAGCTTCAGTATTTCATGCTCTCTTCTTTTTCATGTTAATACACAAGCTAGACTGTGAATGGGCTTGAATGATTGCCACAAGTGGCTGGAGAAGTCTCTTGGAAAGTCAAGCGCAGTGGTGAAGTGACCACCGCCGGACCAGACATCGCTGCGGGAGCATCCAGAGACTAGAATGATTGGCGTATCTCCACTATTTCATCCGCGCAGCACTTTCGAAAGCTGTGCAGAGAAAGTGCACATACAGTCTGAAGCCTGGCCCATTAAATGTTCAAATAAGTAGCTTGGGTCTTGAGACTCGTCAGGCTGTTCTCCGAGTAATGTCCATTGCTCATGATGGCGAAGTAAGAGTTCGCGATTCTACATTCCTCGACGCATTTCGCGTTCTAGTTTTCTAACGATGGTCTCCAGGTGGGCCTATTTTAGTTTAAGATGTATTAGTGGAAGTATTTTCATCTCATCTTCTGTATTTCTCGGCCGCTACCATGTACTTTCCTCCTTCTAGTATTATCTTCCCATATTGTTTGCGTCACGAAGACATATCCTTGGGACCCGGTTAGTTTGCTACGCAAACTTTGTACGTCCGGGTCTTCACAAGTGCGGCGTCGAATTCTTCCACACGAGTTTGTCATTCTCACAATTATTGAATTTCTCGCGCACAGCATATCATAACACCTAATCACAAGGTGAATTTATCCTAATTCAAATACGAAGCATTGAGTCCTAAATCAAAAGGGCCCTCGAAGCGAAAAACACATTTGGTTGTTCAATTTTGGCTGTCATCTAGGGCTCGGTTTTAAGTAAAGCGCTGCAAACTTGGCCTTTACATAAACCCAGCACCCCAACGTTTCTACATTCTTTACCTTTCACGTCGCAGCAAAATGAAGGCTACTGGATGGCTGACAGTTTTGCAGGCACTTGCAGTGTTTGCAGTGCCACTTCAAGGAGGTCACGAGCTCTGGAAGCCAGTCCAACTTGCGCCTTCTTCCGTGCAGGGGTCAGTAGAAACAGCCACGGTACTTCCTCAAACAAATCAGCAAACCACCATTCATGAGCCCACACTCGTGACGAGAATCTCACAAGAGTCTCATGAATCAGTCGACTGGGTCGACTCAGTTTCGGTTGCTCCTACCACGACCTTTGCTGGAACAACTTTAGCAGCTAGAAGCGCGGCGCCGCTTGCTTCGATCCCTATTTCGGATGAAGGGGAACACTTTGCATCGGTCAAGACATCTACAGTTGTTCCCAGTGTTCCTGTACGGACTACTCCAACCAAGTCTGGAACTGCTCAAGTCTTACCATCTCTGACTACCGCCATCCCTCACACTACCGGGAGCGTCATCACGAGCTTGGTCACGGAAGGAGAGCCAACCTTACCACCACTCCTCAGTACTAGTATCTCATCTCCAACTAGTTTGCTCGTACTAGCTGCAGGAGCAACATCAAGCAAACCTTCCTCCGCTACCAACAAGTCTCCACTTGTCATGGGATCTCAAAATATCTTCCAGCCAATTGCCACGAATGCACCACCTTCGGCCATTGGAACAAGACCGGATCATCCAGTACCCAGACTGGGCATTCAAGCACAGAGCTCTCCTATTGGAACCAATAAGTTCTACGCCAATTTCTTCCTCGGATCTCAGACCGCTGCAGCATGGACCCATCCATACTCGGTCGCCTGGTCAAAGGGTGGTGGATCATCCAAGAGTTGGGGTATGTCCATTCAGCATATTGATGCCAGCCAACGAGTTTTCGGCCCTGATCCAAACGCAAATCCGGCTCAGTACTTCATCAACCCTATTGGGATCCAATCTATTGTTCTTTCGGCAATGGAGCTTGGAGCATCGACAACCATATCGATGGACACAGTTACTGAATTCTCAGCTAATGTCAATCTCCTTCAGAGTCCCGGGGCTGGACCATCAGTAACCTTCCCTCTTGTGCAAGGTATGGGATTTGTTTCCGGTATCTACACTGGCTCTACGCCCATTTTACAGACCGGTGTCTTCTTCCGATCCATCACCAAGGTTACGACCAGTCCCAAGCCCGGCGTGACCAAGTACAGCATTCTACTTGAGGATGGAAAAGTTTGGCTACTATATGCCTATTCTCCATCTGGTGCTGGACTCGAGTTTACTGTCGTGAACAATGGTCTGGCTCAAGCTACATCAGGTTTCAATGGTATCATCCAGATTGCCAAGAGCACCAGCAGTATGTCGGAAGCTCTGTACGATGCTGCTTGTGGCGCTTACCCAACCACTACTACAATATCTGGAAGTGTCAATGGTGCCACAGGCTCCTACACGCTTTCATTCTCGGCAGCAGGCATGCTCAACACCGATCTTCTCATGTTCGCTCTACCCCACCATATCGAGTCCTTCGACGCCAACACCGCATCAGGAGTCACCAGCTTCACCCTAGACACGACCACCAAAGGAACAGCTACTGCTGTTGTAGGCAACTCCTGGACCATGATCGAGAATCTTCCAGTCGCCATGGGATTCGGACCATACAATCCCTCGGCTGGAAATCCAGGTAGTCAAGGAAGTACCAAATTCTCCTTCTCGCAATCAACTATGGCCGCTATGCAAGCTGTTGCCCAAAGTGAAATCTCCCAGAACATGAGTATCCAGACGAATCTCAATTCCATGTACTACAGTGGAAAGGTAAGTCTCCACCCCTCTATTTAAAGGTCATTCTGACAATATATCCAGGCTCTAGCAAAATTCGCCCAAATCGTCTACGCACAAGCCGCACTACTCGATAACCCCGGCCTCGCTCAAGCCGGCTTGAACGAGCTGAAGCAAGCATTTGCACTCTTCGCCCAGAACCAACAGCAATACCCCCTCGTCTACGAAACAGCATGGGGAGGCATCGTCTCAACCGCATCCTACGTGACCGGGAACTCGGGCGTTGATTTCGGCAACACGTATTACAACGACCATCACTTCCAGTAACCCCCCTTCCAAGCTATTCTCATAGAAGACTATAGTACTAACTCCCTTTACAGCTACGGATACTTCATCCTCACCGGCGCCATAATCGGCACCCTCGACCCAACCTGGCTCCCCGCCAACGCCCCCTACATCGACGCCCTCGCCCGCGACATCGCCAACCCCTCCCCCCTGGACCCCTACTTCCCCGTCTCCCGCAACATGGACTGGTACCACGGGCACTCGTGGGCGCACGGCCTGTACGAGACCTTCGACGGCAAAGACCAAGAATCGTCGTCCGAAGACGCCATGTCCGCCTACGCGCTCAAGATGTGGGGTTTCGCCTCCGGCAACGCGAATCTCGAAGCGGTGGGCAACCTGCAACTGGCCGTCACCGCGCGGGCGATCCAGAATTACTACCTATATACGAACAGTAATGTTATTCAGCCGCCGAACTTCATCGGGAATAAGGCCGCGGGGATCCTGTTTGAGAATAAGATTGATCATACGACGTATTTTGGGACGAATGTTGAGTATATTGAGGGGATCCATATGTTGCCTCTGCTGCCTTGTAGTTCGTTGACGAGGACGAAGGAGTTTGTGCAGGAGGAGTGGGATAAGTATTTTTCGAATGGGAGGGCGGCTACGGTGCAGGGTGGGTGGAGGGGAGTTCTGTATGCGAACTTGGCGTTGGTTAATCCCGCGGCTGCGTGGCAGTATTTTACCGCGGCGAACTTTGATCCGAGTACGTTGGATGGCGGCGCGAGTCGGACGTGGTATATGGCTATGGCTGCTGGTGAGCTTGTTTCTTGATAAATAAGTATTGGTAATGCTAATAAAGATGTATAGGTATGGGAGGTGCGCAGTAGGACCTTACGGACACACCTTCGACCTTATTTCAATTCTTGCAAGTACCTTCAAGCATCAACCTTTCCCAGCATTAGATTTTCTCACCTCACCCACTTCCTCCGATCAGGCTATCGGAGCAAGACAATGGGTTTCATTCTATTTTGGACATCGGCATCAGGTTCTTGCATTTTCTTCTCTGTGCATATTTCGCGCGTCGGGTTTTGGGATAGACGGGTATTTAGAGTAGAGCAATGGGAACGTGCTTTCTAGACTACAAAACCTCCTTGGGCTAGAATGTGATTAAGGCTGTGATGGTTCGAGGCCCTCGCTTACTGTGCAAACGACCCCTTTCCCCCTTCGGATGATGCGTTGTTTCTCGCTTCTCGCCTCGACATGTGGGGTATTGATTGTCTGAGACTGGGTCAGAGAATGAGGGATGTGTGGCTGAGACGTCTGTGTTCTTCACCACTGTCTTGCTTTGGAAGTCTTGATTGTCTCGCTCTTCTTCCGACATTCACTGACGAGAAGGCTGTGAATGTACGATGAGATATATGAACTCTGGCCATAAGATCCCGCAAATAAGAGAAGATCACAGCTAGCCTTCGAGATGACTTTTCCTGCTAGATCGATTCACATCCTTCTTCATCATCTCAGTTCCGCAACAAAACTTTCAGGTATTAAACTTTTCAATTCGCTCAAAAAGAAGCAACCAACCACACAAAACCATAGCATAACATATACAAAAGGGATATTCCTTCCTTCCAACCAACCATATTCATACAAAGTTCCATCGCCGCGCTCCCAATTCCAACACTCCAAGATCCTCAAAGATCCCAACTCCTCCTTCACCCCCGGCTATTGTGCATATGTACAACTGCTTCACATTTTGAATACTCGTCTTCCCAGGTGTACATATATTCGTGTTGCAGCCTCCTAATATCCAACCATAGCCTTCACCGATCTGACGACTATGCTGGGAACATCGGTGGCATCGTCTGGATATACTAAGAACGCAAGCGCGATGATGATATAAAGACCCAACAGCTATATAATATCAGTGACATATCATCTAATTAGATCATCTCAAAACTCACCATGGCACCCTCCAAATAGTTACTCTTTCCATCCTGAATAACATATGTAACAACCAATACACTCAAGAAGAAAACGACCGTCTCAAAGGTCTCGAAATGTAATGTCATTGGTTGGTCAATGATCCAGCCCAAGATAACCAAGAAAGGAGTAACAAGTAAAGCGATTTGCATCGAGCTGCCAATCGCAACACCCATAGCGAGATCCATCTTATCCTTCACAGCGACCACGACAGCAGTAACATGTTCAGCAGCGTTGCCGACAATCGGAAGGAGGATAAGACCGATAAAGGTCTTGGAAATGTGAGCCGTCTCAACGAGTGAATCGATCGAGTCAACGAGGAACTCGGCGCAAACGGCAACAGCGATAGTGACGACTACAAGAACACCAGCAGCTGCCCATGGGCTCAATTGTGGCTCCTCTTCTTCCTGCTCCTCCTCTTCTCCCTCAGGTGCAGTTTCAGCATCGAAAAGGGTAGAATGGGTTCGAAGTTGGAAAACGAGGTAGAGGACGTAGAGGATGAGAAGGATGATAGCGGTGCCGTGAGATAGGATGAGAATGTTTTCATCCGAGTTCTCTTGAGACTTTGATAGTGCGGCATAAAGCTGTGGAGGTCAGCTTGGGAGTGGGACATTACAATTAGGGACTTACAGTTGCTGGAATGATCAAAGACGCAGCAGCGACTGTCATCAAAGAGGACATGGTCGAGGCTACGGTTGAGTTGAAATCTTGCTCGATACCATTCGCAGTACCAGTCCTAGAATTGTGAATGCCACCTGCTAAGAAGCAACACCCAAGTACAAGTAGCATGTTGGAAAGGATGCTTCCCAACATACTAGATTGAACAATTCTGATCTGCCCCTCTCTCAATGCAACAATACTGACCTATGATTGGTTAGCAAAGTCCAGTCGACTTGAGAGATTTCTTACAATCAACTCCACTGCATTTCCAAAAGTAGCATTCAACAATCCACCCATTGTCTGTCCGAGCTTCATAGAGATCTCTTCGGTAGCAAAGGAAAGAACAGCCGCTAACGGAACAATCGCAAAGAAATTGAGAAAGAAAACAACCGTGGGGTTCCAGCCCATTGCACCAGCAACTATACCCACCGGCACGAAGACCAGGAGGATATTGACATAGTTGCTGTACAATGTGACTTTAGTAGCTTGCATAACGTTTGCAGGATACCTCACGAACTTGTTTTCACTCTCCATTCCCGCGGTATGATTCTTCTTGATGAAAAACTCGAAGAATTCCGTCAGCGAACTCTTCTTCCTCCCTGCTCCGCCATTCTCTTGCCCTGATATCAACCCCGTATGCTCGTTCGCTGTGGTTCCGTTCGGTCCTGCCATAGCGCCGCCTTGGGACGATGAACTCTTCTTGCGAAAACTTCCCCTCGCTCGTTGGATTTCTTTTCGAAATGGAGGTCCTGCTGCATTTCACCAAACCGCGGAGGTCAAAAGTCAGCCCAGCCGTCTGTCAATCAAAGAAGGTTCGTCTTGGCCCTGCCCTTGGCTATATGGCTGTGCTGGAAAAGTCTTGGAAGGAGCGTGTTGAGTGTAGTGGATAGTAGCTTCTTTCGGGCGTGATATCGCTAGCATCAAGCATATGCGGTGATCTGATTAAGAGCAGGAAAGCAACAGGCTGGAGAGGGGTACAAGAAGCAGATCGCACCGCACGGCGTTTGGCAGAAGTGAGGTTTGAAAGGGTCGGCGCAGACGGATGAGCTCTCCCTCTGGTAAGCTCTACAATCGATGCGGCGATGTGACCAATAGCAGAGAAAGCCTGAAACGATTGGGGGGAAAGTTTGGAAGAACAAGGGAATGGATTGGACTTACACACCATCTTGGCAATCTTTGCGCGTGGTTAATGGTTTCTGGCAATGGTTGTTGGAGCTCGTGCAAAGTGTAGCTGCTGCGCCTCGTTCTGCCGGGGCGATAAGTGGTGCTACCGCGGTCGGGGCTGGAGATTTGGATGGGAACACCAATTGAAAAAGAGGCAGGGACTCGGTGGGTTTGAGAAAGAGGGGCACAAGAAGGGTGATGATTCAAGGTCGAGTACTCGAGTACCGTGTGACCGTGAGTGACTGTGACGGAAAGAGAAAAGGATGAGTGAAAGTTAAACTTTGGAGAAGCGGTCTAGTGGTGACAAGATGCTGTCGAGGGAAGGCAGCTTCCTTTGCTTTCGAAGCTGAATTGGCTTGGCTTGGCTGGGCCTGGAAGGAGAAGAAGAAGAAGAATTGCGATCACTGTTCGCAATGCTAACCCCAAATGCGCTTGTCGTGGGAGCCATACACCGTTTATATGGAGTTGTTAGCTTTTCAGCTATCATGGCGATGTAGGTTACGGCGTAGGATTATTGAATCTTGTTTTGTTGCGTTGGCGGGAAGCTGTGTTTCAAGCGGAACTTACTGTACACTCTTCCCTGCATCTGCCTCATATGGTCTCAGCCCTCTATTGTCTTAAAATTATACTTATCTACAGAAAATTCCCCTTCAAGCTTCTCGCACTGCTTTCCTAAACCCCACTCACATCATGATACTACAGTAAATGTACGAAGTAACAAAACACGCCTCGATCGTCCGAAGCTATGGCCACTCCAATTGGCAGATATCGCTGACGTATGACCCCCCGCGGTGCTTCACTTGGTCCCTTGCACAGCCACGCTTGGCACGCGACAGCACATTATATGTGGACCACCAGCCCAACATTCGCTGCACTGGACAACACTCAGCATTGCCAAGACTGCAATTGAGAGCTGATATCCGATGATGCCGCTGCTCTTTCATGTCGGCATTTCAACCAATTGATACAGAGGCAAAAAAATGATCGAGAAAGAAAAACCTGACAGTTGCAATAGCCGTTTTGAGCGTGGAGAATGATGTGGAGATTATCCCCTGATAATATGGAGACTGATGTCTCGGCGGAACGAGTGGAAAAATCCCAGTTGTTGGTGCGAGTAAGAAGCTTGGGAAAAGCTTGGCATGACAACAGATGATGAAGCTTCGAAAGACAGATTTGGAGAAGGCAACTTGGCAAGCCGAGAATCGTCCTATCGTCGAAGAGAAGTCTGAGCCACAAGAAGGGGCGACTTGGCAGGCAGTGAGAGTTCAAAACGACTTTACCGGTCCGAAGATTGCCACTTTCAAAGTCTTCGTACTCGGAAGCTCGATTACTAAGTACTGAGGCGACTTGGCAGGCAGAAAGAACTCCACACTCAGTCAAAGTGAACATTGCCCTCATAAACACTATCTTGAAGAAATGTCGAATCGACAAGAAGTCTAAGCTGCAAAGAAACAACTTGGCAGGCAGAAAGTCGGACAGGTTTTGGGAATACATTAGAGCCTGAGAGTATCAAATCACTGAAAGTCTGACAACGAGAACGTCGAGAAGTCAGACAACTTGGCAAAGAGGAAAGTTGTTCTACAGCAGAACAATCATCCGAAAAGAAGTCTGAAGCCGCAAGACGAACAACTTGGTAGGTAGAAAGTCAGATATGAGTTGAGGAGGTTTTGTCGGTTTTCATAAACAAAGGCATTTCCGACTTTCACAGTGGTAGTTTGACAGGCTCACATTTTAGCAGTGTCATATTTGAGTATTTCCAGGGTCATGTTGACCAGCTGACACAGCAGTTGTTCAACTTTGAATGTCTGAAAAATTCTGGCAACTTATATACGAAACAAAGCTGTGTCAAGACCATGGATATTGAGGCAGAAATGTATGCCGGAGCATGACATTGACAAAAGAGTCCTTCACCAGATAGGGGAAATAGCTTGGGCAGAACTTTTTAAGATTGGAATGATTGCATTCAACATTCATTCACTTGCTCGGCCTATAACTCCAATGCTCGGGAATCATCAATCATAGAGCTCGTAAAGTCATAAAGCCGTCAACAAAACCCAGCCGAATCATATCCCCAAAGCATCATACTTCCCAGCAGCAGCTTTCCTCACCGCCATCGAAGGATAATTAATCTTGTTCTTCGAGCCCAGACTTTCGCCCTCCGTATCTTTTCTCCTCTTAACAACCCCATCCAATTTCTGCACCCTCTCCAAATCCTTCCGCTTCCTAACTTCCCCACCGCGCTGCACTTTATCCTTCCTCTCCTCAACACGCGCCTTCCCCTTCTCCTCCCTAGGCCTCTTCTTCGCCCTCCTCAATTCCCTCTCCCTCACCTTCCTACACCTCTCCTCCTCCTCCTTACCAACAACCCACGGTACCCCCAAAACCGTCTCCCTAAACTCCCTAACCTCATCCCACGCCCTAACCTCCGCATCCAACCCCCTCACAACCTCAATTTTAACCCCCTCTACCTGAAACTCCTTCCACCACATATTAACCCTCCCCTTAACCTTGATCACTGTCCCGACATCGATCTCCGCCCACGGCACAACCGGGTTCTCGGTCGATGGTGTAGAATCCTCTTTCTTGTCGCCCTTCCCTTCCTGAAGCTTCGCAAGCTGCCCCAAATGCTTCTTCCCTGCATCAGGAGCTTCGAAAACAGGCGGAGCAGGAACTGTGACTTCGACACACACCCCACTGCTATCATCTAGCGTGAAGATCTTTTTGTCTTTATTCTCCTTCTTCTCTCGAACCTCGTCGATCGCGACCACCACGCCGGTGATCTTAACCCATTTTACAGGGTGGTTGAGGAAATGGTACAGCTTTCTCTCTATAAATCTTTATATCAACTTTATCCCTCCCAAAGACATCGCAGTATATGAGAGGAGAGGAGATGAAACTAGGGGAGGAAGACAAACGTTCACAATACACCCCCACGTCTCTCAATCCAGAGACATCTATCGCGCTCAAGGGGACCCATTTCCCGATCGTGGGCGAGAGGCTTTGGCAGTAATCGGGGTAGATGGTCAGGTTTCCAGGTTCGGGGAGAGCGGATGTCATGGCATGATTGGTGATGTTTCGCGGTGCGGAGGAGTGGTTGAGATGATGGATGTGGATGTTGATGTTGGTGAGGAGACGCGTCGTCGAAGCGCGACGGGAAAACTGGGCACGTGCTACCAGGTAGTGGGGGCGAGAATCACGGGGATAGAGATTTCGGGGAAGGATTTGGGGTTCGAGAGGTTGGGCAATGTTGGGAAGAGGGAGAGGAGTTTAGTGGGAAAATTGATTCGTTATTGTTCCATACTATGTAGACGCCGTGCTCATATCCCTCCTGCCGGAAACCCTTCCATGATACGCCCCGCAATGCATGACTATGAGAACTGATATTGCGGCACTCAAGCCTTTTTTCTCTTGGTCTTCTTCCCATCACTCTTCTTCCTTCCTCCATATTGATTTCCCTCCTTCAGTCTCTTCGCCGCAGCCTGGAACGCTTCTTCAGAAGGCTCACCATCATCCATTTCCTCGCTTCCCCTCTTCGTTCCCCTCTTATTCTGCCTCCTCGCACTAGAACTCGCATTGCCAGCATACTTGGCCTCCAGCTTATCCAGAAATGAGGCTCCTTGCGAGGCATTCTTCTTCTGAATCAATGCCATCAGCTCATCCTCTCCCTTCGGCTTGCCCTTCCTCGCATACAACTTATCATGCACCCCCAACTCCTTCGCATACTCCTCAGCCTCCGTGCCCTCGTCCCTCGCAGCCTTCATCCTCGCCTCCTTCGCGCTCTCACTCTCACTCATATACGCCCTAAAAGGCTTTACATCTCCCCTCTTAATCGCCTCGTCAATGTACTCCCTAAACCTCTCCTCATCCTCCAAACAGTTGCTCAGCATAACCGTCTCATAGATCCCAGCCCACTTGCCCTTGAACTTCTCGTACGCCGCGAGCACATCGTCTTTCTCTTCATCAGATTTCTTGTACTGTTTGGCGAAGGCGTCGATGGCGTCAGGTGTGATGATATCTCTGAATTGCTCGGAGTAGAACTCGGCCCAGCTGAAGTCGTCGTCG
The DNA here is from genome assembly GCF_001500285.1 of Mollisia scopiformis. Classification (NCBI taxonomy): domain Eukaryota; kingdom Fungi; phylum Ascomycota; class Leotiomycetes; order Helotiales; family Mollisiaceae; genus Mollisia; species Mollisia scopiformis. The sequence goes on from NW_017263584.1 coordinate 623,533, forward strand.
ATATCGATTGACTCGGAAGTTGAGCCGGTGACATCGTAGCGTTTTCTGCGGATGGGGTCTGAGAGGACGGCGTATGCGAAGGCGATTTCTTGGAATTTGGCGTGGGCTTCTTCTTTCTTGTCTTCGGAAGCCTTGTCTGGATTGGATGTTAGTAGATGTTGGAGGGTAGTGTTTGCGCGAGTCAGGTAGATGGATGTATGCTGTGATATTTGACTTCAACAATTTGAGTGAAGCTTGAATCTTCAAGTTGCAGTAGGGAAAGGTATGCGCATACCTGGATGATGCTTCAATGCAGCCTTGCGATACGCAGACTTGATGTTGTCAGGCGTCGCGGTCTTCTCGATGCCCAGGACGGTGTAAGGCTCAATCTTAGGCGGCTCATCATCCATCATGTCCTCGAGATCAATATCTTTCTTGGCTTTGCGCGGCATCTTGTCTAGTCGATGGGTCGTGGGAGGGAATTGTGTTGTTGGACGTTGTCGAGTTGGAGAGATGTTTTGGGAGACGCGCCGGAACTTTTTGGCGTCGAGTCGGACCGAACTTTCCTCGACTTCCAAAGTTGACAGCCTGAAAAGATTTTGAGACCTGCAACTTCACTGCAATGAGGCCCGTTATTGAACAGCCTCCAATGTAAAGACGCAAATCAAACAAGTGTCTTGACTCAATCACAATCTACGAAATCTGTCCTAGCATACATCTCACCATCTGCGAACTTTCTAAATCCTATAGAGTACCTTTTCTTCTCTTCGTGGTCTCGAAATCTGCTCAGTAGTGATGCTGCAATACATCGATATCTGTGTCTCCAGCTTGCTAGCGTAAGCTGTGTTCTAGCAATCAAGGTCGTTAGAATAGTGTTTTTGATCCATGCAATTCGTAAACGTTGCGAGATCTGACAATGGAGCGGCATCCATGCCAACGACGTAGTACTTCTCGTACGTTTCAATCTCCTTCAGCTTATCGGCTCTCGAGTTAGCTTTCCAACATCTTGCGTTGCTACTAACAACATAAAGGAGCTGGATGAGTCTGGCTGTGGGTAGATTATCGAGTGGACAAGCGATTAACAGCAGACTCCAAATCCTAGTACATACTGCCTTATTTGTATATTACTACATGCCATCTTTGTCTTACCTGCTCGACTTCTTCATTCTCAGACTAAATGTCGAGGATAATTGAGGGCCAACGGCTTCAGATGGATCAGCGATTGCTCAGTCAGCTCGATAGTATTCAGATAGCACAAGGTACACCTAGTGAATGACCTCCAGAGCTCAGGAAAAAGTTCCAAAATATCAATCTTCTAGGTCAAGTGCCCAACAAGAGACAGGCAAAGTCTAGTCCTTGCTTATTCTCGAAACTAGATAACAACTTGAAGAAGCACAGTATCGAGTAAACGGCTAACTCTTTGTTTCAAGCTATTAATTATCAATCACCGCCAAGACAAAGGTATCGTGTACAAAACGCTATGCAGCAAACAAGAATATCCCACAATCCCTTCAAACAACACAATATCTTAAACCCCATATAAACAGCTAAACCGCCCATGCATGCAATCAATCAACACCCATAAAGAATAAACCAAAGTATATAGAATTATACATGACCCCACCCCCTCCTCACCCTCGTCTTCTCCAACCCCAACACCAAATACGGATTCCCCTCCGGCCCATCACCTCCCGCACTCCCCAAAAACACACTCAAATCCCCCCTCCTCTTCTCCCTCTCGTCTTCAATCACTTCTCCATCCTCTCTTATCCCTCCCGTCGGACCTTCAATCTCCTCTCCCGCTTCCCTAGCATTATTCCCGCCCGCACTAGTGCCCTCAACACATTCCTGCACACGAGGTGGAGCGAGGCCGTAGACTAGCCCGAGCCATTGCGCGGACCATTCTGTGATTAATGGAAGTCCCGGAGTGAAGAGGAGGAGGAGAGTTAGGAGGGAGAAGAGGGTTATGCAGGCTTGGAGGATGGTGCCTAGTAATGTCTGTCCCGTGCCGAAGTCGGAGATTTGACCTGAGACAATCCATTGCGGTTGTGGTGTTGAGGTGCTGTCTGATGCTGATGTGGGTGTTGATTTTGAAGAGAGGAGTGAACAAGCAGGTGGTGCGAGATCGGTGGGGAAATTGGCCGTAGACGTTGAATTTGGGTTCGAGGTCGAGGAAGAGTTGGAGTTGGAGCTCGGATCGAAATTGGGGTGCGTTTCTGTCGTCGGAGAAGGTAGAGAGGTCGTGTCTAGTGTGGCAATGGAGGATGTGTGATCGATTGTTGAGAGTACGATGTCCATTGCTCGTTTTGCTAGGTCGTCTGATGTCCAGCTTAGGCCTTGGAGTAACCTAAGGACGAACTCGGTAGTTGATGCTGACATCCAAGTATCGAGGTCGAATGGCTCCATTATACATGTTATATCTATTGGGGTTTGGAGAAGTGGTGTAGTTGAGATGGCAGATGAGGAGGGATCAAGGACATTGTTGATAGCCCAGGATACGTAGCCTTTGCAGACTGATACGTTGGCAGATAAGTAGGAGGTATAGTGTGGTGTGACATCAGTCTGTCCAAATATCCCAGCCATGATTGTTATGGTACCGTTGGCGGAGGAAATGTCGATCAGTGAGCCGTCGGTGTTGGTTATTCGTAGACCATCTCCATTGGAGTCCGTTGTCAACATTGGTGGGACCCAAGATGGCGACGACGAGACGATTGTGTTGTCAGAGTAGAAGCTAGGTGCGCAGAAGGTGAGAGTGCCTGTTGAGACTTGATTTGATGGAGCTGAAAGAGTGATGGGGTTAAGCGAAGGACCAAATATCTGGGTGTAATTCGCATTCGAGGAATTTTCCGACGATAATGGAAAGACGAATAGACTCGAGTGCGGATTACTAGGATCTAATGCATCGACGAGGTTGTTCGATACAGTGGTGATGTGCCCAGTCGCATCGTAGCCGAGTGGAATAGGCAAGTTCGTCGTAGATAGGGGGAAGGTATCGAATCTGCTAACTTTCACAAAAGACCATTTATATAGTATACTGAAAGCTACAGTAGCAACGAGAAAAGGTATGCGGAAACAGAAAACTGCATTCGACCCATGTACAAGTTGTGCTCTTAGGGGAGCAGTTGTCTGCGAGTTAAGGATCTTTGCCAACCCAAGTCCGTGGTATACGAGTCGATGTGTAAGATATTTCGACACGAGAAGGCGCGAGACGCGTGGTATAATGATGCCCAGGGCTCCGGACTCGACACCAACTATCGCAAGCCATGACTGAACTGATAGATGTCCTCCTATACACACGGGCGCACTTGCTGACAGTCCGCGAGAGTGAGAGCAAGTTCCGTTAGAGATCAAAAGTACAGATATTATTATGAAGATGAAAGACGCGACGAGAAGGAGCCAGTCCATCGTTCCGAGCAGCGACACTCTTGTTGTTTTCTGATCTGCTGGGTCCCATTTTGAGCGTTGCTGGGTCCGTCGTCTGGATTGTCGAAGGTTTCGTATGCGCATCTTAGTTGGTGTGAGGTGAATTGTCGTCATGGACTCCATAGTATCGGATACATGGCCTGGTGGGTGTCACAGTGGAAGGTTGCTAGGGAAAAGAGATGATGTTGTGGTGGTGGAGCTTGGAGAGTGATATTCGCTTAGCATCCGAGAATGCGTTGCCAGTCTGTTGCTCATTTTATGAGGAATGAAATCTTGAATTTTAGTGAAGCGCAATTTCATTGTATGAATGAGGGATACCATTCTACCAATCATTGTATCAATGCCCAAAACAGGCCCATCCTTCGAGCCTAGATTCGCGTTCTTCACAACAGACGCGGCAACGCCTCCTTGGGTTGTCTTTCAGCAATCATGTGCATAGGCAATTTCATAGATTTCTGCCCCCAAAACTCCATCATGTGGAGGGAGATGGTCTGCATTTCTTGGAAAGCAATCATCCTTTCCGTCTCCGCTCTCGCTTCTTCCGACTCTGCCTCAAACGGATTGCCACGATACGGATGAAATGGCCACTCATCAGCTTCGCAAATGGTGTGGCCTGTCTTGCTCGGATGTGGAGGCACCTGTCCTAGCAGGAAATAGCCTCTGAGTTTGTTGATCGTACACTTCGATACCGCCGAAAGACTGCAATGTCCTTCTGACTTTTGCTCAACGATACCAGCATTCACGAATTTCTTGGCCATAGCAATGCCAGCACTGAGAGGTGTGACTGGGTCGTATGTGTTGCTGACGAAAAGCACCGGAAAGGATGTATTGATCGGTTTGCGCTTATGAGCAGGATGGTCGTCCCACCGCATAGGAGGATCAACAGGACTGACTCCCCAACTATCGCATCCGATCATGACTGTCATCCAGACATCTGCGAACGACGAGTAGTTCGATATACGATCGAATCGATCTTGCAGGTTAGGAATGGTTTCGTTTAGCTGTACCGTGTTAGTAACAGGCCAGCACCAACATCAAGAAAAGTAGAAACCTCACCGTATATCGCTTGTCGCTACACATTATAGCATCTTGAGCATCGGTTGGGTACGCCCAATATGGGAGCAAATCTTGACAAAGCAAGGGTAACTCTGGCACGATGCCAGAGTCAAGAACACTGTCTTGGCCCCTTGAAAGGGCGTCAAAAATCGTTGCTATAATGTTCCATAACCCTGTAGGACTATAAAGAGTCCCAAAGATGAGCCTCTTGAGGTCACTGTGAGTGATTATCAGAGGCATATTTGAGTTTTTGTTCGCAAACATTAGAGGCGTCTTCTTGATTCTGTCCATGACAGACTCGAACCGCTTCGTGATGTCCTCGGGCTTGTCTCCATCTCTATACATTGCGCATTGGCCTTCGGCCTTGTGGCAGTATGTTGAGAAAGAGTTGAAGATTGTATCAGCATCCTGGATACTATCTTCCCACACAGGTTCAACATAGTGGTCTGCGTGTACGACTCCATCTGCATTGAGTTAGCGGATCTTCGAAGTACCATGTTACAGAATAGAGGATGTATCTGCTAACAACATACCTAAGACAACTCGGCCAACTCGATCTGGAAACATGGCAGCGAACGTCGCACCGAGGAGAGTCTATGCTTGTATTAGACCACCATCACCAGATACGTGATAAGGATGACGTACTCCATAACTGAATCCCCAATAAACTAACTTCCCTTTGGTATCCAGAGCTTTGCTATCATCTTTAGGGTCCTCGGACAACTTCATCTCTTCTGGAACTGGATGACATGATTCAACACGCTGTGTCTCAGTCCATTCGTCCCAAGCATCAATGATGCTGAGCATGTCTCTTGCCACGCTCGGCGTGTGCACATATCTCAAGATACTATCTTTGCCATGCAGTTCATCTTTGTTCTCACACAACTTTGCCAGAGCTCTTGCCCGAGTGTCCAACTTGGCCAAAGAGTCAGAGCTGGAATTCACAAGACCAATTTCTGTTCCTTGAAGCTGCCACATCAATCGATGGAATAAACCACGAGCCTGGTCTTCATCTTGCGTTCCCGGTGCAGGATAGGAGAAGCAATCGGCCCTAGGAGTTGTGGCTCCGATACCACGAGGATCGAAGCCGATAATGTCTTGGGACTCGCCTACAACCTTCTGGATATAAGGTCCAAAGGCCAATGCAGCCATAGTTCCAGCACCACCCGGTCCACCAGGGTTGATCAGCAAAGGTGATTTTGATTGCTTTTCCCATATTGGATGCTTTCCTGGGACCATGAGCAGTGCAATGTGAACTTTAGGATTATCTTTCGACTCGTTCAGGGGTCGATGGTAGTCCATAGACACAGTGAGACGAGCACAGAAATTGCTGGCGAAACATGGATGCCAGACAAGTTTCTCACTTGGTACAATCTGTCAAATTGTCAGTGCCATCATTCACAACTCGAAGATTAGAAGTTCGCACGTCAGCGAAGTCCACATCTCGTTCAATAGCTTTCTCTGTGAGACGGCGTTGTGGACTAGGCCAGACAAGACTCATGATACTATCAGAATACCACCAGGCAGAGACGAGAAGAACCAGAATCACTCCGTGTAAGAATTGACGACGCTTCCGATGCGTCCTCAATTGATCGCGAGGCTGGCTGAGAACGGACTTCTCGCCATCACGAAAAAGCTCTTGAGAATCCATTGTGAAAGGAAAAAGACGATCTGATATGGAGGTGGTCATTCAAGTGAGAGACCTGCTCAGAAGATGTATATTGCCAACAGCACGACTTGGTTTCAACCAAATCGAGGTTGGAGAAGAAATGAGGGGTCGATGTTTGGTATATATCTGTGCTCAAGGCAGCAACGCATCATACTGTAGTACAGGGCTGGATTGCGACCGGGTCAATCTCTGGCCGATGAAGGTGCTGTGCCTCTCAAGTACAATTGAAGGTATCAAGGGAGAAGATCTATCGGCATACGAGAAATGTTATTGGAAGTTTATGCATGTTCGAGGGGATAATTCACCCGATGGCTTTTAATTGGTCAATTGTGACGTCCGGGGAAGCTCTCTTCAAGAACAGCTCCGCTTACTAATCAGTGACTGTGCCCCAACCACCTGTTTCTTCTCCAAGCTTGGGGACCGCTTCCTTCTTCTTCTTTTTTGGAAAGCCTGGACAATGAAGATCTCTTCCATGGCCGCATCGAGTGGAGTGTTTAGAAGGGTCGTAGAGTTACGACTTTATATGTATGAACATTGTACAGTTCTTTCGTATCAGCATACTTGCTTAATCCATGCCCTTTAGCTACCTATGGACCAGGGTCTTTGTGCTGATCCGTCCATCTGCTCAAAGCATCAAAATCAACGCATTTGTGCGCTACACCCCATCCACTGGAGCCTTGCTTTCTCAGCGTTTCACCGTCTGCCTCCAAGAACGCTTCCAAAGTCGTGTCTCCGGAACATATGAGGCTTTGTCTGATATAATCAAAACAATGTGCAACATGGCCGGCGAGTTGCTTGTAAGCAGGGTGACCCGGAAGATCTACTGGTCCGTTGAGCCTCGTCACTTTCTTGTGTTTGATTCCAAGGGTTGAATCGCTCGTCTGGCATGAACAAGTTGGCGATTTTCTGCTCTGTTATGACTTGGGACAAATTAGCCCCATGGATTCGAGAAGAATGTTCATTAGGACCAACCATCAGGAATCACTGATCGGGTAGAGAAAAATGTAGCCCAAATCCATATTCCCACCACAATGAATACCAGCAGTGTGAAAGCGAATATGGAACAGATTTGCCATAGATTCATTGAGCCGTCCTTCACTTTTCGTCTTCCGCATCTGATGCATTGCTCAGAATGTATGCCTTCTGCATCCTTCTCTGACTCAGTCAGGATTTCGACGTCGGCATTGCTTGATGGAAGCCTGTGGTACTGATGTTCCATTGTAGAGCAAATTTGAACCGATGAGAACTTTGTAAAGTGACTTATTGGTGTGAAAGTTCACGTGCCGTAATGCTTCTGAGATGCGAACATAAGTGGGAAGTTGAGAATTGCAGGGCTGCTGTTTCAGGGCAGGCAGTGATACGTACAAAAATACTTGCGCGCTGGGTAGAGAATTCAAAACCAAGGCTTGAATGTGAAAGGACTGCACCAGGCTACACACAGCAAAAGCGCCACTGTACCGTACTGCGACTCTAAAATGATGGCAGCGTTGTACACAGTTTAGTACCAGGTTGTACAAGACTATCCAAAGCTCTGTCCCAAATTCAAGCTGTCGAATGAACTATAAAGCCAGTCGGCGCGAAGTTGGCCCCAAAGCGAAGAGAACTAAGTTTTAGCTCAATTGACTTCAATCTTTAGACTTGTACGCTGAGAGTGTACACGTGGTGTGGCTCTCTTGTACCAGCGTGCAAAAGTGTTGGACTATAGCAACCAAGTCATCACTTCGCACTAGCGTAAATGCGTGTCATGGGGCTCAATCTATGGTATCTAATCCGAGGCGTAGTCTTATCCTCCTTACTTTTCTTGTGCTTCCGGCATGCCATCCTGCACTCATTTGACTACCGATAAGCAACTTCCAGTCGGCGAGAAAGACTCGGCCCATGAATAGTAGAATACATTATCTAGGTTTTGTAGGATTTGAAGTACATTCATACTGTAGAAGCTCCATCAAGAGTTCGACTTCAATGTTCCCTGCACGTACCTCTCACGTACAACCACCGGGCTACTTCAACACTTGGCCGATCAACGAGTCTCTCAAAAACATCTGCCCACCAGAATACAACTGGAGCCACCAACAGAAATCCCAGAATCAAACCGCCTTCATACTTGATCCTTGTCTCTTTGCCGATTACAGTCCAGATAAATGAAACCGTGCCATATTCAAAAGTGTGTAACGCAGACCCATGGACATGATACAACGCATAGCTGATCTTTCCAAGGTATCCTGAGAACGATGAGGTAAACATATTCTCTAATACCTCAGAGCTGTTTAGAGACCACAGTACCAACGTAGCCCCAATGGTGTGCCAATTTGTATACTTTGCCGTGATCGAAGATAACCAGATATAGCCCATGGTCTCACCACTGTGTCGAATGGGGAAGGAGAGGAGATGAAGACCAAGAATGAGGAGAGGCAATATGTATACAAGGTGCTTATACGATGTTCGATTCTGCAGTGAAGGCCGAGTCTCAAGCGAAATATCAGCAAAACACATGCCACTGATGAACAGAGCGACATGCCACTTGTCGCAATACATGCAGTAGATCCAAAGAGCAGAGGCTAAGACCGATCGGAACAGTAGTTGGAACCTGGATATGCATATGGGAAACAGAAAGAGTATCATCGATGCTCGGAACTCGATCGGGAGGGTCCATAGGTGAGAGTCATAAGCGTAATCGTGAACTTTCCAATCCCATGGATTTGTCAATTCTGCAACGAAGAAATGACACCAGTTGAGAAGCTGTTCGTAATGGCCTGCGAAGTGCCGAGGGCGTGGTTCGATGACTCCTGGCAGTATCGAGTAGCCAGGAAAGTCTTGGAGGCGAAGTCGGATGCTAATCATGACAAGGAACGTTGTCACGAAAGCGGGCAGAAATAAACGTATTCCTCTGCGAAAAATCGCGGAGCCGATACTATCCGTAAGCTGATCCCATGATCCGGAACGAATATGAGACAAGGGCTTGAGAGCCAGGGCATAGCCCGAAATCATGAAGAAGATGGCCACCATTGGCACGCCACTGTAGAGACGGACAATGGGAAGCTGAAAGAGCCAATTGTTTTCGTGATCGTAGCCATATCCGAATCGCTTGCCAGGCTGGAAAGGATCCAAAAAAATGAGATATGAAGACTATCAGGGAGGCATATCCTCGAAGGCCGTCCAGGAAAGCAGTCCGAGGGACCTTGTCGCGATGTCTCGCTTCTTGAGCTGCGACCTGATGAAAATAGTTGGGCATCAGGGCATTGGTTGCATACTTGGTGCAAGTCCGAGTGTAGCTACACAGCTTTCTCGGAGTCATCATGTTGCTTTCAAATGGGTATTGTGGCATGTGAAGAGCAGACGTTAACCAACACACAGGTCGTATGTTACTTACTTATATGGCACAATTAGCTGAATGGATATTAAGTCTTGCAGTGAAAAAGCTGAGCGACCTGCTGTGACATGCTTGGAGAGTGGAGGAGAGTTCTTAGAGTATGTCCTTTAGATGACCATTCCTAGTCACTTGGGTCACAGTGTCTCTACCATGGTTCTGAATGTGTACAGAATGTCCGAGGATAAGGATGGAGCAGACTCAGTGACACATGGGCACAAGATTCAATCGACTATAAGCAAGAACAACAGTAGTGCACTAGACTGTAGGTCGAATCTCGGGATGATGTGAGAACAAAGAGAAAAAAGGTGATGATGGCAACAGGGGCTTTGCAATGCCTTCATTCGGATTGTGTAACAATTCTCAAGTTACACATCGTGAACAAGTGCAGTCTATGTTGCTAGCATAGTACCGGCTAAGCTAAAGAGTGGTGCGCTATTATTCAATAATGTCCTAAACCTGGTGACTGAATGTAACACAACTACTTGTAGGCGTTCAACGGGCTCAAGGTTGGCAACATCTAGCAGCAGAAACCACAAAGTTCAAGTCGGCATATAAAGGTTTTCCTCCTACTCGACATATCTCTCATCACAAACCACCTCATTAAATCCAAAACATACCACAACAACGCCAAGAAGTCCCAACTCAGAACGCAATATGAAGGTCTCCCAGTACTTTGCCTCGATTTTTGTCCTTTCAGCGGGGTTGAGCATGGCTGCACCCACCGACAGCCTTCAGACGAGAGTCCGTATACCCGAAATTCCTGACTTAAGTCAGATTTAACGTTAGAATTATAGCAAGATCGTCCTCCGGCCCCAGGTTTCAAGATGCTGGTCAAGGACTCCGCCGGCACCCAAATTCAGAAGAGACAGGATCGCCCACCTCCTCCGGACAAAGTGGATGAGGTCGAGAAGAGACAAGATCGTCCACCTCCTCCAGATAAGGCGGACGAGGTCGAAAAGTGACAGCACCGCGATCACGCATTGCAGAGAGACAGAGAATTAAACAACTTTGTTTTAGTCAGGATATTCCACAGTTGAGAGTGATTAATGGAAATAAAGCAATGAATCCGATTTTTTATACATCGCCGAAGTATTGCATGTGAACACCTTGAAGTCATGGGCATGACACCACTCTGGATTAGACCAGACTCAAAAGACGTCCTCCCGAGTGACTGTAAAGTTCTCACCATTCTCCCTAATATGTTTCGAATCCCTATCTCTTCTCAAGGGCTTCCGCATATCGAGTCCGTCCTCTGCATCACCTGTAAGGCCATCGACGTAATAATCCAGTACTCTCCGGTACACACTATATCCCATTTTCCCATACAATGCTTGCGCGATCTTGTTGCTCCTCCTTACATACAGATCCACGAACCATGCGTCGTACTCATCAACACCACGTTCTAGAGAGCGTGTGAGGATTTGTGCGAGAACTAGACGACGGGCGTGAGGTGCGACGGTCAGGGCAGTTACGTGAGCGTGAAAAGGCAGATAATGCTCGCTAAATTGCAAATAGGAGGGCGAAGACTCGAGTTTTCCCATCACTATATCATGAATAAGCCTTGCAACACCAAATAAAGTGAGGCATACTGTAGCCAGTGATAGTGCCATCTTGTGCCTCAGCGGCAATGAAGAGATTTGGCCAGCGTGCGAGATAGGAGAAGTAAAATTCGAGGTCGTATGTCTCTGTCAAAGGGTCCAAATTTGTAGCATTGAATTTGAAAACATCCATAGCATTGAAATGGCGTAGAGAAGTCATCTCGGAGAGTACCAGCTTTCTATACTCCCTAGATTGCTCTGCTTTTCATTCGGAGCTATGCAAGCACTTTCGCTCGAGCGAGGCCCTTGATATGGCGGCTGACTTTATCAGGTGCGATAGCCGACAGCAACTTGGTACCACACTGCTCAACTCCGTGAAAGTGCTATCACACGCTGCGAGATTCTATCCTCTTACTGCTCCAGACACTAGCACTTCTCGCAAAGCATCCAAAATGTGGGGTTGACGGGAGAGTGAGAGTACCAGCCTCGTAATTCTGTCGGTGGTGTTGTGTCTTTTGTAGCACGACTGTCAGAAATTGCACTGGCCAAATCATAAGTCCATTACAATATATCGCGCTTCGAGGCTGCGAAAGGAGCTCCTTCGAACAGCTAATATCTCAATAAGGCTGTTCCATAACATACCTAGCCTACGCATCGCTTACTAATCAAATTCACGGACTTGCGAGGGTGGACCTCCAGTTATCCGAGCAACCTCTGCAATGCAATTGGCAGTGTATCATGCTTTTGAGCCACCCCGCCCGCCTCTTGAAGCTTCATTCCCTGAAGCAGTTACTACAAACAGTTAGAAGACACGCAAACAACCGTGGAGGTGAGTCTAGTCCAAATTCGGGATGCTATTGCGATTGACGCTCGGATCCATTGAGTCGTTGCCGTCAGGGGAAGTATATCTCCAGTCTGTTGTTCAAGTGTAACGTTATAGCTCTGTACCACCAATTCATCGGAATCAAGTTTATGTATTTTCTTATTCTGCAGGCAACTCTACAATTGACCACACAGAAGTCGGCAAGCAAGACATGGCAAACTCGCTGGACGCCACGGCCCCCGTCTATCTGAGACACTTCTCTTTCTTTCAACGTCTATACTATGGCATCCGAATTCGTGTAATGAAATCGCTCGCAACGGCCTTCTTCAGCTTGTTTAGATTGCCAGGTGTTCGCGATAACTCGATTCTGCCAACCTATACGACAGTCTATCCATGCCAACCCAAGCTCACAAATCGAGTTTTCTTCCCGAAATCATACAAGCCCGACGATGCGCCACTACCTTTATACCTTGATATACATGGCGGAGGCTTCGCGTTGATGAGTCCTTGCGTGGACGATTGGTTCTGTACCGAGTTCTGCAATGACAACAAACTGCTAGTTATCAGTCTCGATTATCCGAAAACACCCGCGCATCCATACCCCGCAGGAGTACAAGCAATTGCAGATCTTGTGGATGCGATACTGAAGGATGAGTCTTTGCCCTTTGACAGGAAGAAGGTTGCCATTGGCGGATTCAGCGCTGGTGCGACCCTTTCTCTCGCGGCACCACAAGATGCAAGATTGAAAGGCAAGATTGGAGGAGTGGCTGCATTCTATCCCCCAACCAATTGGACCACCAGCATCGATTGGAAACTCTCAACGAGACCAAAAGATGCAGGACCGGATGGGTTGAAAAGCCAAGCGGGCATGTTCGACTACGCCTACTTCAAACCAGATCAAAATCTGAAAGATCCGCAAGCCAGTGTTGCTTTTGCTTCTCGAGAATCACTCCCACCTAAGCTATGCATTGTCGGTTGTGAATTCGACATGCTTTGCCGCGATTCGGAGCTGATGGCTGAGAGTTTGGCAAAGGTAGGAAATGGCCCAAGAACAGGAACAGATACTGCCTGGGAGCAAAATGGAGTTCGTTGGGAGAAGGTTCTGAAAGAAGTACACGGTAGGTGGCAGAAATGGTGGCATCTTCTCTGACTGACAATTGCGTAGGCTTTGATCTTATCCCTGCACGGGGCGAAGAGAAAGCCCGGACTAAGGCGAGGGGAAAGAAGATGCATCAGGATGCCGCTGAATTTCTCTTACGTGAGGTGTACGTGTGAGGTATGGCGCAATTAAACACGATATCAGGCAATGAAAGCTTGAAAGACTTTGAAGCATTGTCTCTATGCTGATGCTCTGTCATGAATTGGCCTTTTATTGTTGACAAATCGACCACAATGCAGAATATTCTGGGGCTTGATTACTGTAGTATGCCTTTTCTTAATGCCACAATCATATACTTTGTTGTTGCTAGGAAGCGTAGAAAGGGCCAGAAAGGGCTCACCTGGAATGATTGTTGGTCGCGGTTGCTTTTTTTGAAGCTTGAGTCGAACTTCCTTCTAGTTTTGCCGAAGTATGTCGACTGGTTCATCCTCCCACCTTCAATGCTTGATCGTTTTCATACACATTGAAGAACTCGGGAGGAGATATTAAAGCTCCCAAAACAAAGTGTTCGAGAAAGCTTCATTCCTGCTCCGTTGCCAGTTACAGCAATGCCTTTGATGAGTCAAGGCAGTTTGCATTGCTCGTGATCTTATTGCACACAAGTCAGTACAGATCAATGCTTCTCTATAGATACGATTTCTCCTCGTTTCAACGGTCTAGCATGTAAACACTGTTTTCTTCTTGGCGACGCCTCGATTCTGCCAAGACGAAGATATAACAGATTTCTTTCAACGATGGGAGTCTAGACCCCGAGAGCTTCTCTCAAGTGTGGTTGCACATGTGAATTGTCATGACCCAGGAAGGAGCGGTGGCGAACTCTAAGTGCGAGATTCATTGATTCTCTCCAAGGTGGTAGTTCAGCTCGATGAGACGTCTTCTATACATGTGGCGTTCTCCGATAGCCAAGAGACAAGTCTGTCGGAAATGTTCCGACCTTGTACCTCGCAAGAAGGAGATCCTAAATTTGCAATCTTTGCCTACAATACCACAAGGAACTTCTAAATATGGAGAATCGTGAGTCTCCCGCGCTTAGTGGTTGAGATTCGAGAACTTGGAAGCGGCGCTACGACTCTTTCGGGATCTGAGACCAGTAAAATACTGACCAAGAGATTGGCAGGTCTCAAACTCTCTACCAAGAAAACTGCGATGACTTTTCGCCGCTCATGCAAAACGTCGTCGCGACCTCGGTTCAGCAGCCAAGATGCCTCGCCAAAGGCTTGAGATCTGTGCTGAGGCTCAAAGTGCCCCCTTGCTTTCTCTTCCATGGTCCGCGTCGATCGTGTCACTTGGCGTTTGATGAAACATTGGCATTTCTCCTACAGTCTAACTGTAAGATTCAACCACTCAGATGAGGAACAGGTTATCATGGAAAATATCCATCCTGGTTCTAGATGTTGGGGTCGGGCCAGCCCGTGCAGCAGAATATGGCTGACCAGGCTTGGAGAGGAGCGACTAGTCTCAAGTTGGGGCCCCTCCATACTTTCATATAAATGTCTTGTCCATCATGCCCGTCTCATCCTTTTCTGATTCTCCAGCTGCGCTCCTCCATTTCTTTTCATTTCACTGTGATTGACTTGTTATCAGAAGCTTGACGCCTCGGGATCTGGATCTCTTTCTAATCATTTAATACTCCATCATTTGTTTAGTCCTGCGACCCTCATTCAAAGCAATCTTTTCAGCAAGACCAAATTCCATCACCAACATGCAGCAAAATCTTCTTGTGGTGCTCGGCCTTCTCACGGCTCAGCTCAATGCTCTACCTCTTAACATCAATCTGGGAGCATACTCGCCTGCCTTGGTAGTCGGTGATGGTGAAATCTCATTCGGCGGTAAGCAAGATGTCTCCAACCTGATGAACGCACTCGAAGGCGCCGCAGTTTCAGGTACGCCGAATTAAACAATTCACATCTACACTCACAATCACACTCCATGCTTACTCTCCCTTCACCGACCTCTTGTTATCGCCTACACTTACACTTACACTTCTTATCTGATCGAAAGACATCAAGCTTACAACCGACAATAGGAGCAACCGCAGCAGCAGCAGCCGCGGCCCCAGCTGCTTCAGCCGCACCTGCAGCTGCAGCTCAAGCCCAGCCGGCCACACAAGCTCAAGCCCAACCTCAAGCGCAAGTCGTGCCCGCAGCTGGAACCACCGACCAAACAACACAGATCACCTCCTTGCAAGGAATGGGCAAGGAGATCGCGCCCCGCGTCGTGCCCCTCATCAAGAGCACCACTGAGAAACGAGACATCGCTGGCTTCAACGCGGCATTGAACTACGCAACTGGAGCACTGAAGACTAGCCCCGAGGTTGAGCTCGG
The DNA here is from genome assembly GCF_001500285.1 of Mollisia scopiformis. Classification (NCBI taxonomy): domain Eukaryota; kingdom Fungi; phylum Ascomycota; class Leotiomycetes; order Helotiales; family Mollisiaceae; genus Mollisia; species Mollisia scopiformis. The sequence goes on from NW_017263584.1 coordinate 638,874, forward strand.
CACTGGTGAGGGCGGATCCGGTGTTGGTATTACGCAGAAGGCCGGTGGAACTACGAGTACCACTACGAAGGCGGCGAGGAATGTGGAGGAGGGACCAGCGAGGAAAATGAAGACTACTGTTACGACTATGTTTGTCAGAGGTGGACCTGCTCAAGCTGTTGCTGGTATGTGATTTACTCTGAAGGAAAGGGTGGATGAGGCTAATAACGAGGAACAGAACGTAGCGAAGAGAACTCCTCAGCACCCATGGAAAAGCGAGCTCCTTCCCCAAGCAGCATCGATGGTGTCAATCTTAACATGGCTGAAGGACAAGTTGCCGAACTCACATTCGTTGAGACGCGAGCTGTTGAGGATGATGATGAGGAGTAGACTCACTGTCAATGATTGATGAGAGGCGGAGATTTGGAAATACATATTTTCTTGTTTTGTAAGCTATAAATTTGTTGCGATTACCATTCTTGTGATGAAGATGAAGGGCGTCTTGATACGGATTTTACATATCCTGGAGATACGGATTATTTAGATGGGAGGGAATTATACACTGGATCTACCTCTCTCTTTCCTTCATTCTTGTCCTTGAGTTCTACGGTATAGTAATCTCTTTCCTTTTTGGAAGTAGATCAATTCTTCTCTATTTCTCTACAATGCCACAGAACCCACCTAACAGCACTTCATCGCTCATTCATTAACTCAAACTACCAAGACCAAATCCCCATCACACATTAACTTGGCGATTTCATCCATGTCCCAGCACATCTGGGCAAAGTCACAGCTTGCATTATTGTTGACCCACCACGCGGACAACGAGTCGCGGCCCGTGTTGAAGATCTTGTTGCAGAAGGCTGGGCAGTCCCGGCAGTTTAGAGCTAAGAAAATAAGTTTCGCCAAGATGTGTTTGTGGTTGTGAAACGGGGGGGGAAAGCCAAGATGGAGAGGTGGGGCGGGAAAGGATAGGGGTTGCGAAGCGAGAGGGAAGGTTGGGGAATGAGTTCATGATGAAGAGTGAAGTTCGAAATAGCTTATTTTCTGGGATTCTGCTGTTGATTGATAAGTATATTTAGAAGAACGTATTCTTGGATCCACTGGCGGTGCATGCTACCAGGTTGTGGTTAGTTATGTCATACACGCTACTATGAGTCCATGGAAGATCTTCGATCGAGAGCATAAAGGTATTCTTAGTATTGGATCTCACGGTCAAAGACAGAGAGTTGGGAAATTTTCGATGGGGCAATAAAGCTGATACATCCTTATTTCAGTCATCACACTAGGTTGTCTTTGAAGCACGGAGAGAGGTCCACGTTTGAACGTTTCTGCTGATGATAGTCTTCGTCACAGTCTTGCGTACGCTCAACAGTCCAGTCACTGCTCAAGTATCTCGAAATGGTGTGAATGTAGTCTAGAAAGCATTGCCCTGCTCTAAGTATTCATCGAATCCAAAAAATAATCAACGCGAGAGGTATGCACTAAAAAGGGATCGAGGGATTGAATGTAGATATTCAAATAACATTCCTTAGATAAAAGTCTCGTTTTTTTGTGTGTTGCGCTGTTGACCTGATCGAAAGAAGTAGAGGGTGAGAGATCTGAGACTCTCATGCGGTTCTGTTCTAATAGATGACTAACTATGTCTCGAGAGATCAGAAGCCATGGAGAACCTGTGCAGCGGAGAGTCTTGGGAAATCGAAGGTGGTTGCGAAGAAGTATGATCTTGAAGAAGTATCTCAGAAAATCCAGACTGGAGGTTGGCTTTGTCCAAGCATAGAATTATACTGCGGAATGGGTGATGGGAATATGGAATTGAGGGGTTGGATTTTTTGCTTTAGCGGCAAATACAGTTAGGAGGTACTGCTTTCAACAAAGATTTTAAGGAAGCTTGTAGAAGAGACTTAGGTAGCATACCTCTCCCTTTCAATTGTCCTCGGCATTGGTATCTGGTAAAAGTGAATGCGCACTGTGTAAGTGAATGATTCCCAGAAGCGGCGCACTTTTGAAGCGGCGACTTTGACTTCGTCTATAAAAGAAGGCGTACTGTCAAGGAAATGAGATAACAAAACAAGAGACTCTTCGACAATCGAAGGCGACGGGACCGAGAACTAGACAGTGCTGAAACATTTCACTTCTCTCTGTCCACTGGAGTCAAGACCCTGGCACTAAGACGTTGTAGTGCCCTGCATGTGGGTTCGTTGTCATGTACTAATAATTGTCGTCAACTGCTGACAATCAGCGAATGACATATCTTATCCGAAGACACTGAACAACTGGAAACTATTTTGTTTTCGTTCGTCCTTGACAGTAAAGTAGAAATCAGACATGAGCAGACAGCAACACAATTGGAGAAGAAAGGACGATAGATAAATGTATGCGGAGATTGCAGGCTGCACTTGCACACCATTTCAAGGTCAATACCGAAGCGTATAGCTCTCTATTGCATGAGTGATCTACAAACATGATAGCCATAATTCATCATAGTCTAGTGGTATCAAATCCCCTCCCATGATTTTCCCAACCAGAACGCCCTTCCATGCAACGATCGTGACTCATCTACAGTTCTTCCTCATCCACCTCCGGTTGGGGTAATGGGACCGACTGAGCAATCGAATCTGTGGTAATCATCTCGACGACCATCGTTTCGGTGACCGTGGCCTCAGCAGCAGGATCGTCTTGGACCTCCACATCCTCCATATCATCCTCATCCTCATCCACCCAATTCTCTTTCTCCTTCTCCAATGCTAAAGCCTCTTCTTTTGCCTTCTGAGCCAGCATCTTCTTGTTCAGCTCATCCCAATTCTTCGCTCTTTCTTGAACTGTCCGGGCTTTTCCCTTGCTCTTCTGAACCTTCTTCTCTGTCTTGTCCATTACTGCTTCTGCCCGGTCCATTCCTTTCTCCTGTCTCCTCTTCGCTCTGGCACTCAATACCGTTTTTCTGCCATTCTTCTTCTTTGTGACTCCTGAACCTTGGTGAATGGCTAGGACGGAAGGTCGTTGTTTCTTGGTGTCTTGGGGAGGCTTCAAATCTTTCAGCGACTTATCGAGGTCGATTCCAGGAGAGGATGCTCTTTTCGCAGCGCGAGAGTGCACTGATGCGCCTGAATCATGTTAGACGTGAAGAGTCACCAGGCCAAAGCAAACTCACCACCTTTCTTCTTGATCGGCGCAGTCTTCCCCATTGTGAATGTGCGTTGTCTTAATTATGATGTGGGGTTGAATGGATTTAAGAAATTATTGACAGATCGGGCGGACAAAAAGCCGCTTCCGATCTCCACATGCTTGCGCTATCTAAGTCTGATGTACAATTGCTTTGTTTGCGACGGCCAACTTTCAAGAAACTACAACTCACACTCTCTCGAGAATCTCCACTCTTCGCAACAGCACCACAGCCGGAACATCGAGCCCATATGCATTACCATGAATCCACACGGTCAGCAAGTAAGAGCTTCATTCCACGGTGATCCCAACACATTCGAGTACCATCAAGACTACCTCGAAGGCAGACAAAGCCTCGCAGGCGGAGGAACATTCTTCGCCGTACTGGTTTGCCTTATACCTTTTGTCTACCAGATATTTTCCACCCTTGGCTACGATCTTCTACCTATCCCAGAACTGCTCTGGAACGTACTGGTCTATGTCACGCCCTCTCGACTGCTTGATGCTGTTGAGAACTATACGAACCCTTTGCGAATACAAAATCCTGCCTTGAGAGGGATTCCGCGGACCCATGCCTCGAAGAGTGAAAGCATGCGACAATTACTTGGGTTGGACACTGCTGGTGGACTCATAGGGTCCGTGGCGCAAGCCTCGAGGCGAAGGCTGTCGACGCTTCCGGGTGTTAACATTACGAATCTGGATGCAGAGGGAAAACCTGCTGGATTGGGAAATTGGGATAATTCATGTTATCAGAACAGCGTCCTCCAAGGGCTGGCGTCGCTGGACACTATAACAGAATACCTCACGAACCCGAGCATGGAGGTCGAAACGATGGAAGAATCCTTGAAACCGGAGTTGAGGATGGCGGAAGCTCTGAAAGGGCTGATCGAGACTTTGAACGATTCGGAGAACAATGGAAAGAGAATATGGACGCCTGCAACGTTGAAGAACATGAGTAGCTGGCAGCAGCAAGATGCGCAAGAGTACTTTTCAAAGGTCTTGGATGAGATTGACAAGGAGATTGGAAAAGTAGCGAAGCTGGCAATGTCATCACAGGGCTTCGAGTCGGACGATTCCTCAAATTCATCTCCTCCTGCACCATCAACCACATTTCGAAATCCTCTAGAAGGACTCATCGCACAACGGGTAGGATGTACGAAGTGTGGATACTCTGAAGGACTTTCTATGATTCCTTTCAACTGCTTGACGGTGCCATTAGGCAAAGCCTGGGAGTATGATATCACGGATTGTCTTGACGAATACACGAAGCTCGAGCAGATAGACGGCGTGGAATGTGGGAAGTGCACGTTACTCAAATATCAACGGATGATATCCACAATCTTAGAGCGGTCGACGATGCCTCCTGACAGCCCAGCTTACCAGCAAGCCAAAGCGAGACTGGAAGCAGTTGAGCTTGCCCTTGAAGATGATGACTACGAGGACAAGACTCTGGTTCAGAAATGCAAAATACCTTCAAAGAATCGCGAATCATCAACGAAAAGTCGACAAGCTGTTATCGCAAGGCCTCCTAAGTCAATGGTGGTTCACTTCAATCGGAGTCTTTTCGATGAACTTACCGGTGAGCTAAGGAAGAACACCGCCATGGTCAGGTTCCCCAAGATCCTCGACATCGCTCCTTGGTCATTGGGTAGTGCCGAAGATGGTGAGGATGTCTCAACAGAGGAGTGGAAGCTCAACCCAGATCAGCCGATGATTGCCAGTACTGGAAGGCCATCGAGATTGCGAGGCCCACTCTACGAACTTCGAGCTGTTGTGACGCATTACGGAAGACATGAGAATGGTCACTACGTCTGTTACAGGAAACATACTACAACGGAAATTGTAGAAGACTTGACACCAGAGACAGAAGATCAGAAATCGCCAGAGCAATGGTGGCGCCTCAGTGACGAAGATGTTATGAAAGTCACAGAGGAAAGTGTTCTGAATCAAGGCGGAGTGTTCATGTTGTTCTATGATTGCATCGCACCTGCGACCCCAATCCCTTCAGTCCCCATCACACAAATTCCCGAGCACGTTGCTATGTCGGAAAAGATTGTCAATACTCTTCCTGTGAAGGCAGACGAGGTCGTCAAATCCACAGAGCTACCAGATCTCGACGTTGTAGCAAGTATCCCTCTACCTGATATCGACGACGAAGATCTCTTCTCCAATGACTCTCAAGATCAAGATTCGGTCTTGACCACCAGAGACGAGAGCATTGCCACCACAGAAACCGACATATCAGAATACGACGAGGATGAGAATCTTGACAAAGACCAAGTTGAAGCAGAGGATTACCAGCCTGCAAAAGCGATACTTGTCCCTCCGTACATACGACAGCCTGGAATAAACGACGAGAATGAGGATCCGACAAAACAGAAGATGTTAGGCCCAGCCTCGTCGTTGGTAATGGTTTGAAGCAGAGAGGAAGAAATGGCTGTACACTGACAGGAAATATGGATTGGATGTCTGATTTCTACTTGCTGCGATTTCGATGCATAGCGTGGCGTTTTGGATGTAGCTGCTAGGCTGGCGCGCATGGTTGGGATTCCAGGTGTTTGATTATATTGTAAGAATATAGAATTGATTTGATAAAACAACATTCTGCCTTACTCTTTGCGTGCAAATACCATTGTGTATACAATGGTGAGTTCTGGGTGCCTGAGGCCGCAATTCTGGAATATTAACAGCCAAAATGAGATTCTCGACGAGAAATGCGCTAAAAGTTTCCTGGCTTCTGATTGGTCGGCTGATTTTAACTTCGAACTTCTAATTTTTGGATTTTTGATAGACACCTCTCGTTGTGTGATAGCTAGGCACCTCTGTCATCCAGTTGCGACGTGCAACAAAACTTTTTCTGCGCTCTGATTGGCCGAACTTTCGCCCACCCTCAACATGTGCAATTCACCTTCAAGAGCATATGCATTCAATCCCAAGTCAAATCGTGTTTATATTTATGTTTATTTAGATGCAATATTTAATCTTAAATGCTCTCCCACTGAAATGTCACGCTCACGCTCTTTGAAGAGGTGTAAACTGTTGCTTGAGTTGAGCCACTTGGAACAGCTGTGGCATAGAAAGTCGTCGCTCCGTTGTATGCCAGCAATCCATTGCTTGCCTGCCATTTGTTTATCAGCTTCTACTTAAACTTGAAGCTGTTTGGATCGGAGTAGTACGTACCGTGAATACAGTCGCAGTAACGCCAGATGCACACGTGAATGTGCCGCTCGAGATCCCACAGCTTCCTTTCGAGGACTTTAGGGTGAAGCCAGATCCTGTCATATTCTGTTAGGAGATGGACGAGAAGTGGTCAGTGTGAATCTCTTACCGGAAGCTGCAGCCGTATACGTAGCACATGTCCCAGAAGTATACCACGTGCCCGCACTGATGAGACATCCATCTTGCGAGCCACCAGTATAAGCATTGAGATATCCCGAGCCTGAGAAACTGCCTGTAGGAGTAGAAGTAGGAGTCGTGCTAGTCTTGGTTCCGGTACTAGTCGAGGTCACCGTGCTACCGCCTGACTTTGGCAAATATTTGATTCCAGTCGAAGAACAGCTGGACGATTGTCCGACTGGGGCCGCAGGCTGGAAGGTTCCTGTTTGTACAGAGCCTAAGACGTCGTATGAATACCAGATCTCGTCGAGAGCACCTGATGCGCATTGGATTGTGACTGCGTAGCCGAAGGATGCTTTTAATGCGCTTTGAATGGCAGCTGCGGTGTAAGTTGCGCTGGATGATGGGACGATGCCTGCATTTGCTAAAGCCTGAGAGACGGTCAGAGGCCGGGTTTAAGCGGATGATGTTCCTACTCACAGTATAGCTGTCAAGCGTCTTGAACAAGTCCACAGTCTTTTGAAAGAAGTCTGGGACTTCCTCCTGGGCAGTGTATCCAGTGTAACAACTAGGCTTGAGAGTACTGATACAAGTACCATGCTTCCCCCACTCATGCTCCCAGAAACTTTCATTGTCGCCATCGATGTCGACCCAATAAGCGTTCATGTATGAAAGCAGATCAGTCTTGCCGTAGGACTGAAGGATGGCTGTGATGTTGGTGTATGCTCGTGAGGCATCGCAATTGGAGTCGTACGTCCCATCACAGTGATCAGGCCATAGACCATGAATTGTCCACGAGTTTGAGGGGCCTGGGGAGAATTAGCTGCGATACAAAGAGTGTTTTCACGTGGCATACCCGTGCTTGGGCTTGTATCCCAGAATTGCGTCTGGAGTAGTTGACCTCCTGGCGCATTGAAGCAGCAAGTATCAGCCACAGCAGTGGTGTTATGACAGGACAACGTTGGGTTTGAGCATGTCTTTGGGGAACCAGCCAGAACGACTTGCATGAATGCCATAGAGGCGAGAACGACATTAGAGAACGAAGCCATGATTAGAGATTATACTGAAGTACTGATTGCAGTTCTCGTGTCACTGGACAAAGACTGTACGACGATACTTATGGCATTCCGTTCACTTTGTACTCTCTAACGTCCCACAAAGCGCAGTCTGATAAGGACCCCTCAAGTCTGCGTGCTCTCGTTCGTTGGCGGTCATCAATTCAAAAGAAGAAGGCGAATTACCTCGGGGACGGCTCCTCCCAGCGCCATCTCTGCTCTCATAGGATAAGAAGGGGATTAAGGTGCACTCAAGAATAGACTAAGAAATATGCTTAAGTCTTGGCTGGTGATCGGCAGTCGAATAGGAGGCCTTGATTCATCACCGGCAGAAGTGAGATCTCCAGGAACAGAGAAGTACTCCGGAAAGATATGATATAAAGGGACCAATTCAATGTCGCGCATACCAAGGCTACTAGGATGCGGGATGCAAGTGCATCTTCTCCAATCCTTCTGGAACGAGGTTGATGAGCCGGTGCCCACCTGCTGCTTCTGGAAGGTCATTGTAAGAGGAGTACAAAAGCCAAGAAGTGACTCCGAAAGGCTGCTTGCAATGGCTTCTCGCATTTCGCCGTCTGCCTGAACGTGCCTTATCATGAAGCTTACACTTGTCGCTTCGTGGAAGCCTCAGAGTTGATAGAATTGAGTTGAGCGAACAAGTGGTGAAGAAGATGTGAGCAAGGAACAGAAATGATTGCGCATGCGACGGCAGCAGTCTTCCGAGCCGAATCAATGACGCGGGGTACAGAGCAAGACTCGACGTCTTCATCTCCAAATTTGAGATACTGGATATATCTACCTTTCATGTTCATCTATTGATTAGTTTCCAAGTTGCATCTTGTGTTCTAAACCCGACAAAATGAAATCAGAAGAAGTATGCTTATTGTCTCCACGCCTTCCCTTCCTGCGCGCACTTTATGAGGGGTCGATCAACGCAAATGCTTGCCTAGGAATATTTTCTTTACTTTTTTGAAATGCATGCATTTACACTTTACAGCTTGAGACTCTCATTCGCGCGAATCATATACTCCATTACCAAGAGGTTCTTGACGCATACGGTCACGTGTCGTTGAGACATCCAGACAAACCAGATGTCTTCATGTACGTATTATCAGATGCTCTCAGGCGTTCACTTCAAAGTAATGTATATTTTTGCTGTAAGTCATGACGCTAACAAATTCAGAATGTCGGGCGATCGAGCACCAGCACTAGTCTCCTCTCCTTCCGACTTAATCGAGTACAATATCTCAGACAGCTCTCCCGTAGATCCAAAATCCAAGAGAGGTTATCAGGAGCGCTTTATACATAGCGAGATTTACAAACGATACCCGAATGTCAACAGCGTAATTCATAGTCACTCCGATGCAGTGTTACCATACACCATGAACGGAGTCCCAATGAAACCTTCTTTCCACATCGCTGGATTCCTGGGTAAGTACTTCTCGTCTACCCACGAGAAGACATATACTGAGAAAAATACAGGAACACACGTCCCAGTATACGACATCATCCCTCTGTACCAGCCAGGTGACCAACAAGACATGCTCGTCAAAACCGAACGTCTCGGCTCTGCTCTTGCATCGACATTCTCCTCATCGTCCGAGCAAAAGGAAGAGCACGATCATAACGTCGTCCTAATGTCGAATCACGGCTTCACTGTTGTCGGTTCATCCGTCAAACAAGCCGTCTATCGAGCAGTCTATACCCGCGTCAACGCTTCTATCCAGTCGCAAGCTTTGATCCTTCGTTCGGCTGCGAGCTTCATGTCTTCTGCTCTCTCAGGCTCAGGTACGATGCCCAGCTCGGGACCAGGATCCATTTCTGGATTTGGGAATTCGGGACTAGGAGGCGAGGGTGGTGGTGCAGGATTGGGGGAGATGAGGTTCTTGGATAAGAAGGAGTTGAGTGAGGGATGCATGAAAATGAATGATTCAAGTCAGGATCGGCCTTGGGCATTGTGGGTCAGAGAGGTGGAGGCTTCTCCTTTGTATAGGATTGAGAAGTGACTTTGTGAAGATAGAAGTCAAAAGAAGATGGTTGGCCTAGCCATGTAATACTTCTAATAAATACGGATGTTCCTTTCGTCGTCCATTAACTTGAAGGCAGACCAAACTGCGGAAATATTGCCAGGTAAATGTTGGGGACATACAATGCAAAGTCTTCGAATTTGACCTTCTGAAGGATAGATGTGCTCGGTGTTTCTCAGTCCAACCAACCATCTTGGCCACTGAAACTCAAAAGCAGCTATTCGCGCGATCTTGAAAGAAGAAAGGTGTTAAGCGAGACTGTTTACGTCTGATCTCCAATCCAGACTGCTTTTACCTTACCTTCACAGTCTTGACACTACATCCGCACACCAAAATCTGGATCTTGACCACAGCTGCGCCTAAGAATCAACTGGTAGGATCTCACGATGTCCGTACCTCCAGTCGAAGCCAAAGTCGGCGCAAGGAAAAACTCCTCTACCAGCACCGATCTCGCAACGAATGGACACAACTCCCAAAAAGTCGAACAATCCCTCTCTCTCCTCTCGCCTATCAAATCAGAAGCGGGTGAAAGACAACCACGGCTAGCTGAGCAGGAGGCATTACTAGGCATTGACAGAAAGGTCAAGAAAGAAGAAGAAGATCGAAAGGAGGATTTGGGAGAGGCAGAAGTCTTAGAGCAACATCATTATGTCCTGAGATCTCACGAGCAGAAGAAAGACTGGGACGTTACTGGGACTTGGAAGATCTCCTGTGCTGCTATTCCGGACGAACCAGATATGAAATTAACAATCTATATTGCCAAGTCAGATGGCAAGAACCAGATGTTTGCAGAGTTCAACTTCGGTATTGCGGAGGGCGTGTTCAGGTTCGAGAAGCCGACCAGGAGGAGAAGTCTAAGGATAAAAAGCAAGAACCAGGATATGGACGATGATCAGGAAGACTCAGAGTACGACCCAACGAACTTCTTCCTCGCCAAAACAGACAAACCGACCCCCACCAACCCGACATGGAATTATCGTTGGCGGGGCGAAGAACCCAAAGGCCCCATTTATTTCGGCGCAGACGAAGTTCTGTACAGCATCATATTCGAGGAACCTAAAGGTACCAAACTAACGGGAACTCTGGGTGGTGGTCCTTGGGGTGAATGTAGGTTTACGGGTATCAAGGTCAAGATGGGTCGTGAGTGGGATGATGAAAGCATCGAGGATGAATGGTATGCATATGGAAGAGCGGCATATGAAGGGGGTGAGATTCTTCGATTATATGATTAGGCTGAGAAATGGCCTCGTGGAGTTGGGGGTTTCAAGGGGAGTGGTATGGCGTAAAAGGAGGTTGAGATTTTGTAGGATAGTAATGAGGCGCATGAAGGGAGCTCTGCATCGCTGGGACAACACTTCAACTCCAGAAAAATCTGCATGCAGTCTCGAGACAAGGAATACTAAAGCCTCCTCAAAAGTGCGTTCAACAACGCACAATAAAGTGTATTACCTTCAAGTCGATTGCATATTTGATGCAATGTAGTATGAAGACCAGACGGCTCCGAAAGTTACACATCACGATGTACAAAAGCCTGGAAGTATTATCAAGCAGTGAGGTAGGAGCAATTAACGAATTTTTAAATTAGCATTAGTACTACCATAAGTATCTGACATCTGCAATTGAACAGAAACAAAGCAATAACCATTATGACGCGGATGTTGATGCTGAGTATCCCCGAGCTAAGCTCGATTTTTAGCCAATCAGCTCGCAGCCTTACTAGCTTCGAGAAGGGGTGTTATAATGTTAAATAAGCAAAACTTTGGCAAGAATTAGTAGATTTAATTAGAGGGATACAACGGACCTGTTTAGGACGCCTACGAAAGCAACTCTACTAAGGATAAACAATGGCTCGCCCTTGTACGAAGCAGCTTCGAGCTGACTGATCCTGATAAGGCCCCCCGCTATTTAGGCACGACCTAAGAAATGAGGGTGTTACTGGAGCTTTCAGTTGGGAGTTTGTGAATGTTTTGCCATTCTGTTCTATACGTTTTAAATCTTTTTGGGCTTTTTCGACTCAATATTTTTCTTTTTCATGTATCCTCTTTTATGGGGCTGGAAAATAGCCGATTGGCCAAACGGGAAGTCTAGCCTTAATCCATTCTAGCTCTCAGCCTTGCATCAACTTCAGACCATCATCTCCAAAATTTAGCCTTCATCTCTCCCAACTTTGAACTTCCCATCTTTTCACCACAAACGACTTTTAAAATGCCTCCGAAACGCATGACTGCGAATCCAATTAAGGCGCCGCGTTATAGACCCGGCAAAGTCGTCGCAGAAGCAGATTCATCCTCTTCAGAATCCGAGTCCGAATCCGAAGCGCAAGCTCAGAAGCCAATTTCTGCACCTCCAAAGGTCACCACTGCTGGTGGCATAACGAGTAATCTCTCCAAAGTAGATCTCAATGAGCGACGGAATGCCGCTGCTGCGAAAGAAGCAGCGAGGATTGAGGAAGAGAAAAAACTGAAAGCTGGGGAAGAAGAGGGGTTTGTTACCGAGGAGGAAAGTGAAGAGGAAGATGGCAGTGGCGAGGAGGACGAGGATAGTGAAGAGGAGAGTAGTGAGGAAGAAGCGCCGAGACGGGTGATGATGCGACCGACGTTTATCAAGAAGAGTCAGAGAGGGATTGGGAATGCTGCGAAGGAAGCATCTAAGACTGAGGATGAGTTAGCGAAGGAAGAAGAGGATCGGAAAAAAGCTGCTGCGGATGAGTTAGTGGAGGAGCAGATTCGGAAAGACATTGCGGCTCGCGCAGCAGGAAAGAAGAATTGGGACGATGAGGAAGAGGTTGATGAGGTCGATGATACAGATGATGTCGACCCTGATGCCGAATACGCAGCATGGAAATTGAGAGAGTTGAAACGGATCAAGCGGGAGCGAGAAGCTATCGAGGAACGAGAAAAGGAACTCGAGGAAGTCGAGAGGAGGAAGAATCTCACAGAGGAAGAACGAAAGAGAGAGGACGAAGAATATATTGCCAAGCAGAAAGAGGAGAAAGAAGGCAAGGGCAAGATGGCATACATGCAAAAGTACTACCACAAAGGTGTCTTCTACCAAGAAGATGCGCAAGCTGAAGGACTCGACCGAAGAGATATTATGGGAGCAAGATTTGCAGATGATGTCAACCGGGAGCTTCTGCCACAAGCTTTACAAATGAGAGATATGACAAAAATCGGCAAGAAGGGCGCTACGAAATATAGGGATCTGAAGTCCGAAGATACAGGCAAATGGGGTCAATTTGACAACAGAAGGAAAGGAGATTTTGGAGGTTTTAACAGCGATGAACGATTCATGTCAGATAGGGATCGAGATCGAGCTGGAGCTAGTGGTGCAAACAGTATGCCAGTAGGAGAGAGGAAGAAGGTTGTAGGTGCCCCTGAAGGTCCTCGAGCTATGCGAGAAGGGAGCGAGCGAGACGGTGAGCGTTCTCGAGATGGAGGTGACTCGTATCGACCCAACAGAGATCGCAGTCGCTCAAGGTCACCAAGACGAGATCTTGATGATCGACATCGTCGGAAACGAAGCACTTCAAGAGATTCAGACCGATATGAGAGTGACAAACGTCGAAGAATAGATTCGAGGTAACGCTGTATGATGAAACGATACATATCACATTATTGATCATTACTCCAATTCCTCTGCCGTGATGCCATAACCTCGTAACAAACCCCATCCCAATCCATTTATATCCTTACAATGTCTACACGCGCCCTTTCGAATACCTTATGTGCAACTACAGATGATCCTCTCTCAGTCTCTGACAGAGAATGCGGGTATACAGTGATCTTCGTGTAAGTCCCCGCCGCCTTTCGTTTCGAAAGATATCCTGGATTGATCACAATAACGCTTTCCACGACCTGAGATTGTTAGTTGAATGTCTCATCCACAAGACGTATTCAGATGACATACCTTAGCAAAAGGAGGCAGAGCACTTGGGACGATGAGAATGTCAGGCCGGACATTGATCATTTCCCCAAGTTTCAAATAGCTTGTATCAATCATGGCTCCAGCCGGCTTTCCACTTGGCGTCCCTGTCTTCGGCAAGTTTTCTCGGTCCATAGGTGGAAAGAGAGGGAAGAAATTCCGTTGCTCAATCAGATATTTTGGTAGACGAGCAAGTAAAGAGGAATCTTTTGGCTTGCCACCAAAAACCTCCGCAGTGCGTAATTCTGTCAGTATATCCTGTGAAGAAATTCCAAAGGCAATTTCGTTAAGTGATATTGTCATTGGATTTCCCACGACCCTAACAGACTTCGGCAGACCGAGTTCTTTCTTCGGAAATGGTTCCTGCGGCCAAGACACATGTTTGTTGATAGCGTCTTTGACAGAAGGCACGAGTAAAATGGTGATGTGAGGATTAGAAGCAACGAGTTGAATGAAAGTCGGAGAGACAAGATATTTGAAGACGGTAGATAATGTAGCCGTATCTGGTTCTTTCAACGCTTCCTCGGGGAGATCAAAATCTCCAGAAGCAATAAGTGGATGATCTATATCCAGGAAAGGGCCAGTGAGAATGAGTGCATCTGCGTATGAATCTGCAGCTTGACTGCAGAGGGCATGAAGTGGCTCGAAGTCTAGATTGTCGTCTGCCGTGTAGGGACCCGAACCTAGTATTATTGACAATGGAGCTGGGTCTGAGTCTGATTCCATCGCATCTGGGTCTCCCTTTAGCCTCTGGATATGTGCTTCAATTCCAGAGGGCGTGGAGGCAGCACTGGCCAGCAGAGGGACTTCCAAGATCTCACTAACGGTGAAGCTCTCGCCTGAAGCATTGATACCTCTCAAAGCCACAATCTGGCCAGGGAAGAATTGAAAGCCAGAAAGAGCTTCGAGTTTTAGTGGTGTTCTCAATCCAGCACCCATTTTGCGTGAGGTCTCGAGGACAAGAGATGCTTCATTAAGCTTTCCTGTCAGCGAGTCCGATGCGATTCTGCCAACCGCTACTATCTCATTTGTGCTTTGACTTGCTGCACTTCCAAACGCGGAATCCTCAAGTTTGTGATGGGATTGAATTAGACCCATGAATTCATCTATCCTGTCGTCCAAGATCTCGGAAGCTTCAGATGACTTCATTGCCATTGGTTTGTACGACAACTTTTTCATATCGGAGTTGGCAGTTAGTTTGATTCGAGGTTCGCCAAATGGTGCAATTGGAGGTTCTGGTCCAGCAAGATGATCGTTAAGCACTTCAACTGCTTGACCAGCATTCGGTCTGTCGTGAAATGAGGCACTTGTAATTCGTCAGCGCATCCACCTAGCAGAACAAGTATACAACATACACTGGACCGTTCTGTTCTCCTGGCTTGTATGGCGTTTTGAACTCCGGCGGACTGCTCACGGGCTCTACCTTCACCCTGCTCATGGAGGGTGTCTCAAGCTTCCGTTTCCCAGTACCGTTGGTTCGATTCGCAGACCCAACCCTTGGTGTATTCGGTACAAGACCATCCAGAATCCCAAACACATCTGCATTGCTGGGTATATTTCGCGGTGTAGCCCCTCCTGCACGTTTATTCGACTGCAGTACATGAGCCTTGCTCCGACTCTCGCGCTCCAAACTGTCCTGGACATCCTTTTTTAGGGCTCTGGCTGTCTCGATATTCAGCTTCATGTCATCAGACCCCATCTTCATGCTGTATGATTCCCATTTGTACCAGAGCTCCTGAACGTCGATTGAATGCAAACGCATAATCGATTGTAACTCAGCGAGGACATCGGGCTCCAATTCTGAGCCAGCGGGAGCAAAGCGCTCCGTAAGTTCTGTATCTGTGAGATCAGCCATTGCGAATGATTGTGGTATTGTGATCGTTGCAGAGTTCGATACAGTTTCTGGATAACTGCTGAGTGGGGAGACGCGTCGAGTCGCGTTGATGAAAGATTTCGCGTTTGCCGAGCGGGCGGCCACTGCACGGGCCACGAAAATGAAGTCTCACTTACACATGAAGCACTTCGCATCAATCTTTCAAATGGATATCTTTTCTTAAAGCATTCAAGTCTTCATAGTTCTTTTGTCCATACACAGGATCGCCCTAAAAAATTACATCATCTCACATCAACAGCACCTTTTTAACCAGAGTTCAGTGGATTGCTTTGTCAACGCCTTCTGTCTCCGTACCCGAGTTCGTGATAGCTATTTGGTAACGGACGTATCTCCGTACATGACACTAGCCAGCTGTTTTCGTGTCTTTCAAACCAAGTGGCCGGTAATTTCTTGAGGTTTATTGGTTGCTTCCTTTGTTGTGGCTGTTGAGCTTTTTATTGTTACAATGCCTTGTCTTACATTGCGTGCAGACAGCAAACAAAGGCATCACCAAGAGACTACCACAACGATGGAGCCTTGATCTTATGTCGTAATCAATTCACAAATTACCTTTCTTAAAATTCGTGTTATTCTTATTTATTGATTCTTCGCAGGTCACTCCATGTCCCCGGTGATATGGCTATGATGACTGCTAAGGTAGGAAATACTACAATCCGTCCAACTATTCCAGTCCAGCCTACAACGACACCCATCAGTCCATATGAGAACATCGAAATCAACGATTCCCTCATTAACTTCAGTCCCTATCGGCAGACTGCATGGCTACAACGTAGTGAAAATTGGCTTAACCTCCCGAAAGACTGGTTTCCTAGAAAAGTGCTTGGAAGAGGCACGTATGGAATTGTTGGACGATGGGATTATAATGGCGACAACACTGCTATGCCTCGATCCATTGCCGTGAAACAGACCGGTGTCACAAAGGCCGGACCACTGATGCTTGAGTCCAAGCTACTACGTTTGCTAACGTTGGTGGGTGACGAGCATATAATCAAACTCTACAAAGGTTGTCATCTGGTAAGTTGGCCATAACTCTCCAGCCGCTCCGCTCGGTGCCGGTGTATCCTCAACTCCAGTCACCGCTTTGCGCAGAAGGCAAGATGCTTACTCTACCAAGGAAGGCGGCAGTGGTACTGACAGGGAGCTTGACCCTCTGCCTTACTCGCCAGATACATTCGCGGGACCCAAAGAACTTGATGTATCAAAGATCTATATTGAGTTCATGCCCGGTGGTGATGCCAGACAATGGCTTAAAGAACTCGAAAAGGATAAGAAATATGTTGTCCCTGAAGAGCACTTGTGGAGAATTCTTAATTGCCTCGCAAGAGCAATTCTGATCCTTGGTAAATTGATCCCACTCTAGGTCACTTGTCAGAGTCAGATACGAGCATTTTCTAGTCTAGATACTGATATTGTTCTTCTGGTTCATAGAGCAGGGATCCGACAATCCTGCTGTTCCTGACGCCGATTGGAGTAAGTCTTCTCTTCCATGCAATATGCCTTCTACAATAGCTCAGTTTTCATCAACCTGTTCTGCCTTTAGGATGGCTGTCGTCCTCAGTGATTCTGTGGCTGACTGCTTTTAGAACGACCGATCTGTCATTTTGACATCAAGCCTGAAAATATCCTGATTGGAGAACGACATTCAGGAGAAGAAACACACCACCTCCTTGAAGTTTTCAAGTTGGCAGATTTTGGTCTGTCCTTATTTGAGAGTAAAGATTACAACAGCACAAGTGACACACGCCTCGAGAAATGGCAAATAAGTTCGGAATGGAGAGGCTCTCCAAATGTAAGGACTATCCCCAATTGCACCGAATCCGTGCTCTCCAAATCATGTTTCCTGTTCTCCATTTATCCAATCTGCCATTGCCTACTTCTTAATAGATATTCGTTGCATTTAGACCTTTACTGACTTTTCACTATTAGTTTACATCACCTGTATATCCAAATCTTTCCAAGGCTGTTGATCAACACTGACTGTCTGTAGGAGCAATGGCACAAACAGCACGAGGAA
Organism: Mollisia scopiformis; assembly: GCF_001500285.1. Lineage (NCBI taxonomy): Eukaryota > Fungi > Ascomycota > Leotiomycetes > Helotiales > Mollisiaceae > Mollisia > Mollisia scopiformis. The sequence goes on from NW_017263584.1 coordinate 656,262, forward strand.
CGTTACATTGGTCGCAGAACAAATGTCTGGGCTGTTGGGGCCGTCATCCATCGAATTATTTGCAAAGGAAATATCAATATGAATAAATGGTATCCACGTCCATCTGAAAGTGGTGGTATTAGTCTGAGTAAGTCTGTTACTACTTTTCTCGATCCATTTCCCTATGCGATTGCACTTCTTCTCGTCATTAAGCCGCAGCTAATTGGCCCCTTTTCTAGTGACAACCGGAGAGTCTAAAAATCTTTGGAATCCAACGATCTGCCCTTACAGCTCTAAATTGATTGAGACGGTTGCCTCTTGCCTCAGCCAGAACCCCAGTGAGCGCATGACAGCAGCCGATCTGTTGACAAAAACGCGATCTGTTCTCGAAGTTTACGATATGGGATTCCGAATCCCCAATCCTGATGCTTTAAGATTGGAAAATACGCCCTCTTTCAACAAACCTCCTAATGCATCCTTCGATAGATTCACGGGAACACCTCCAAAAGTGACTGATGTAACGTATGCCGATGAAGATTCTGGAAATTTTTCGAACCGATACCGGCCACCAATTGCAGTCAGTTCGGAGCAGCCTTATGGTCCTCTCTTCCCGGATTTTAAAGAAGAAATCCGGGTGCCAGAGTCCAAATATCGGTTCCAACGGCTGCCCAAGACGCCTCCACCACCATCGAAGAACCCACCACCAAAACGACGCCTCACTCTGGCATCGCGTCAACCACTCGCACCAATCCAGGAAGGTGTGGCCAGCCTTGTCTATGGAAAGAGAAGGGCGCCGCCCGTGTCACCAGACGTTGCCATGAAGAAACAACGTACGGACGACTTCATACGGAGTTCATTTGAGATAGATCCAATGACTTTCAAAGTCGTCGAAGTTCCAAAATTCAGTGTGGAAGAGAGTCCATTCAAGCCCAAAACTCCGAGCCCATTGGGGAAAATACAACCTCTACTGCTATCTTCAAAGTCGTTTGAAGAACGACTGAGTGCAGGCTTCAAGAGACCGAGTCCGGGACAAACACCAGCCTCATTTCATCCTAGCGATGAATCTATGGCTTAGATAATCTGAGATTCACGATCGCAGTCGACAACGATACATTTCACGGACTGAAGGAGACTACTGGATCTGAGCGCTGCTCTAAATGATATGACTAAAAAAACTCATCACTGGCTGGCACGAGATAGTGGATTCCGCTCGTGTATCTTTTCAGTCTGGCCCTAAATCTCGCTGCACTTTGGATTGGGGCATGAGGTCAAAGTACCTCCAGGGACAATCTATGAGAAGTACTTTGAAGACATCTCTAAATACACTTTAGTTCTCCTACTGTGTGCTGTACGTACTTCGTGGAAGCTAAAGTGTGGCGATTAAAACTACAGTTGCTTGTGCGTACTTTGTTACTCGGGGATTATGTAGTATGGCGTTAGAGGAAGTCCTAGATATGTACTTTGTAAGACACTCTATTGTCTGTGACATAGTGAGACGTCTTTGAAAGATAGACAAGCCGGGATGTAGATAGAGTTGGAGACAGGCACTGTCTCGGGGCAAAAATGACGGAAATCCCTGAACTACTGAGCGTACTAGCACGCAGTTGTTGGATTCTTGGGCCACAATAAATCTGTGTCACAGTTTAAAAAGTTCGAAGTGAAATGATGGTATGTTGGCAAGACGATAGACCTGAACTTCTATCCTGCTGCCAATGCCAATCCTTCCATTCGTCTCCTCAATGTTGAGCTTTCTTCATCCTCAACATCGACCTCAATTTCCATCTTCGGCCTGTTTTTGTTGAGCCCTTCCAGAAGCATACATGCCTTGCAAATATCCTGACTAGACATGTAGCCACAATTCTTGCAAGTACCAAGTGTTTGCCTCGTGAGCTTGCGGCCAGGGTCTTTCTTGAGCCCGTTTCGGCCTCCTATTCTATCGTGGCGTTGCCCATTTGCTTTTCTCGGTGTGATCGATGCGACATCGAACTCCCTCGACGAGGCCTCTTCATCTTCCTGCAACTTCTTCTCCATCTCAGCCATTTCCCCACCACTCGATCTTCCATTCGACCCACAGCCACCAGCGCCTTCTTCTTCGCCATCAGCACTTGACAACGAAACTTTCTGGCTCTTGCAATGACTGATACCGGTGACCTCTGCAGGAACCAACTTTGCCATGTCCTCTCCACTCCGTACGATATCCAGAATAGCGCTAGGTCGGATTCGTTCTAAGCTCTTGATCAACGTCCTTGCACTTCCTCTAAATGCTTCTGGGCTGTATATGCACTCGGTACTGAAATAGTCGAGTTTTTTATGCAAAGCATAGAGCACAATCTCCTTTTCGTATGCATACTTCAGAGGTTTACTCCGTCGAACTTCGCTTGACTCATCGCCGGTGACAATGCTTGTACTTCTTGCCAGTCGAGGTAAGTCTCCCCGTAAGAGATTCATTAAGATGGTCTCTGCCACGTCGTCGGCATTATGTCCTGTGACCACATGTTTTATTCCCAGCATTTTTGCCCCTCTATCCAACGCCTGCCGTCTGAATACCCCGCAATATGTGCAATTTCCCTTCTTGCCGATCGTTTCCACGACTTGGTCCATGGTCCACCCATATAGCTCGTCGTAGCCTACGATCTTCAACTCCATGTCGTACTGGATAGCGTTCCTCTTGACTGTTTCGAGTGAATCATCTCTGTAGCCTTTGATTCCTTCGTCGATACTGAGTAAGACCAAGTCTAAACCATAGTTGTACCGTTCGTTGAGGGTCTTAAGTACCGACGCGAGGACCGTCGAGTCTTTCCCTCCCGATGCGCCTATTGCTATCCTGTCTCCGGGAGAGAAAAGCTTCGTAGTTGTGATTGTGTGGTGGATTTCTTCTTCGAAGATGGTGATAAAGCATGCTTTGCATAGTTTCTGGCCGTTTTTGGGTCTCTTTACTAAAGCTCTAGCATTCTCGCAGATGGCACATAGAGCCGGCGCCATCTTCAGAGCTGTTTTTACAGAAAAGAGAGCAACTTGCAAGGAGTATGATGTCTGAATTCGAGTCACCAATAATTTTTGGAGCTGTCGCCAGATCACGTGAAAACACTAGCGGGTGCCAAGATTTTTAGCGTCCTTTCTTTTCGCACACATTGTCGCGAATTTCGAAATCTTTTTCAAGACCTCATCGACAAACTACGACGCCAACTCGCTGCATCGTCACCATCAGCGATCCATCAATATGGTAAGCTTTTGATATTATTACGTTCCTTACAAAGTGAAATACTCGCCACCGCTCTCCTACCTCTACGAGCAATCGCACGTCGAGATGCGTTTTCCGTTAATCACCTTCGGGTGTTGATGAAGACTGGCTTGAGCTACAACTGCGCAGAAATGCCAGTGTAGTCTCTTTAGAGTTCAAAGAAGATTATTAGTGAACATATTCGCTGATGGTTTCTTTTCTCAATGATAGCCTCCCAAAGCCGGAAAGAAGGCTGCTCCAGCCCCATTCCCCCAGTCCAAGGCTGGTGCAGGATCGAAGAAGGCCCCAAAGGTAAGCACATCCCTATCAAACAACCATTGAGTCTATGCTGACAATATTAGAACCCTCTCATCGAGAAGCGAACCCGTAACTATGGCATCGGTCAAGACATCCAACCAAGACGAAATCTCTCCCGTATGGTGAAGTGGCCCGAGTATGTCCGTCTCCAACGACAAAAAAAGATTCTCAACCTTCGCCTGAAGGTCCCACCTGCGATCGCCCAATTCCAGAACGTCCTCGACCGAAACACCGCTGCTCAAGCTTTCAAGCTCCTCGACAAGTACCGACCAGAGAGCAAGACCGAGAAGAAGGAGCGTCTGTTGAAGGAGGCTACCGCCATCAAGGAGGGCAAGAAGAAGGAGGATGTCAGCAAGAAGCCATACGCCGCCAAGTATGGTCTCAACCACGTTGTCGGACTCATTGAGAACAAGAAGGCCGCTTTGGTTCTCATCCCCAACGATGTTGACCCAATTGAGTTGGTTATCTTCCTCCCAGCTCTCTGCCGAAAGATGGGTGTCCCCTACGCCATCATCAAGGGTAAGGCCAGACTCGGCACGGTAGTCCACAAGAAGACCGCTGCTGTTCTTGCTTTGACCGATGTCCGATCCGAGGACAAGACTGAGCTGTCAAAGCTGGTCCAGGCCATCAAGGAGGGCTACGCTGAGAAGTATGAGGAAGCCAAGAGACACTGGGGTGGTGGTATCATGGGTGCAAAGGCTGTTGCTCGTACCGAGAAGAAGCGCAAGGCTCTTGAAAGTGCTATCAAGATCTAGATGTTTTCTGGACTGGTTCGTGGCGTTTTTCATGATATTATGGCTGGGCATGGATCGTAGCTAGGCATGACACGAAAATTCCAGCTGGATGATACCATATGTGTTGTGCTTCCATTCCTGTGACTTCACATATTGTTTTTGACCAGATGCGCTTGCGAGTGCTTGTCCTTGCGAGTGCTTGCGCTTGTGTAGGCCGGGAGCCTTGGTGACTGAGTAGTGATACAAGTCTAAGGTCTTGGTACAGAGTACAAGAAATCCACCGAGCTCCCATGGTTAGGCAATCACTCTACCTACTGCCAACGAATGGAAATTATCCGGCTGACCACCAATTGAGACACTCGCATCTAGTCACGAGAATACAGAGGAAGCGGGAAAATCCATCGAAGCCTAGAAGCACCTTCATTTATATATTTGTTTTTTGCATCGCACCTCATCTCAGAGAAAAAGAATTCTTCGTCCACGATCGTTTCAATACTAGCATCCCCCAATGCTTGATCTGTTGGTCCTTGCCCCTCTTGGCAGATTCATTGCTGCAGGATCGCCAGCAAGGATGCTCCTATCTTGAATCCCACAGAAGCTTCATTTTCCAAAGAGGTTGCGTCAGTTGACCTACCAAGTCTTCTTGTTCTCCTTGTACACGCATACTCTCTCTGTTGACCACCCAGACGGCTGAGAAAGCTTTGACGAAAATTTTCTCGCGGCAGTGACGGTACTCAATGAGGCATTTGATCTCAAGGCCCTGTGGCGGGGCGCCACATCTCGAGTTCTGTCTTTGCTGATGGAGGGGTGTCTCGGACACCGATCCATAAATCCATAAATCCTAGCGGAAAGAGTCCGTCATGTCCCACGTCCCATCAGCAGCGATGTTACATTAGCATACCTAGCTAGGCGCAGGCAACGCGCCGAAAGATCCCAAAAAATGCCAGAATTAAAATTTGGCGTGACTCTCGGACGAATCCGTTGAGACAGTTCCCTGTGTTTTAAGTATCCCGTCCTGCCGGACCGGGTGTTCCCTCGCTCTTCCTGCGTTGCTGCTTCATATACCCACATACATCCTTCTCTCCAGCTTTTCCAGCTCATCATCGTACGTTTTTTTTCGTTGTGGTATATCTCTCATCAGCTGATTGTTTCCCCGGGTGTTCCATTCTCATTTCTTCGATTCTCCTTCTGGAAGCCCGGCTTGTCATTCGAGAGGCTAATCGAGAAGGACCCATCAAGACAATTGGGGCCTGTGATTGGACACCGATAGCCCGTTATCGATCCCGCTGCCGGAGAAAGGACCACCGCGGTTCAAGATTCAACAAATATTCACCAACCCTCACTTCTTCCTTTTGAGTTTCGAGATCCTTGTTCTCTTTCCTCACCACCTCAGCGCGCTTTGTACATTTTTGAGTTTCAGAGACGGTCTTTCCCTTCATTAAACATATTCACAATGGCTTCACAACGTAAGAATACCCCCACACCGACTTCTTTAATCCAGCTACTCGAGCGGGTGCGCGATCAACACAGAAGAACATGGCTGATCAATCACTTTCAATTACAGGCGGAGATGCGTTCGACTACGCTCTGAAGTCCAACGAGGCATGGGCAAATTACAAAGGTCACCAAAACCCAGCTTTCTTCGAGAAACTCGCAACCGGACAATCGCCTTCCATCCGTAAGTACTCTCCCGATGACACAAGTATATATACATGCATCTGACGAAAACAAACAGTTTGGCTTGGCTGCTCCGATTCTCGTGTCCCTGAAACCACCCTTCTCGGTCTCCAACCTGGCGATGTCTTCGTCCACCGCAACATCGCCAATATCATCTCGCCCACGGACATCAACTCCAACGCCGTCATCGAGTATGCCGTCGTCCACCTGAAGGTCAGCCACATTGTTCTCTGCGGCCACACATTTTGCGGCGGTGCTGGTGCCGCATTGGGCGATTCGCGGGTTGGTGGGGTTATTGATGCTTGGATTACACCATTGAGAGCTATCCGCAAAGCCCACGATGAGGAATTGAACGCTATCAAGGATAGCGCCAAGAGAGCTGTTCGATTAGCGGAGTTGAATGTTGAAGCTGGTGTCCAAGTTCTTTTGAGCAACTTTGTTGTCGAGGAGGCTGTTAAGGATAGAGGATTGAAAGTCCATGGTGCCGTTTACGATATTGCTTGTGGCAAGGTTCGGGACCTGAAGTGTGGAAATTCCGGATCACTTCCTGGAAGTGCTACAGAGGAGGAGCTGGAGATCATCAAGGGCAATCACGGCATGTTGGTCTTTGGTGGAGATGGAGCTAAGATGGCTATTCGATGAACACAGTTTTCACAGAACGAACGACAAAAATCTTGGGGCTATCAGGTCACGGTCTAGAGTGATGAGCGAGGTGTTGTAGAAGGCGTGAATGGCGTGTTAGACCGAATACCCTGCAAATAATGACGGGAGGTGTTCTGAACATTGGCTCAGCAGATTTGCTTGGAGCTGGGCGCTCACTTTGCTTCCACATTCAAGAACTGGCAATAGAATTCTTCTGTATGCAATCCCGAATCCCGAATGCTGAAGCCCCTTTCCCGTGCCTACGCGGGGCGCGTCCTACATTCTCATGCAACTTTCTTCTGTGGTATCATGCCGTACACCCGTACATACCTCTCATCTATTTCGTATCTCGTCAACATCCAATCATTAGTGACATGCATTCCCGGCAGTCCGGCGTGCTCTATTTGCCGTCCGAAATTCCCGTATCCTAGAACTCGTCCACAGTGACACCAATATTCTTTTCCCTAGCGAGCTTTATGACATCGCTTCCAACGACCAGATCCATCAATCCCATGCCTACAGATTTGTAGATCACGTTACCTCCACTCAGCCACCTACTCATCTGGTCTTCTTTCTCTGTCTGTATCTTTTTCCTTCTCAAAGATGACATGCTGCCACTTCTCGAATGTAGCGAGAAGGATCCCTTGCGCGAGAAGGATGATTTCCTCGACACACTAGCAGACTTAGGACCGCCATCAATGCTATGTTCCCTGAATGCTCTCGCCAGACTGCGAGAACTATCTGGAGACACGGGAGATACATTCTCATTCGTCGAATCCTCCGGGCTGTCGTCGATAGCGGAGTCGTCTTCTTGAGGCATATGCATTTGCTCCAGCATCACCAGCTCACCTAACTCGACGGTGCGGTCTGGGGGCACACTGGCTTGCACGAGTTCTCCTGCCTCTTTGATGCACGCCAGTGTGTCGACGACAATCACGCCACCTTCTTCGGCGTGCTTGTGGAAATGAAAACCTGGTCCATGGACCTTAATAGCCTGCGTCAGGACCTCGGGAGGAACCTCAATCATATGAGGCTTGTAACTCCCAATAGCGATGATGAGCCTGGCTCTCCGTCTGCCCTCGGTATTCGTGAGGATCGTGTGGTCGAACAGCGGCTCGGAACTGGGCGTCGTGCAGATTATGACATCCGCGGCTCGAACGTGGTCTTTCAGTATGCGGCCTATCTCGCCGTATTTCAGGGATGTGAGGTCGAAAGTTGTGTCGAACCATCCTTCTGCCCTCTTCTTTGCGGGATCGTAGCCTACGAAAGATTTCATGCACATTGCTGCTCGGTGGTTGAAGTCGCGATTTAGGAAGTGGACTTTCTTGATGGTGGGGCCGCGAAGGAGGAGGGCAAGGCGGACGTGCCAGTATGCTTGCTTGCCAGTTCCAAACACGGTCAAGGTCTTGACTTTCGTTCTTCGGTTTATGAGGAGGGAGGATGCAAGTGCTGTTCGGAAAGCAGTGACTTCTTCGGCATTGAGGAAACCAAATGGTCTTCCGGAAGCGTCCATCAAGGTGAGGGCTCCTTGAGGGGTGGTAGCTTCGCTGTCAATCTCGGCATCTTTCTCTGGTGATGCTGGTGGCGCTGCAAGCGTGACAACTGGGTAGAGTCAGTATCTGAGTCAAGAAACCGGTGCCATTGCAGCCTACCTTTCATCCCAATGCCTGAAGAACTCGTGGAGGGCATGAACAGCGTTGTAGTTCCATTGCTCGACTCGATGACAGTCCGATTTGGCTGATTGGCAGCAGAAGCACCCGAAGACGTGGTACCCGTTGCATACTCATGAAGAGCTTCTCGCATTGAAGATTGCAAATCAAGCAATTCCTCCCTATCCAAGCTTTGCAGAATATCTTTGACATTCGCATCGGTTAGAACGGTGAGAGGCATCTTGGAATGTTTGAGGGGCGAGTCGAAGTTTTGCTTGGCATCTATTGCTTGTCTGGAGTCATCGAAGACAGCAGCTTCTTTATGTTCGAAGCTCTCTCTGCTCGGACTTATGGCATCGCGGAGTTTTTCCTTCAAAACCCAGATTCTTGATGGGAGTCTGGACGGCATTCTTCTTATCTAATCTTAGCGTCTCCACTTTTTGTCAGATTTAAATGCTCGGGTTTAAGAGGGGCGAAAGTTCGGGGCTTGGCGGAGTAAGTTTCTTTAACATCACTTCTGCTCTCGATCATTGTATATCTTCGAAGAATGCTTTCTTGAGATACAAATTCGACCAGCCGCTGCTGTGACAGGCTTCTCTAATCCTAGAAAGTATGCTTGGCGGATCATTGGCCAGAATGTCTCAGTGTCTCACCGCATTTCAAGTTTCTGGATTTCCTTCTCCGAGATGCGCATTTGGAAAAGCAACCCCCACGATGTTGCACAATGATTCTGCATGCACGGGATGTCTGGATGGAAGACGCATCTCAGCCCGTGTAAGCCATTGGGATCATTGGTTACAGGAGATGCCCATGTGACTACGATGTCTGTCTCTGCATTAATATTAGGAGGAGTAACCAATGTCTGGACTGTTGGTTTTGTGCTATTCCAATTTGAACGTGAGGAGTAATTGAGCACGAGGACAAGCTTTCTGACTGCATAATATGTGCGTACACGTGTTTGGGTGAGCTTGTCTATTCCAGGTTGTTTTCCTCTGAAACTGATTTGAACAAGGCTCTCAGCTCATGGATGACCCGAGTCTAGAGCGAGATACTACGGGTATCACCTTCCAAGGAAAGTTGTGTACCGTCCAAGTCCTTCATTTTGTTGAAATGACTTCGCGTTCGAACATTGGCTCTCCTCTCCTTAAAATTTGTCTAGCATGAAGGGATTCGAGCATGTTATTTATTATTTTACAACGTCATTGCGCGTTTCTGTGCTACTAGATAAGAAGCACCGTCCTCTTGATTATGCTCATAAACAGTAACATTTATGTGGCTATCACGATCGGCATTGTTATTGCGTCTTGTATGCAATGTTTGTCCAGCAGCGTGAGGCTTATTTCAAGAATAAGCAATCTTCGGAAGCATTCACCAATCATGCTTGGCGACTACCCACTGGTTATCGAAACTTTAACGCATGTTTGGATTCTAATATTAGACTTACTGCTCCCTTCGATGGTCGGCTGGGGTCTGGGAATCAATTACAGTGTTCTGTACTCGACTCTTCGTTGGACGAATTGTCTTGATTTCAAAGTGTCAAGCTACTAGAAATGTGCAAGAGGATTGACTACACTAAGATGTACTTCTCTTGGCCAATGACTATAATCTAGAACAGATTACATCCGGTCAATAGCACATAGACGAAATTTATATCTTATATTTTTGCCTGTCCGAAATGAATCAACTGGAGCATAATTAGAGAGATGCTTGTCCCATGAAATTTCATTCTACAAAATTGACCAGGATGTACATAGATGAGATTACTGTGAGTCATGATCTGCTGTATTGAAAGAGGTATTGTAATACATGTGATACCATATCTCCTGCGTGAACTGAGACTCGATCATAAAACCGTTCGGACTTGGTAGAAAACTTGATGTGGCTAACGCCGACAAATCTGGAGCCCCGCACCGAGACGAGACGTTGTTGGAAGGAGATAAGGGATCCTCCGAGAGCCAGTGGAGATAATGCGCGGAGGGTCATTGAAGCTCATGGTGTAACATAAAACCTACTTGCCTCCCACTATCTGAATTCTCCCTCCATGTTCCGCGTGTGGAGTCTGTCATCCTACAACCTCGTCTCACAATTCAGGGCGGCTCACACCACAACCAAAGCAATTAACCCCACCCTGAAATTCCACACCTCAACAACGACAATGTCCGAGAAAGCAGTACCAAAAATGGAATACACCCGCCTGGGTAACTCTGGACTCAAAATCTCCAAAGTGATCTTTGGATGCATGTCCTTCGGTACTCCCGAATGGCAAGAATGGGTCCTCGACGAAGCAGCAGCTCTACCCCTCCTCAAGCACGCATACGACGTCGGACTTAATACCTGGGACACAGCCGACATATACTCGAACGGCCAATCCGAGGAGATTATCGGGAAAGCATTGAAGAAATATGAGATTCCGAGAAACAGGATTGTGATTCTGACAAAATGCTATTTCGGCGTTGCTGAAGATGGGACTCAACCTCCGATTGCGGCGGCGAGTGTGAATGATGGCCTCATGGTCAATCGAACGGGGTTGAGTAGGAAGCATATTTTGGATGCGGTGGATCAGAGTGTGAAGAGATTAGGGACGTATATTGATGTGCTGCAAATTCATCGGTTGGATAGAGATACACCAAGAGAGGAGATCATGAGGGCCTTGAATGATGTTGTGGACAGTGGGAAAGTGAGATATATTGGTGCTAGTAGTGTAAGTTTGTTCCAGCAATTGAGAAGAAGAGAAGACTTACTAGTCTTAGATGGCTGCTTGGGAGTTCCAAACTCTGCAAAATATTGCAGATAAGCATGGATGGCATAAATTCATCTCGATGCAGAACTACTACAATCTACTGTATCGCGAGGAAGGCATGTGGTTTTGCCTTCGAATTTCATGATGCTGAACTGACTTTTTAATAGAGCGAGAAATGATTCCTTACTGCCGGGACACAGGAGTTGGCTTGGTTCCCTGGTCTCCACTCGCCCGAGGAGCACTTGCACGACCATTCACAGACCGCTCTACTCTTCGAGAGAAGAGCGACTCAGGGCTTACGAGATTGATCCGTTCTAAGGAGTCCGAGATTGACAAGCAGGTAAATGAGCGGGTTCAAGAAATTGCCAAGAAACATGGAGTCTCCATGACTACCATTGCTACTGCATGGTGTCTAAGCAAGGATAAAGTCAACCCGATCATTGGACTGAGCTCCAAAGAAAGAATTGATCAGGCTGTGGAGAGTGTGCAGTTTGCCAGTTCTGGAAAGTTGACAGCAGAGGATATCGCATATCTCGAGGAGGGCTATGCACCAAAGGAGTTGATAGGGCTATTGACAGGAAGCCAATCTTATGCAACACACCGGGGATAGTCGCCCGCAAGCTCTGGAGAGCCGGGAGGCGAAGAGGTCCCCATATGATCCCAAGGCCGGTAGCTGAGTTGGATTGATACGAAGCCAAGAAGCCAAAGGACAGAAATTAAAAGTTACTTGACACCAATGTCCAATGTATAGTCGGAACTTTTGTATCAGGGAATCGCTCTCATTTCCCTTTAAAAAAATTTAAAAAAAACTTGAAATCTCATTCTGAGGCAGCAACGGCTTACCACAAATGAAAATAACACAAATGACAGTAAGATCGTACAATAATAGCATGTGAAGGAACACTTCTCATATTGCAAGACATGTGACCAAAGCTGCACAGTGCGTGCCACTGACAGCTAGAAATTGACCAAATCAAATTCCATCACAGATCACGAAAAATTTGGTCTCTAAAAGCCTTAAAAGTGTGGTTTTGTTGCAGTCTTCCCATTTCTGGTCCTTGAATGCCGCCACCAATCATATTGGTTTCGATTAAGCTTGTCTCCTTAACTTTCCCTTTTGGGTCTAAGTTCGCTCCCCTTATCGAAGCAGTGCGATTAGAGTGGGGGATTGTGACGAACTGTTTCAACATCATAAATTCTTTTCGCCCACCTTCCATTAACTAATTTACATATTCTAAAATACCATATCCTTTCCTCTTTAAGAGTTCCTATCATTGCACAATCAACTTTCGAAGTTAACTTTAAGTTGCGTTGTTACTCCTCCATAGAAAAGCCTGCTCCGCATCGCTTTTTCATCTCAGACACGCCTACCCTTTGTTAAGACAGCGCACAACACACTCTTGCCTGAAAGCAATTTCAAGGGTACCCCCCCATTGAAGAGACCAAGGCACAATGTTCTCCTCGAGCGTCTTACTTCTGGGGGTGGTTTCTATCTCATTCCTCGCCATTTACAAGCTCATCATCTACCCTGCCTTTCTCTCGCCATTAGCAAAAGTTCCCAATGCACATTGGTCTTCGCCAATCGCACCAATCTGGATATTATGGACTCGATACAATGACCTGGAGAATCGAGTTCTACATGCAGCGCATCTTAAGCATGGAACTGTCGTTCGTCTTGCCCCGAATGAGCTGAGCATCAACGACCTTGCCGGTCTAAGAACGGTCTATGCTGGTGGATTTGAAAAGGGAGAGTGGTACTCGATATTCGACAATTATGGGTTTGTTGCTTGTCCAGCGATCTTGAATTATTACCTGACTTGCTTTCAGAGTTCCATGCATGTTCTCATCTTGGCATTCCCGGACACATTCAGCTCGGAAAAGAATGATCTCAAACATCTACTCTAAATCCAACATCCATAATTCTCCTGCTCTCGCAGCACAAGCCCAAGCAATTCTGTACGACAGACTTCTTCCCAAGCTTACATCCGCCTCTGGACCTCAAAGCCATCCTAATGGCGTTGACGTGCATGACATATGGAACGCCACCACCATGGACTTCATCACCGCATATATTTTCGGTCTAAAGAATGCAAGCAACTTTCTTGCAGAGGAAGTCTATCGCAAGCATTGGTTTGGGCTTTACCATGCCAGGAAGGTTTACACCTTCTTCCCGCAAGAGCTTCCTCATTTGACCGTTTTCTTCAAGAAACTCCATCTTCACCTCGTTCCCACTTGGGTCAATGATGCGAATCGAGAACTTGAAGTTTGGACTCAAGAACGCTGTCATAGTACTTCCGCATACATTAAAAATGGCTTAGCAGCCAAGGACAATGATCCTGCCAACGTACCAGTGGTGTTTCAGGCGATGCTTGCGGGCATCGAGAAAGAAGAGAGAATGAAAGGCGCAGAATCAGTCCTTAAAAACGAAACACTCCAGTATCCTGAACTTAGTATCGCGAGTGAGATGATCGACCATATCGCTGCGGGTCATGAAACATCTGGCATCACACTTACCTACCTCTCTTGGGAACTGTCCAAGAACATCCCATTACAGGATGCCCTTCGAGCCGAGCTTCTTTCCCTGTCGCCAAACATGTCACTCTCTGGATCAGGGTCCTCAAAAAGTATTCCCAGCTCCAAGGACCTTAACATACTCCCTCTACTCCATGCTATCCTGATGGAAACTCTTCGTCTGCATGCTGCCATTCCAGGCAATCAACCACGCATGACACCATACCCCTCATGCACTCTCGGTCCATATACTGATATCCCAGGAGGAGTCCGGATCGGTTCTCACGCTCACGTCCTCCATCGCAACTCTGAGGTATATCTCGATCCCGATAAATTCGACCATGTAAGATGGTTGGATGATCAGAATGGATATACCGAGGAGCAGAGACGGGAACGAGATAGATGGTTCTGGGCGTTCAGTAGTGGTGGAAGGATGTGTGTCGGAAGCAATTTTGCTATGCATGGTATGTCACTCTTCGCTGTTAATATGTGATGAGAGAGATGCTGATGTAGCCCAGAGATCAAGCTCACTGTTGCAGCTGTATATGCCAATTTCAGGACACACATTGTGGACGATGAAGGTATTGAGCAGACTGATGGCTACACATGCGGTCCAACAAGCAATAAGCTCTTTCTAAGATTCGAGAAAGTAGTGGATTGATCCTTGGTCGATGAATGAGATATGGGTACGGAAGTAGGAATGATACCAAGAAGCTCTGCGAATTGTTATCTTGCTCGAGAAATTTGCGGAATTCCAACGGAATGATGAGTGGGGATGGCCACCGAGCATTTTTGGATGTTTAGCTAATCTATCTCTAATTCAAGACTCCAAATGACAACGCACAGCACTACTGAAATATCCTCCCTGTCATCATCTGAGTCGCCTCTTCGACAAAACATCTTTACCTTCCCCTATGTTACCACCTGTGTCATCAATTCTCAACATTCTTCTCTTCAATTAGTATTGTTTTCGGTTCTCAATATGACTAGTGCCTCTGAGGTAATCTCTTACAAATGAGCTTCTAGAGATTCAAGGTCCTGAAATTGTGCTTCCAGATTGTGCTTCTATTTCAGGGTTTGTTGCATATCGCAAGTTCCTGCCCCGAGTTGCTGCCTCCAGTTTGTGCTTTCCATTTCAGAATTTGTTGCACATCGCAAGATTGTGCTTCTACTTGCTGCCCCAAATTCCTGCCCCCTCCAGATTTCATTTCCACTTTCTGGTTGGTTACATATCCTAACCCTCTTCATCAAAATATTCTAAACCCCCTCTTGATTGGTGGTGTCAATAAATCCAAATGACGTTGTCTTGACACCTTCTTGATTCTGCCTCGAGGAAAAGCGTGATTCATTTTGCTGTGAAAAACCTACCTACAAGTATCTAATCTCTCAGAGAATATGGTCCGTTCTTTCTCTGCTCATAAACATGCTGAGTTGTCACCATCCAATTGACAAGATCCAGAACGAACAAAAGCAACTTAGCTCTATTCCGCGCCAAATCTGAAAAGTACTTATCCATACCCACTCTCCACTACCACCTGCTACCTCAAGTTTTTTCGACACAGCAGAATATTCAACGATAGTACTGCGGATCATCGAAGCTTTCTCTGAAAATCGGTGCAGGAGCCTTCGAAGCAGACTTAGGAAGACTACTAGACTGGGATTGCTCCGGGCTCTGGAGTGAAGACACTACAGAAGTGGAAGGCCTCGAAACATCTGGTTTGGGCGACGATTGACTCTGAGACTCAGCCTCTTGGGCAGGTGCGTCATTCATGGTCAGGTCGAGGGGTTCTTTGAGGACATCTAGTGAAGTGGATACCGAAGCAGGTGTCTCGGAAGAGGCATTATCACTTTCTGGACTGTTGGGAAGATCTAGAACCGCCCCGAATCGGATGCTCTCGATTTGTGAGTCTCTCTCTGCTGGAGTTGTTGGCTTGTCAAGCATGGGCCTATCTAGTGATTGATCTTCTTGAGCGAAAGAGATCGTCGATGGTTGAGCAAATTCGAGTCGTCCAGACTGGTTGGATGATGGAGGGAGAGTGGCTGTATGGGAAGGCGAAGATCTTTGCTTATCCTTGTTTATTTCGTTTCCATCTCCGTCGATGTCAGAGTACAGATAGTCGGAGTCATCGAGCAGGCTCATTGAGGTAGAAGGGGTGGGTTTCGTAAGCTCCTCGTTTGAGAGGGAATAACCAGGACCATACCGAGCTACGATAAAATTTTCTTTCCGAGGCGCTTTGACGGGCTGCTCAGGTTGCTTTCTGAGTTGAGTCTTAACTAGAGCCCTGGATTGAACGGGATTGTTGAAGGTAGTTCTTTGAAAGCCGGACTCAGTCTTGGAACGTTTGGCTGCATTAGAACGTTCTTTCTTTGACTCGGGAGCAACACCATCTAGCACACGTGTACCCCATAAAGCAATCATTCGAGGCGCTTTGAGTGGCGCCAAGCCTTTAGCTTTGAGGATTTTCTTATGTGCATGAACAATGTGGCCTAAGATCGACTGAAGAGGGTCATCAGTCCATTGAAGGTAGCCAGGGAGTTTTTCGCACCAAGGACAAGCGACAGCCCAGATTCCGGGAACGAATTTTTCCTCCTCTTTGCAGAATTTTCTGTCAGCAGACAGATGGCCATAGACTTGATTTTCCTTCAAATCATCCATCAAGCATGTGCGCTCGAATGATGGCATGGTATCATCTTCGCTTTCATCCCCACTTTCATCATCTGCATCATCATCGTCATGTTCTCCAAGATACTTTCTCTTCTTGCTGTTTCGTGCATCCAACTTGGGAATAAAAGACAGGGTCCGTGTTTCAGACGAAAATTCTGCTTGAGCAGATATTGTGACAACAAATTTCATCTCGCTCGTTGTTCTCGAGGCTGTACCATAGCGCTGCAACTCTTCGAAGAGCTCTGCAAACACTACTTTTGAGACTTCGTTGATATCTTGCGTGGATCCATCCGAGCTCTTGTTGTGATCGTTTCGTCTTTTGCCATGAGGCTCTATTGCTGTTGAATATCGTCGAGTATCTGCAGTGATCTGGTTAGTCTCTTCGTCAATATCGTGAAGCCAAGTATCCTTACCACGGACCTGTCTCCTACCTTCATTATCATTCATTTCGATGTTCAGGTGATCCTGAGCTCCACTTCCAAATTGCTGTGTTGAGAAGGAGAGAAATTGTTTGTTGCTTTACAATAAAAAGACCAGAGGGTGTTGTCTTCTCGATATATATAGTCTATACTTGAGACCAAGGGTATCTTGCGACTTCCGACTTGCTCATTCGAGAAGCTTGCCTAGGAAATTACCATTTCATTCTACCGCTCGAGCTTTCTCGAATGCCTCGTGCAGCTGTGCTTAGGCATAACAGTAAGGGAGGAAAGATGTGGCAGGATATGTTGATGCTAAGCTCAGGCTTGGAGAGAACAAGGCAAGCTTTGGTACATTTCATGAACCATCTACGACCACGAGGTCTGATATGTATCCATTTGACTTGATGCTGTTGTTGGCGAGGGCCGATTGTCGACTGGGGAGACATGTTGAAGCGCAACCAGCGCAGCCAGCGCAAAACGTCACACAAGAAATCATCTGACAGTCAGTGGAATCGTCATCATAGGAGAGCTGTTTTTGCTGTAATTTAATATACTTGACAGGAAACGAATGACGTTGTCTTTCTCAGTTGTCGGCTTTCGAGGAAGCATCGTATTGTCAACTGAGTGACGACGGCACCGACTTGCCTCAGTAAGGGAAGTTCTGGGCTCGAGCATCGTTTTTGCGTGCTGGTGCTGTGAACCCATCTTTCGTATGCTTAATCTTCCGACCTTGTATCGATTTCTTGTCCATTTTGCCCATTTTGCCCGTCCTCTGCCCTTGAATTATGATTTCGGTTCATGTCGTCGTTGCAGTGACCTTGTGTTCATCAATAGCCGGACATTTGTTGAGACAATGACAAACGACAAGTTCGAGGAGATTTAAGCCTCGTTACAAAGACCAAAATGAGTTCTGTTTGTACCTAGATAGCGTCTTTAGAGTATGCATTGCCTTTCTTTTCTGGTGGCAAGGACAAGCGTGCAAAAGGAGCAGGAGGTCGAAGGTCTTCATTGCATAGAAGAAGCGTTGGATGCCAACGGTATATCCTGGCAAAAGAAGTAATCTGTTTCAGACCTCCAGTGCATGGCTCTTCGGAACTGCTGAACGAATCGAATCGACTGAGGATTCACCGAGGCTAAGGAAGGCTTCTGGTTAGGTGACATACATTTGCAATGGTTTGCGCAGGAATGGAACCTTCCTCGAAAGGTCCAATGAGCGAGCTGGGAGTTATTGAATGCCGTGGGTTGAAGTAGAGAACTATAGAAGCCTATTTAGTCGTAAGAAGGTCGATTTTTCATCGAAGTTGATTACCCCAAGGCCTAGCTGCTTTAGAAAGATCGATAAACTTAATGCGCTGTCTGTGTACTCGCAGCTTAAAGATCTGGAAGACAAAATGCACGGGAATAGTGACTGTTCCTGAGCGTTGTGAGAGAAAGCTACCTAAAAAAGGATGGACGAGGTGTGATTAAAGCGTGAGAGGGTCGTTTTCCACATGACGCAAATCAAGAGCGCCTCATTCCCGTGCTGGCTTTCAAGTCTTTGGCATCGATCAGTGGAAAGATTGACTGAGACTCGATGGCCCTGTCTATACCTGACATACACACTCTGTGACCGGATAACGGGCTATTCGAAGTGCCGCAGTTCTGCAACCGTTTCTATCTGTTATCACCTGATGCTTCGTTTCTGACTTGACAGCACGTTTCATCTCATCTTTGATCAGGAGCCGTTGCCATCCTTCTTTTTCGGTCGCGAGGTCGTTGTGCATTCTTTAGGAAGTTCGGCCGAGTGGAGATGTGGATTGTGGGTGCGAGCTCAAGGCGTTCCGGGTAAGGATAGGGGTAAGCTGCTTAAGCGAGAAGGGAAGGAAGAGGCTAGCTTGGTGACGGAAGGGGCTGGGTTATCCCGGTGAAGATCGCGGAGATTAATCATGACACGGGGCAATTGGCAAAGCATCCTTGTCATGCCCGTGTATTACTGTATTGCCGTTGGTGGCTTTTCGTGGCGTCACAAGCCTTATGTGGTCTTTGCTACCATGCACGTCAATTCGTTAAGCCTCGATGCAGGGTCCTCAGGAACAGTTTCGCGGCTTACTTGCCTTGGAGGAGAGGTGTACGCCCACATAAGCCCAATTTGGCTTTCTCGCGGTAATAAGCTCTGAAGAGCCGCATCTACCATGTGCCCAGCTTGACTCTTGAGACGAGAGGGTTTGAATGACTCGGATTCCCTAGACTCATATAGCTTCTGGCAGGTCTGAAATACACCAAAAGTGCTTGTTTTCTTGGCTATTTCTTACTTCCGCTGCTTAAAGCTGACTGAAGTTTGATAATTAGAAAGTTTTTGAAGTCACTGCGCTGTCAATCCACTTTATTTCATGAACTTTTGAAGCGGGCTCGTTGAGGTTGTTTTCAGATGTTCGCAGTGCATTGATAGTCGACGACACCAAGAGTTCTTGGCACTCCACCAAACTCAAACTACATTTCTGAGACAAGGAGTTAGCTAAACTAAAATAAAAATATGCATAGTTGGTGGATGACGTTTCTGTGCTCTCGCACGTTCGTAGTTCGCAAATGCAAAAGGATTCCGCTCGACCGTTGCGAGGGCAACATCTGATGATGCAGAGGAGCAAGCAAAGAAATAACAGCACGGACATGTAACCTGGCTCTTTTATGAGCAAGTAGATGCACGAGATCACTGTAGGTGTGGAATCAGTATTTTCAGAGTCATGTATTTGCTCAATGCCGTCAGTCACTGTTATTCGTCGTCAATAGTGGCTTGGCCTTTCCCAGGAGTTCTGAAGTTTGAGGTTTAATCCTCAAGCCGTCTCGTTGTGCACATCGTGACTCTTGGTAATGCATGGAATTATGGAGCGATGCATCATCCTCGATATGGTTGATTTAAACTTACTGTACAGCAAAATGATTATCCGGCTGCACTTGCTGATCCACAAACACAATGTCGCTTAATTCAGGGGTTCGTCGCCCTTCACCAGTCGGCTTGCCACTCTCGGCGTCTCCACCTCGACTCCACCTGCCAAACCGCAAATGTTCCAAAACCGATCTCAGAAACAACGTCTTCGTATCCTTTCGCCCTGCCGCTCGTTTCAGAGCCAATCTTTCTGGCCTGATGATTCTAGCACAAACGATCCCAAAAGCGTCTTGGCGGCGGGTCAAACGCCTCTCTGTCGCGGGAATAACTTCTCATGAGGGCAAAGGGCTACCTACCTTGCTGCGAATCAGATCCGAATCCCGGTCCAAGCAGCCCTTCTAGCCAAAGATCCCACGAGCTGCCATCCGATGATCTGATATCTGCCCGCTCGTAGGCGCGGGCATGAGCTGGGTACCTTGTCATTTGTTTCTCGTTTGTTTTCAGTTGGCGGACAACCCTAGAAAGTGGTCTGTCTCTAGGAGATGACGGCCATCAGATCAACCAAGTTTGCAACGGGTCTTGCTCCACGGCTCATTTTCGGTGTTGGCGGTGGCAGGAACCAATGTGTATCCTGAATTTCCTTGCGAGGCTTTAAAAGTGAATCGGGGCGCCTCTCCTGATTTTTCCTTTTGATATTCCACTTCATTCGATAATTTCATTTCTCTCTCCAGGATCCGGGCGATTCCATTGCATTCTAATTGCCATCCATTCATTCATTGCTTTGTGCTGGACACTTTTTTTTATATCAATATGCTTGCCTCAATCTTATACAGTGCAGCGCTGCTGTCCCTCGCCAATGCTCACGGTCAAATATTAGCCGCAGTGGTAAGTATTCTTAAGAAGCAAGGTGGTGTAAATACTAACAGTAGTAGGGTGAATCAGGAACCAGTGTCGGTTTCCAAGGTATGTGATTATCTCTTTTTGATCCCGCGTATCTGACAAAGGTTCTAGTTGATCCTTCTATTCCCAGAAACTGCACGACTATCAGCCCTTGCCAACAAGACGCCACCATCATCAGAGATGCTGAGATCAGTGCCAACATCGTGAATGAGTGTGGTCGTACAGAGTTGACTGGTAACATCGACGTCGGCGAGAACACTGAAAATGCTCTGGCAGCAGGAGCCGTGACCCAAGTCAAGGCTGGAACAGTCATGACTGTCACTATCCATCAAGTCAGTCTCGGCCATAAGCAATGGACGTTCAAAGCACTGACCATGGTTAGGTCAATGCCGATGGAGCTGGCCCTTACGTCTGTGATATGGACCAGACCGGTAACTCCCTGGCTACCGGACAAACCAACTTGACTGTCACCAACAATGTTCCTGGTGTCAACGGTTTCTCTCAAGCCAAGTTCCAAGACTTCAACATCTCTGTTGCTCTGCCATCTGATCTTGCATGCGCTGGAGGTATGCTGCACCTAAATCACACTCCAACTGCCTCTTGCTAACGAGCCACCTCCAGCTTCAACGGGTAACGTCTGCACCATCCGCTGCCGTAACAACGCTCTCGCAGGACCATTCGGTGGCTGCTTCGCGGTCCAACAAACCGATACCGCTGCCAAGACCAACGTCGCCAACACAAGTGGGTAGACCGTTTACTTGATTTCAGTCCTTGCATGACCTCTCGTCCACTTTCTCTTATCCTCTTCACACATAATGTAGTAGAAAGAAAAAGACATAATCGAACATCATTCAATCCTGCTTTTCGTCACTGCCGTTCCTTCTTCCCGTCTCATATTTAGCACAACATCATATCGAGTGTATGCTAACATTTCAAAGTTTCAACCGCTCAAACCCTCGAGGGAATCAATGAGCAGATTCAGCACAACCAAGCTGACCTCGGTGCTGCTCTCACCGCCAACGCCAACGCTGGAAGCACCGATGGTCTCGCAAACGCTAAGGCGGCTGATGCTTTGGCTGGCCTTTCAGTCACTTCCAAGGCTGCTGCTGTTCAAACTGTAGTTGTCGAGACTAATGCAGCGGCAGCTGTTGCTACTGCAAGCGCTACTACAACTTCAAAAGCTTCCAAAGCTACCGCAACAGCCGCCACAGCCAAGAGCGGCAAAGGAAAGAACAACAACAAGCGAGAAAGCCCCTTGAAGTGGGCGAAGAGAGTTGTTGACGAGAGCTTGTAGGTGGCTGAGCAATGGTCGGTGATTGGATTGGAGAGGTATTGGGTGGGATATGGGCTGTATTTATGTAGATTGGTTCGGCGGCGTATGTAGATGAACTTCTTGTATCAATTTCTTATCGAATGCTCTAATGTTCCAAAGACTTTCAAAGAGAAAACACCATTCGTTGATGAATTTCTCTGTCTGTGATGTGATATTAAATGGATTTTAACACTTGTTAAGGTTGGTGTTGACCGAAAACTGGGTACCTAATTGATTAGCTCAATGCCTCGTTATATTTCTCACGCAGAATTAAACAAAATGATGGATTCGTTGTCCGCAGCATTCCAGGACTTTCAAGAGTTGAGCAATGGTAGAACCCAATGAAAACAATCAGTAACAACTTGAAGTAATATGTGCAATGCCAGGGACATACCTGGAGCTATGACACAAGTAAACAACACAATAAGCATCGAAACGTAATTTGAAGCAGCACAGAAGCAAGGTGTTGAGCCATGCATCCAAGTTCGGTAGAGGCTGTGACAGAAGAAAATCGGTATGTTTTACTGTCAGTGTGTTGTCAATTCCTTTCCAGCTCGCAGTTATCTTTCTTGGAATAACAATAAATAGCGACTTCTGTCCTCGGTTGTTCACAAGAGATGGATCATTATGAGTGGCTCGGTCATTGCATTTCTTCTCCAGACATATGTACAGTTGTGACGCCCATTGCCCAACCTAAAGGATGCGCTTCTCGAGCTATGAATACCAGTTAACAGATGTTCTCCAAAGAACCGAACGCTATAACCTACTCTCCACGGGTTGTTGAGCTCGAAACCAGCTGGTGCGATTGGGTTATCCGTTTGTCCTCTCAAGAATCCCGTTAATCTTCGATCGCGGTCCATCACTACCACATCATTAGCACCCTTCCTCGATTGTGTTTCACGTTGAAGAATTACTTTGCTACGGAAGCGTTAGCCATTCTGTTCGCACCGACCGGGGAATACAAGCATCGGACGTACTCTGTCCCATTGATCCACCGAGTGTCGCGCTCTCTTTCCACCGTTCTGCATATGTCTGATCTTCGAAAGTCCGGCTCCAGTCACACCGAACATCTGCAATTCTCAGCATTGGCTCTTGTACCCTCATGGAGATCGTATGGAGTGGAGATCGAGGGGGAGGGACTGACGGCAAGCATGATCCCATAGGGAATGAGAGCTTCGAAAGGAACGCCCATGGTGGCAATTGTACCTCGATCCTGATGGTCTGGTCAATATCCTTCACTTGGCTAATCTTCGCAGAGCTGTTTGTACCTGTCCGTTGTTGTTATCTGGAATTGAATGAATTTTCGGTCCTAGCTGACGTTGTGAACAGTTTCTCGCCTGAGGCTCCCAGCCCGTGCAATTTGAAGCCTGAGAGCTCAGGCGGCTACCAGAACGACACCTTCAAGGCGATGTGCGAGGAGGCGAGCGATAATACAACTCCACGACAAGATTCTGATTCAATTCAAGCTTGATCTACGCGTCGGAAGGCTATATGCTTTCTATTTTATCGTGTCTTTAATTGTCCTGCCCGAGTTTGGACTTTGAATCGCGCGTTGGTTCCCATTTTCCCCACACACATCATCCCCATCGGTCTCCAGACTCACTCATTTAATCCGCAACGACTCGAAGGCAACGTTCGGAACCTCAAGGGCGATACTCTGGCGATCAACAGAGATCATACTTTTAGAATATCGATCGTACACCCTCTGCGCGAAGCTGGAGTTGTGTTCGCGCATACTTCACGCCCCCAACACGCCCGTTACCTTTCGCGTCTGGAACAAATTACCTCAGACATATCGTTCATAGCCACAATAGTACCATCCACGGATGACAAGAAAAACATAGAAGATGGCTGCAGCGGTGCTCATGGAGGAGGAGCTCCAGCATAGCATGGCGACTTCGGAGGAAGATGCTGAGTTCGAGGAGGACGACGAGTTAGCAGCAGACATACTAGCAGAACAGGATGCTGAGTTTGAGGCAAATAACCAACTTCATAATGGAATGTTAGGAGAGCCAAGTGAAGACGGAGTAGAAGAAGACGAAGAGATGCTTTCAGACGAAAATGCTGAAGGAGAGGACGAGGACGAGATGGCCGATTCGGCGCTCAATAATGGCGAAGATAGTGAGGAAGAGGAAGAAGACGAAGATGCTGAAGGCGTAGGAGCTGTGAAAATACAACCTGGTCTTTTGGAAGACGATGAAGAAGATGCAGAGTCGGGGTCGGATGACGACGATGATCCTAGTGTTGCCAGTGTGGAGGACGACGATGAATCGAAGGCTTCAAGTGATGTGGAAGTGGAGGGTGAGTGGGAAGCTGCTGCTGAAGAAGATGAAGAAGAACCTGCGAATCCCAACCGGTGCATGTCAGTATCGCCAATTTTGCTTGCTGTGTCATATCTCTAACAACCGTGATAGTTTCTGTCAGCAGGATGAGGAAAACGATCCTAGTGAGGAGTTCGAGTTGTATCTGGCTTGTGGTGTTTGCGGCGACAATGGTTTGTTTACTCAAAAATATATCTAACGAGGCTGACAAGGCTGTAGCTCATCGGCAATGTGCCCGTAACGCCGAAGCTCTCAAAAACGACGAAGGCGAGTAGCGATTTCGCGAGTTGGACTCAATTTGCTAACGATCTTGTTTAGATGCGGAGAATTGGTATTGTCCAGGTTGTGTGGAAAACAAACTTGTGCCCGCAGACGCCGACGCAGATCCAGAAGCAGAAGTTGGAGAACCTCTTGACCCAGCAGCTCGACGCATATCACGAGACAGAATTGCTGGTGATCTTCTTCCGCCTCAGCGCGCCATCAAGCCGGATTCGCATTCAGTCTTCAACCAATTAATCGCCCCGGACGATCCAATGGACGGTTCACGACTTCTACGGAAACGAAAAACTTCTTCTGGAGACGCAGAACCGGAAGAGACTCCTGCGCCAAGAGCACGAACGCGTGACAAGGGGGGCAGCTCCAGCCAACCTAAGGCACTCAATGTTGATGGACAGATTGCGGACCCAGATCGAATGGATGTCGATCAATCAGAGAAAACCAATGGTCTTCTGACAAATGGCAATAGCAAAAAGGAAGCTCCGATAAGCCCACGGGCGTCGAGATCACTGCGACCAAAGTCTGCTACACCTCACGTCAAAGTCCTGGAAAAATCATCTACGAGCATCAAGATACAATTTCGTCTTGACTCAGTGGAGCTTCGTCGCGTCCTGTCGCAGCCTCCCAAGCCAAAGAAGAAAAGCCGAGCAACATCGACAGCACGCTCAACAACAGCGCCATCTACCTTTGTTCCCACCAGCTACTCTCAACCGTTCTATTCCCTCCACGATAAAGAAATCGACGAACTTAAGTCGAAACCCTATGGTGGCATCTTGAAGGAGGCGGAAGCAGATACTTCGTTGACATTACCTAAGCCAGAACACCGTCGTCACTTTGACGAAGCAAGACAAAAGGCTGAAGAAGATTGGAAAGCTCGTGTAGCGGCCGCTGCTGAAGCAGCTGCGGCCTCTGGCATCAAGAAAGCTCGCAAGGTCTCGGGTCCTGCAAGTCAGATTGAATACATCGAATTTGGGCAATATCAAATCGACATCTGGTATGCAGCCCCATATCCAGAGGAATACAGTCGAAACAAAGCACTCTTCATTTGCGAATTCTGTCTGAAATACATGGAATCAGACATTGTTGCCTGGAGACATAAGACGAAATGCCCTTGGAAGCATCCTCCTGGTGACGAGATATACCGCGATGGCAAAATCATGATATTTGAGGTCGACGGCCGCAAGAACCCGTTGTATTGTCAAAATCTTTGTCTTCTGGCAAAATTGTTCTTGGGTTCGAAGACACTCTACTATGATGTAGAGCCATTCCTGTTCTATGTCATGACAGAATACGACGAACTGGGTTGTCACTTTGTCGGATATTTCTCAAAGGAAAAGCGCCCAAGCAGTCTGAACAATGTTTCATGTATCCTGGTACTTCCAATACACCAACGAAAAGGTTACGGTCACTTGCTCATCGACTTCTCCTACCTCTTGACCAGAGTCGAAAAGAAGACTGGCTCACCGGAGAAACCTCTCTCTGATATGGGACTAGTGTCATATCGAAATTACTGGCGACTGGTACTATGCTATTACCTCAAGGACTTTAAGCCTGGAGACAAGATACCCAGCATCAGGAAAATTTCGGATGATATGGGTCTGACCCCTGACGACGTGATCTCTGCACTAGATGCTCTACAGGCTTTGATACGTGATCCTACTACCGGTACGTACGCGTTGAAGCTTAAGACAGACTACTACCGCGAGGTGATTCGACAACACGAGTCAAAGGATTACGCGAAACTCAATCCGAAAGGTCTAGTATGGACACCTTACATTATGGGACGAGGAAATGCTTCAACATTCGAGCATGGCCCACCTCTCAATACTGTCGCACCGCGTGAGGAAGACGAGGAAGAAGAGTTGAGCCCGTCAGACACGAAGCTATCGAAAACCAGCAAGCGTGATTTCGACAGTTTTGTCAATGGCGATGCCGAGGCCGCTACCAAATCTCTCGGCAAGCTGACTACAGAAACCGGAGAGCTAATCAAATTCGGCACACCAAATGGTGATTCCGCCGGATCTCCCTCCAAGTCAAAGGTCAATGGTATCTCTAAGAAGCTCTCATACTTTGAAGCCGCTGGTACAATCCCCGCTACACGCTTCGAAGTGTTTCCACCAGCTCCTGGCTCCAAGAATCGTGCCACACCTCGGACAGTTCTCTCACGGCCTCCTCCATCACGGTCAAAGTCATCGTCCTCCGCTCGACCCAAGCCCCGACGTTCCACAGGTAGCTCTTCGCGGCGCAGCTCGGCTGCTCGACCCAAGAGCGGTTCCTCCAGACGGAAAAGCGGTGGCACAGGCCGTGGGCCAGGTCGGTGGCCGAAAGGGACTAAGAAGTCTGACTTTGGCAATGCTGATAGTGGTCCAGGGTTACCACCAAGATTACTAAAGCAGAGAAGTAAGCTTGGGAATGAGGTCCTCCTTGGTGACGAAGAAGAGGAAGAGGAGGAGGAGGAAGAAGACGTCGAGGATGAATTCGAAGACGGCAGTG
The DNA here is from genome assembly GCF_001500285.1 of Mollisia scopiformis. Lineage (NCBI taxonomy): Eukaryota > Fungi > Ascomycota > Leotiomycetes > Helotiales > Mollisiaceae > Mollisia > Mollisia scopiformis. The sequence continues at coordinate 682,981 of NW_017263584.1, forward strand.
ACGAAGGAGAGGAAGGAGTCGCTGAGGATGCCATCGTCTACGAGACTACGCCTTCGTTGAAGAAGAGACGCGATCGAGATTTGCGCGGCAAAGGACAGGGACTTGGCAAGCCTCCGTTGCAAGGCAAGCCAGGCTTCGGAAAGGGCAAGGGATTCCTGACGGCAGATGACGAAGATGAAGAGATGTTAGATGCTCCGGAGATCTCGGGAGATATCGAAGTAGATGCTGAAGGAGAGGATGACGAGTAAGGATATTCATTCGAGCTATGTTTCAAACAGAGGAGAGGGCGACCATGGCGTTTGGGTAATTTTCTCAGCATGTGAGATGCATTCCTAGGGTTAGGATGGCGTGTTGGGCGAATTACTTTGGCATCAATTGGAGGACTGGGACGAGTATCTGTCTGTGTACATGTACAACAAGTATCACGGTAAAGGCTAGCCATTTACCTGTTTGCGCTCAGTTTGAGTAATATCCTAGTCGATACCCTCAAAAATTCTCTTCAACAAAATGTACTCTAATTGTGATGTGAAAGCAGGGCACGCTCTAGCGACATCCATCACCCTATTCATGTCTTCGTAATGGTTCTCTATAATTATACCTGAAATCTTTTCGTTCATTCATCTTCCGGTTTCCCCTTCAACTCAGTCACCATTCCCTTAATCCCATTCCTTTCCTGCACGCCAAGCACAATCCCAAAATGCTCCTCCAGCGCCTCCCACCTATCAACCTCACTCTTACACACCCTAATCGTCTGACTCTCCCCCCTAACAACCCTCTTCACCACCCCATCTCTCAAAACCACTGTCCCCACCACATCCTCCCCCTCCATCTCCGTCCTCATACAGATAATTATATGATTAAAGAAACTCCCCCTCAAATCCCTCGCCGTCTTCCAATTCATAACCCCCACATCCGCCTCCGTGAACTCCACCTCGGTAAAACAATAAACCTCCTCCCATTCTCCACCTTCCCTCCTATGCTCCAACACCCAACACTTCTCCTCAGGACTCTCAAACTCGCCTATGCCCTTCCAAAGCAACCTCACTTCATCCCCGGTACTGCCCCACTGCATCACATTCCCATCCCTCAACTCGAGCGGGGCCGTCGGTCCATTCCCGCCGAAGCCGACATCGACTAGATACCGTCTCCCCTCAAACATGACTAAATTAACAAGGTGATTCCAGCCCGCGTACACACCTTTCGGACCCCCGGAAACCGACAATGCGACCCTGATGGACAGACGGATCAGCATACATCTTTATCAAAAAACCCAAGAGCTCATCCGAGGAATCAAAACATATGTATGTCCAGCTCCCCAAGATACCTATCAACTCTTCCAACAAACACAAACAACAAATCCAGAACCCAACAAAATACATACCTAGCACCGGTCCTCTTCCCCCTCATCCCCAAACTCCTCATCACGACGCCAAAAAAAACCCATTATTCAACGTACAACTGCCACCCCTCCCACCCCCCGCGTCCCTATGTTCCCACCTCCTCTCCCTCTCTCCCCTTTTCCTCCTTCCCCATTCCCACCTCTCCCCTCCAAAATCTCCTCCCCTCCACCCCCCTCCCCCTCCCTAGCAATCCCCCCCGTCTCAACAAGATACCTATACAAACCCCCCGGCATCCAACGTGCCCAGATGATGGTGCGAATAATGCAGATACAGATTCGCGAACGGGATTTTTTTTCTGCTGGAATTTCTGCAGGTTTCCTAGGGCAATCAACGCCTCGGCTGATGAGGCCCATTCCCTGGCTGCCCGCGTTTGATAAGAGGGGGGTGCTGTGGTGAGAAGGGAGGAGGATGTGAGAGGAGTATTTTTTTAGGGCCGGGAGGGTGTATATGTTGGGGGATTGAATTTTGCGACGAGCGTCATTGCTCTTTCTTTCTTTTGTTTCCTCTAATGTTCCTCTCTTTAATTTCGAGGTGTATGGAATTGAATTGAAAAGTGAGAGAGTGAGTGAAAGAGAAGTAAGTCGTGAAAATAAACTTCTCATCTCATCTCATCTCATCTCATCACCATCCTAAAATCGAAGTAGCCATCTTAGCGCACACTAGTAACTGTACTTTAAAAGCCCTTCGTCGTCGTTGCACGTTGCCGTTACCTATCCCGACTTCGTACCGTAAGCCCGCCCGCCCGTCGTCTGTCCCGTGCGTGCGTGTATGTATCCTTAACCCCTGATCCCAGCTCCCCCTCATCCTCAGCCTCAGCCTCAGCCTCAACCTCCTTCCTGTCCTCTTGTCCTTGTATCCCATCTCAAGAATGGCTGGACGGGAAAGAATAGATCTGGGTACAGTAGCTTCGATCAGCCTCGGAAATAACCCCTTATTCCCACCCACATGGAGATTCCCCGCTGCAACCCAAGGACCCCCGTTATTTATTTTTTTTCCATTTTCAACCCCACACGTCCGTCATGCTGCAGATCATTCCCCCTTCCCTCCGCTCCGCTCCCGCAGCCACAATCCCTCGGGCGCCGGGCGCTAAATTTAAGTTTAGCTTTTCTTTTCCTTTCTCTTGCTCTTTCCATTCTTGGACATGTACAAGATACATATCTTATCGGAGTTAAGTTCGGTGAGAGGTATAGATATAGATATAGATATTTTCCTATCAGATAGACTATGGATACTAGCTAGCTAATGTATATTTGCGATATTTTTTTGCTGCGAATGAAGAACGTGATGTTGCCAACTACCACCCAGGTGTGTAACACAAGTACCAACCAAGTACCCCGTACTGTACCACCAGAGACAACACATAAGGAAAAAGCAAACAAAAAATACTTATGAAACAAATACCAATGCCATGCTATTATGTCTATCCAATACCGGGATAGTCCTGTGCCCGCCGCCGTAAAGTACACTTTCAAAAGCCTCCCAGGGGTATACCAAGTCAAAAGTACAAATGAGCCCTTCTATAATGGAAAATAAAAAGTGAACGAAAGTATGTGTATGCATGCCCCATTCCAACGCCCATCGCTGTGCTGTGCCATACAACCACCACCATCTTGAACCCAGAAGGCATGCGACCCTAAACACTCCCTATGAATGTAGTGTACCATTTCCTTTCCAAACCAAGAAGAGAAAGACCAAGACCCATGTTTCCATTTAACAAACGAAAAGAGGACTTTCGAAGAATGTCCAAAAAGAACGTAAACACTTTTGAATTGAAACGCCACCATAAAAATATATGCGCCACCATTGCCTACAGGGGTATCACCGATGCCGTATCACATTTGCGGAACTTCAACGAATGCTATCGATCGATGAAACCACCCGAAGAAGGAGGTCCCGATCGGACAGGAAAACTCGCAGTGCCGCCAAGAGACATGTTCTGATTGATATCCGGATAGTTGGCATAAGATGCGGAGTCCCGTCTTGGTATCGATCCAACTGGGTACCCCATTCTACCGCCAGCCGGAGGTGCCATTGAGTTTACTCCTTGCAGAGTCATCGGAGACTGTGACATCCTGCCTATTCCCAAATCTGCAATAGCAGTTTGTGCATGTTGCATGCGCTGTCCTACTGTTGTTGGTAGCATGGATGTTGAATATGGCGATTGTGGCACTACCGGCGCGTAGGTTTGTTGGAAGTACGCTGTATTAGGTGATCTTTGATTCTCATAGGGAGACAATGTGCTCAATTGGGTGTTGAGTTTTGGAGCGGCGAAACTAAAGTCTCGGTTGTATGGATCTCTTCCTTGAATGGGGGAAGTGAAGCCACCAGGGCTTGTATATGTGCCATACGTCGAGGGTTGAGTGATTTGCGCACCATAAGAGCCGTAGCTTGGTTGGGGATCCGAATAAGTACGACCACCGTAGTGTGAAGCATCACCAATTTGAGTTTGGTGATTAAAGGAAGGAGTTTGACCGTGGTCGGATGCAGTTCGAGGTCGTTTTGTGGACTCTTCATAACTGCCGGTACCAGCATAGACTGTAGGAGACTGCTCAGAGTAATGACGACCCATTGATGGTCGGTGTTCGAAAGCGGCTGAGTGTGCTGTCATCGAATCTACTCCTTCGTTCTGACCCTGACTCGTGGAATCTTGGGAATCAGGGCTCGTCACAGGCTGTCGTTCCACGTCGTTGTTCTGGTTCCGATTGGAGTTCTTATTGTACGTTCTCGGTTGGTAGTTGTCGTCGGCTGGTCCACGTTTTCGCAGAAGAGTTCGAGGTTCCTTGCGCAGGCGTAATCGCACACCTTGATCGCTGAAAGTTCGTGTCAAGAAGGTCGACTCGGCCATACCTGTGAAGTTCTTTGCTGAGTGAACTGTGAAAGAATCGGAGGTAACCGTTGCGATGTGGTAGCAATGCTCATCTCGCATTTGGTAGAGGTTGAATTGGAGACGAAATTGGCCCTCGACCTTGACTGAGAGATCGCCAAAGACGAAGAAGGCGCCATCAGAATTGCTGTTGTCTTTGAGACGATGGAGAGAGGATACAAGAGTGCCTGCAAGAGCGGTTCCAAGGGTCCCTTGGCTGTGCTGATTTGGTGAATCATTAACAAGGCAGCACGAGAGGAAGAAGTATGGACCTGCGACAAGTGGAGTGTCAGTATAGCTGTCGACTGTCGGTGCGTCTTTACATACTCTGCAGGAAGTTTTGGTGGGGATCGATCTGATGAGGAATCTTCAACTGGACGATGGGAGGCGGATCGACTGGCTTGCGATCTTGTGCGATCAGTTAACAAGTGCTCCTGATCCACCAATGGAGGACTTTTGACTCACCTTTCTCTTTACCAACTGCAACTCGAGCATTGCTGGGTTGCTGACGAACTTCCAGCTTGCAATCATCCCTAGAAATGGATAACATGGTTAGACTAGAGCGGTAGGAATGGTACGAGCCAGGTAGCATGGCAAGAAAGAACAGATTGTAACACACCTGTGAAGGTTGGCGATTTGGGAAGTCGCAGCGGCTGCAAACTGATGGCTTGTCTGAACTCCGCTCATTGTGGAGGTAGGAAGGAACGAAGGACTCGGGTCCCCTTCGAGATGCTTGTTTGGTACAATCGGAGGATGCTCGAACCCAGGCACAAGTTGGTAAACGGCTTGAACGAGTAACGGATTTGAACAGATGCTGAATGATAATGGTACTGGTTGGACGCGGATGAGTTATATAGCAAGCCAGTTACCAGAGAAGAATTGAAAATGGCTGCAGCTATGGATGTTCTTGAGGAAGTGACTTCTGTGTGCGATGGACTAGTCAATTAGGGTCGTGCTTTCCTTCTGACATAGATGATGAAAGGTTTTGACTTCAGGAAAGTGTCATCGAGAGAGTTCGGCGGGGTCTTAGTTCCCACCCCAGACCTTTGAGTTCCCAGAGCCAAACCCGGTTGGGGTTGCGCCTTGACGACTGTGACAGTTTGATGGCGTCAGGACCGTCGGAAGTAGCGCCCGTCTAAGATGGCAATTTAATACGGTTCGAGGAAGGCGCCGCACAAGTGAGGATGTAGATACTTTTTGGGGGTCCCTTAGGGTTCTCTGGGATGTTCGGGGTCGGCTAGTGGGAGGCTCTTTCTCGGTAGGGCTCCGAGCTGTCTGCAGAAGTCCTTTGCTAATCCAAAGTGTAACCACGGTACACTCGAGACAAGCGCGGTCGAGGATGATGGTGATGATGCAAACCGGTGCCAAGGCCAAGGTTGGTGATGGACGTTAGTGAGCAAGTCTGTCGTGTAGGAGGAGAAACTGGTCACTCTGACTTGAACAGAACACCGCAATACTCGTCTCGTCTCGGATTAGGGTAGAGCCGTCCAGAAACCCGCCGCACGCAGTTTTTGGGGTTGGCTGCAGCTGCGGTGCGGTGCGGTGCGGTACGGCTGTGGATGGATGGATGGATGGAGGGCTGGGCGGGAGTGTGTTGTGTGGGAGAACAGACTCAGTTTGCGAGGGGTGATTTGATGTGGGTGGTAACGTAAGGGAGTTGAGGTGAGGTGAGGCAAGGCAAGGCAAGGCAACAAAAAGATAGGGTACTGGGTAAGTGATTGGCGGCAACACAGCGTCGAATGGGAACTCCAGCTCCAGTCCGGATTCGACAGTGGGTGCAGTGTGTGCTGTGCAGTGCAATGCGGTGCGGGTAGACGAACGAACGAACAGCAGAGCAGCAGTTCCTCCTTCCGCTCGGCACTGGGAGAAAGGTACGTACTTGCGGACTGCGGAGGCGGACGATGTAACAGCAGCACGAACACCAGAATGGACTGAAGTGATGTGTCGTGTCGACTCAGGTACAGCAGCAGTAGTAGCAGTATACAGGAGTAGTGGGTGAGATGGTGCGTAGTGTGCCAGGCTAAGGAACAAAAGGGCTGACGGTGCGAGTGGGCAGTAAGTAGCTATGTAATAAGTATATGAATGATGGGGACGAGAGAGGATGCTGTGATTGGAGAGTGACGGCGCAGCGTGCAGTGGTGCACGTAATATGTAGGAAAGTTGAGTTTGTTTGGCGGCCACCAGTGGATGATTGGATCTCCAGATCCGCGGGACTCGATGGGATCAGATCTGAATATCCAGCAGTCGAGTAGTCGAAGATATGTCTTGCCTTATGAGACGTGGGCCGTGAAGTGTGTCTCCAGGGTCCGGAACAGCCGCGGCCTTTTCTCGTTTGCCGCAAACAGACAAGTGGAAATGAGGGAATGATGCGATATTGGAGACCTTGGAGACCCTATAATGGTGATGATCGAAGCTGGACGAGGAGGAGGCAGCCGTGAGATGAAAGGTACACCGGCTTCGGGACGGAGTATCAAGATTCTGCATACGCACCGCACTGTCGATATCGGCGTGGCCTTGCAGAGCTCGTGAACCAAACGCGGGAAGCAGCTCAGGATGCCGGACGCGAGCAGCAGATCAGAAGGTTGTGTGCCAGGAGTTAAGGGCTGGGACAATGATAGTAAGCTCGGACAGTACGACTCGACGACTTTGATACCAAGTCACACTTATGGGGCGGCTGCTGTCGCTGGGGTGCGAGGAAGGGACTTTTTTTTTTTTTCAAAGAGCTATAGCAGCGCCACCGCTTGTGGACCAGTCACAGAGAGACCGACAGCAGCAGTTCGACCAGCATTAATGGATGACAGGGCATACGTCCTGGGCAGCGCATGGCATCGCATATGGCATGCCCGGGCCCTTCTGGTGGCGGTCTGGGTTCGACAGACAGTGAAGGACCGTTCGTTGTCGAGTCCAAGGGCGATGGAAGATAGATGGGACGGAAAGAGAGCAGCGTTGGAATGGGATTGGAATCAGAGGGGAACCACTGCAGGGTACGTTGGATGACGGTGTAGGGTGTGAGATGAATGGCCGTGGATGTCTGGCGGGGTGGACTGTGCTCAGCTGGCTGGCTGTGGAGTAGGTTTAAGTCGCTCAAGAAGCATCAAGAGTCTGGAGACGAGCAATGCAAGTAGTCTTTTTTTGGCGTAGCAATCTGCAGCAGCAAGAGAGCAAGACGACGGATCATTGAGACTGGGGAGGGGGCCGTGGACTGGGGAGGGGCAAGGGAGGCGTTCTTGGTGATGATAATGATGATGATGCTATGCTGGTGGAAGGGTTCAGTCATGGAGGTAGGGTATAGGGCAAGCAGGAGAGTGAGTAATGGTGGCGGTAGCAGCAGGTAACAGGTGCCAGGTACGACAAGAAGGGTTAGTTAGTAGGTAGGTAGGCGTTCGTCTGGCAGTTCTCGAGACGCAAATGCAGACCAGGTTTCGTCGTCCCCTCGATCTCCGAACGTCGTGGTTGCTTGGACTGGATCGTCTGAGCGTGCACAGGTACAGGAGGAGGAGGAGGGATACTCGGATGCTCGAGAGTTCGTCGGAAGGGGAAAGGAAATCGAAGGGAAGCTTTTCAATTACTTACTCAGAGACTCGTTCTGGCTTGGTCTGGTCTGGGCTGCTGGTGGTTTGCTCGAAAATCCCCCCCTGGTCTGTGGCAGCTTATCCCGGGCATGACTGAGCATGAGGAAGCCGGACGCCTCTATGCTGACCCCTGGTCACCAACGTCCCTTGTCTGTTGCTGGACCCGGCATTGCCAGACGTCCTGGAGATCGCACGCGAGCCTGTGTGCGAGACTTGGAGATGGTGCGCCATGGAAAATTAAGTTTTTCATTCTTTGCATTGGCTTGAGTTAGGCTAGCTTGGCTGGCCTCGGGTAGACGTCGTTACGATTAAGATGTGGTTGTGGTGGTGGTGGTGGTGGGGACGTGTTGGAAGTGTGGATATGCGGTAGGTAGGGTTCTGGTTGTGTGGATGTGGATGTGGATGTGGATGTGGAGCGGGACGATGAGCCAGGGACAGGCGCCGCTCGTCTCTTCCTGCCGTAAAGGAGACCAGGAAGAGCCCAGAAGAAAGGCCCTGTTACTTAACTTGCGCTCCCAGATCCTCCATCTTTGGCCGGAGAGTTCTTACCGTTGCGGCACTGATGGACGATGGATGACCGGCCACCATACCCATCCTGACCTGACAGCTAGCAGCTAGCAGCCAGCAGGGCGACGGCGGCATCCGTGCGTCATCGAGATCTTAATTTGCACTTTGCCCTCTTGGCTCGTCGGCTCCCACATTTGCTGCATTTGTTGCATCTGCTGCTGCCACCATCATAATTACTGTACAGCACAGTCAGTGCAACAACCATCTGGTGTGCCTGGCCTGGTCTGGTCTGGTCTCGTCTGGCTGCGTTGCGCATGTACAAGCTTTTGTACGTACATCCACCCGCCAGATGTACCTGTGTACTTACGGTGCAGAAGATGGTAAGTAGGTAGATACAGTAGATTCTGTACCACGCCCCGTTGTTGGTACTGTACGCCGTACCTCGCAGCCATTCATTCTACCATTCTAGACGGTGTTCACAGCCACTGTTCGTCCCCAGGGCCAATCACCGCTCCACCGAAGTTTGGGCTGCGTTCCCACGTCGTACTTGTTGAGCATTCTCGACAACCGAAGCAGGCTGGGCTCGATGTGTACACCGTGACCTCGTGTGGGTGGAGGTATACAATCACAGGACTGTGGGGTCCGCAGCCAGGGAGCGTTAGGGAGGTTGATTGATTGATTGACTGAGTGACTGACTGACTGATTGATTGCTTGATTCCTTTCTTGCTTGGTTGCTCTTGCCTGCCCTATTGTCCGGGAGCGGCCGGGTCTCGCTCTCGCTGATTCCTATTTCTATTCCATGTAGGCAGGCAGGCAGGTAGGTAATTTAGGTATCGCGATCATAAAAATACCTTTCCTGCAAGGGGAAGTCGTATGCAGCAATACTCGTACATTACATGACCGCGTCTGTACGTACAGCCCAGACGCTCGCCACCACACCCGCCGTCGTCGTCTTATTGCGCCGAGCTGCCTCCAGCGTGATGTGTAATAAATTTGCGGTCGAGTCCTGCTGGTCGCTGGTAGATTGCGATGCCGCTGAGCAATCAATACCAGCCATGGGAGCGCCTATCTGTCAGTGGCTGCGGCGGGGCCAGGCCAGAAGAGGAGGCCATTCATTGAGGAATCGAGGGCAGAGGCATCTAGGCTCGATATGGCTGCTTCATTGGGATGGGGATGGGGATGGGGTTGGGGGAGAGGCAACACAGCAGCACTTGCAGCCAGCCAGTGCTGGCATGGACGTCGTACAGATGATTTGCAGCAGGTTCGCTCAAATCCCCGTTCGCAATATGGAAAGCCGATATTATTGACAGCGGCACCTGTGCTATTACCAAGGATTTGGAGTTGGAGCTAGAGGACCTGCATGCAGCCTGCATCTGCATCCCGCCCTGGCGTTACAGTAGGGATATTTATTTTTCGACGATTCAACAGCAGCCCGGCCCACACCACGACCCGCTGCCTGCAGATGGGAATGGCAATGGCAGATGCAGACCCCACCGCCGCGACGAACCTTACTTGACTTGGAGTCCCGGATGGAGAACAGACAATAATAATCATAGTCATCACGGTTCTGGAGATGGAGATGGAGGAGCGGTGGATGTCGGTACGGAAATACCTGCCAGGCCTGGCCTGGCCTGGCCTGGTTGTGCTCGTGCTCGTTCTTGTGCTGAACCGTTAAGGTTATCCGTCGTCCTCAGGCTTCACCTCGTTTGTCGTCGAATCATCGACGGCGGGTATTCCTTTCGTGATTAAAGTAGGTATTTCCGTACACAGAGACTGACTCTATTCGACCATTTCGACCCCCAATAACTCCGTCGTATCGTGCACGGCTCGACGCTCGTGTAAGAGCAGAGTAGAGAACAACACACTCACACACACGCGAGGCCAGATGCCACTTGCCTCCTCCTTGCTGCGTGCTATGCCCAATAGTCACTTGTCGAACATCGCCTGTATCACCTTCTTCGCGCTCTCCGCCGCTCCAGTCAAGCCATAATGCGCCGTCCCTTTCTGGCAACAAAACTTTCTGCATCTGGAGTCTTCAAGCCGTCTTGTCAGGTTTTGCGCCCAGACAAAAAGAAGCATGGCCGTTGCGTTCGAAGCGGCTGCGATGCCGGTTGCGAGAGGGTTTGGTTCAAGGATTTCAAGCAGTCCAGGTCAAGCAAGGCAAGGATCTTGCACAATGTCAGAAGAGCTTGGTCCACCTGCTCGTGCACCTTAACTGCTGCCCTGGTCACGCTCACGAACAACCTCCGAAGAGATCGCTGCTGAGCGGCATTCGTCCGAACTTCTCGAACGATGGCCCAAGAAGGTCAATTCTCCGCCTGGGGTCGAGCTTGCGACGGATCAGACCTGCTACCCGTCCATCCGGATGCAGCAGCAATGCAGCAAGCAGCTCAGCTCGAGTGAGTGAGTGATTGCCGCTGTCAAGTTCTCGCGATTGCTTCTGCGCGCGGCTCCGTATCCGACCTCACGTCGCTGGGACAGGAATTTCTCGTGGCCAACATGTGCTCTGCTCCGGCCCAGACCTGGATAGAGACGGGAGACTGCATGATGCATCCGCTTCAAAGTCAGTTCTGCACGCGGAAAGCACATGGCAATTCCAATTGAAAGCGACTGGTCAATTGTTGTTTTCTTCTCACCATGGTCAAGTGTTGGCGTGTTTGAGTGGTGGGTATCGAAGTTCCAGACAAGTTCGATGAAGCCACAGGATGTTGTGGTCCTTTGTTCTCTGTCACACGATGCAGCCAGCCCCTACATTGGCAAAATTCGCCACGTGCGATCTTCAGGCACATATTGCTTTTCGGTCTGGACACCCAATGCAGAGCTTCAACCATGGCTTTTTGAAGATTTGCGTGTTCTGACGCCTAGTGTGGCTGCTGCAGCCTCCCTCCGTCTCGGCACGGCGTCGGATGAAGAGTTTTCCTCTGAACGAGCATGATTAGATTGAATTGATACGACAGCTTGCGATCATTCGCAGTACTGTACGTATCATATCATATTGCTTATGATAACAGCGACTGCTTAACGACTAGGTTAAACGCATAACGGTTTGATTATGATAAGAACGGCGGCGGTGTTTCAGGTTGCCAAAAGGAGACCAAGCACAACGCATCTGGCAACTTCTGCTGACGATACTTCTGCTACTTTCTCGCAAGCCTGTCCATATCAGAACTCACACTATTAGGGCTTTCTCGTCCACAACCAGTCGGGTTTTCAAGATGCAGACTCGAAGAACGCCTTTGAAAAACTAATGCAGCTAGGCATTGCCTGGCCAGTTGTTCGTTCTCTTGATCCGAGTGTGCAAAGTCTTCCGCTACTACAGGTTTGGTTGGGGACTTCGGCAAGAGCAAGTAAGTCAACTTGCATGTGTATTTTTTCTCTCCACACAGAACCGACGATCGGTTAAGTCCGAATATCACATCCCCATCAATTCGCAGCAAAACAAACTCACTGGCTCGAGAGCTCTGGAAGTGCAGCAATGATGCATGTCTTACTGCGATAATTTTAGCGGGGCTGAAAAGTTCAAAATTGTGTCAGGTTGATGCTGGTTTTGCGGGGGCCGAGACCCTTTTCCTCGAAGTCGAGTTCCACAGCACCTCGCCTCGACAACGCCTCAAAATTCTCTTGGGAAAGACGCCAATCTCGAAGTCGTGCTTCGCAAAAGTCGTATGATTATGATCGCAGTGGCTGTAACGACTATTTACGAGGTGTCATTTTGTCAAGAATTCTTCCACGAGGTTGAGGCTTTCAGCACGGGAAGCACGTTTTATCCACGCGAAACTTTTTCCACTGGTCATGTTGTACGACGATACCAGCTCTGCAATGGATACCGACTGAACTTCTGAGACCTAAGAAAACAAAGTTCAGCGGCATTTACCATATCCAGCTAAATTCGATTAACTTCTTCTTTTCACGACACTCGCCACCTGCAGCTCTTAGAAATCGACAGTAGGACAGGAAAGCCATCTTCACAAAGCTCAAAGGTGTATCTACTCGGTCTCACGAAGAGCTTCCTCTTTTTTTCTCTTCAAAACTAGGAAGGGCTGAAGGTTTCTCCAGCTAATCCTCCGTATTTAATGAGGGGGCTTTCCAAAACAAGTCTGTCACTCAATTACTCTTGCTCGATAGGAACACAGAAGAGTCCAGACCGAATTGACAAAACAAAAGTAGAGGTTAAAAGCCATCACGGGCTTCCTACATTTGAGACGTGCCAGCTGCGGCAACTTCCCTCACTCGGACTTCCCATGTTTTTTCGGGACCGGTGCAACCATGGAAGCAGCAATGATAGCTCTCCAGTGTTCGAGCTCGTGCAGTACACTGCATGTCTGAGGTGGTTTGCTCTCAATCTGATATTGTTCACCACCCCACTGATGGAGGTGGAGGTGGACATGAATCTCTAAGCGAGGGCCCCTGAGGTGGAACTAGGCACTAGGCACTAGGCACTGCAGCAGCTAGTCTTAACTCAAATTCCCAATCTGTGCGCGATGCCGTTAATGCCGTCATCTGTCTCAATGGCTGGGACATGCGAGGCGCCCTACTGAAAATCGACGACAACCGCGCTTGGGCAGACGAGCGCAGGGAACATCACATCACTTCTCTGATATCTCCGTTTGCGAAACTCGCTGCTGCTGCTCACATATTCTGATACTCACCGCATCGTCTGAACATGTTCATCCTATCTCATTGCATTTCATCTCATCTCATCTCACATCCCAACATGGCTTGTCACTGGTGAACCCATGGTCGGACACGGCAACGGCCGCAAGGCATGATTCGGCTCAAGCAATGATCGTGCCTCTGTCATGCTGGCTTGACTGGGCTCACCTCGCTCGGCTCGTGTTTGATATCGACTGCGGTTTGTGTTAAGGATTTCAGCAGGCGCGCTGTATGCACATCTCCGATGCCAAACGTCGACGTCAATGTTACAGTAAACGCGCTTGCTGCGAGCTGTCTCCGTGCGCAGGAGAAATCCACCCCCCTCGCCGCCGCAAGTCAGCGTGCTGGTCGGTCGAAGCGAACCGGTAAGCAGCCACAGCGCGCAGATAATGTATCTGTGCGGACCGACCCCTACCTTACTTCTCTGTACTGTGCGTGCTCCAAGCTTTACACTCCACATATACCATGGTGGGCTGAGTTAGCTACCATTTGACTCCACTTCTTAAGGAACGTCTGCCTCCGACCCTATGAACCATTTCTCTGCTCCCTCCGGCCTGCTCGACGTCCTGGGATCTCGCAATCTTACCTGAGCGTCACCTGGACACTGACTATCGCAGGGGCGGGCCCGATTGAGCGAGCAGATACGCTCGCGGACAGTGGGCCACACAGAGCAGAGCAGGAGGAGATTGAGAAAAAAGGTAAGCGCCGCTTCGTGTTCCGGAAGCTCTTCCTTCTCGAACGTCTTTTAATTTCCGACTGTGGCGAGGCAGGCATTGTATCACGACCCCAACCTCGTCCACATTGACTTGCTCGTCCTTTGACTTAACCTGGTGACACTCTCGGAGCCATCCAGTAGATCTTATACCCCCATCTCAGAGCGTTTACATGACATATACCCTATACTGCATGATTTAATGCATGGCGGTTTATCAAAAAGCCAGACCACATCCGAGAATCGGTTCACCACGAGATCTCGACGCTCGTTTGCGGTGAGTCCTTTCATTCATTCATCTATTGTACAGTACATGAACGTCCTCCTCAATAAAGTAGAGCATCATACAAATGATGTCGGAGACGACGTTGCCTTGCGATCCATCACATGCTTAAGTCAAGGATCTGAACCCCAATTGCTCTGCACCAATGCTTCACTTGCGCAGCTATCAGTTTCGGGATGGCGTTCAGGTTATCGGCAAGGATATAAATTGACTTTTGCTATGTCCCGCTGAGCTTCATCACGGCTCGAATTGCTAGGATTTTCTCTGGCTCACCTACTATGCCATTCCTAGCTACCTACGTACCGTAGGTGGGGTGCACCAAGAAAGTAGGGCCAAGTGTGCCTGGGAGTATTGGCGAGGGAAATGAGGCCAAGTCAGATGATGAAGAACATCGTTACCAAAAGGCGCTCCCGAGTGGGAGCATACGATTCTTGGAATTCACGAACCAGAGGGGTTTTGGTGTTCTACAGTACCTTCAATCTTTCATGTTGCTCTCTCCTCTTCCACGTTGTCGGCTTGCTTCATTGAGGCGTGGTACACTCTCGGCCCGTTCCGCCATGACTTGCTGGTGCGGACCGTCGATGAAGGTGGTCTGGTGGGTGGTGGTATGAGACCGCTGATGGACATCTTCAAGCGATGTATGTATGTCAAACGTCCGAGTCGGCCTTCGAACCACCACTAGCAATGCCAATCATGATGATTGTGGCGGGAAGTGCGATTTCTGCGGGTTCACACGCTGTCGTCTTGTGGCAAGCATGATAGATCGGCTGTCAAATGAGTTCATTGCTCCCGATCAAGTATACAAAGCCATTTCGATACAAAACCACATCCTTCGGTATCGGGACAAACACGGTACCCCGCAGTGGGTTGCGAGATGTATGAATCTGAATTCGTGCAATAACAATATCAAAACGTCCCTACCTATACTATACTATACTTCAAGGTGACCTGCAACATATTGAACGCGCACACATATTCATTCCAGCACATATATCTCCAGTAATCTGCTATTATATGCGACGCTCAACGCTTGACGGAGGTGGGGCCTGGGGAGGAGGAGGAGCAATATAGCAGAACTCACTAAGCTTTGCGTTTCCCGTGATTCAAACAAAGTTCAACACACTTCCAGGACCTGGGATACTATTACCATCCACCCGTCCCATACGGACCCAGATATGGAAGCGGCCTATCAAACCCGTTATTAACACCCGTCGATAGCACCGCCTCGTCACCCACAGCGGGAGCAGAACGTTGAAGCAAGCCATCCCCTCTCGCCGCTTCCAAAGTTCCTCCCTCCCCTCCTGAAAAAACAGAACTCCTCTCCACCACCATCCACTCACAAGGCACACCAAAGATGGGTCGACGGACCCTATACGTGGATGCAGCTATGATTAACTGAGCAAATAACCACAAGCAGACCAGCACGCAGGCCAGATTCGGCCATTTTCCTTCGCCGCCGCGCGCGGCCAATTCCCCTCCTGCTTGACAGCGGAAGCTCGTCCTGAGGTCCCGAATGGATCGATCGCCTGCCTGCCTGCCCGCCGTTGCAAAAAAGCACAACAGAAAAGATGAGGTTGGTTGCACGTTGTTGTTGTTGGCGCACTTACGCCAACTGGGGGTGACCGAGATGCAGCACGCAACCAAGAAAGAGGCTTCTAGATCTACGGATAGATCGGAAGGCCCGTTTCGTGATGAAGATTGGGAAGGATTGATGAATGATATGTAATAATACCGTTGCTGTATACTACTTGTAAGGATATACCCCTCGTTCATAGCAGTGCATAGCATAGCAGGAGCAACGCAAGCACGCAACAGGCTTCATCCAGGTCTGCTGCTGCTGCTGCTTCTCGCGTACAATATTGGCTCAAATCTGGAGGAGAGCGGTAACGCAGAAGAATGCGAGCCAGCGCGGAGACGCTGGCTGGGTTTGCATCCAACTCTGGAGCAACCCAGGTTCGCAAAATTCGTAGACGAGGAAATCTCTGCCTGCCTCCCCCGTACCGTAACCCATAACCCATAACCTTCTTTCTCCAGCTTTCGGCACCATCGTCCGAGCTGCTGGCTGTAAGATTCTTTCTTTCTCTCAACTTCTTCGATTTCTCTTTCGCTCAGATCGAGATCGTGCTGCGAGCGCTCCCCCCTTTTTTTTTCGCGAGCGCACGATTCCACGAACGAAGGAAATGCGACGACCCCCAACTTCAGCACCACGACGACTACGACGGTCGCAACGATCTCGCAAATTCCTTCCTGACATCAAAAACTACATCTTCATGCCGCAGCAGATTTCCAGAACGGTTTTAAAGAGGCGCGAGATTCGGAAACGCGGAAAAATGTGCGACGCATTCGCGAGCGAGCGAGTGAAGGGAACACTTGATCATTTCAGGATGTTTTGAAGCTGTAAACAAAAATTTGCTTGCTCCATCCTATTGTTTCGCGCTTTCCAAAGGAATATAGTCTGAGAGAAATATTGACGTACCTGCAGATTCTTCGATCTCCTTCATCTCCTCTCTGACTCTTCGATTCGAATCTCATGCTCTGCTACAAAGACGCGCGATATTCGAACACACACTCGCAATGATACATACATACATACACAAGCATAATCTGCAAGTCGAGCTACTCCGATCTTTAAACAATCAATCAATCAATATGAACAATAGCAGCCACGGACCTCAACTCGACGCCACCGCTCTCTTCTCCTCATATCCCATCCTCGTCATCAAAAGCAAGCAAGCAAGACATCTATCTATCTATCTATATACACAACTCCTCCTCTACCTCCGCTGCACAAAAACCCTGAAACACAACCCGCGACCCTCCAGATCCAAGCACTAGCTGCGCGCGCGCTGATTTAGTAGCAGCGCCGTCGCGTCCGCGCATTTCGTTGTGTCTGATGAACGACGTGTGAAACGGCGTCTGTGCAGACAGACAGACAGGATTGCTATATATATGACTGAGGATGGAGGATCGGGGAGGGAGAATGGGAGAGGGTTGCATATGCAAGGTGATCTGGTGACGGTGGTGGAATGGAAATACTATTCTTCCACAGTGTGGATGGATGGATGGGTGATGAGAATATTTTTCGTGCGGTGGATGAGGTGTGTCGCTTTGACTTTGTATACTGAGGAGTTTCGAGTGTTGCTTTTCTGCGGGTTGGAAGGGTTGCGAGTTGTTTAGTGTTTAGAGAAAATTTTGATTGTTGTTGCGCGTGTATGGCTATTGTACTCAGTTATGCTCTGTTATTCTGCTATCCTTACTGAGTGCCATATGATTGTCAATTAGATATGTCTGCTTGCTTCTTATCTTTGTCCCAGTCTAGTTTCTTGCATTGCACTGGAAACAGTGTATCTACTATTGCTCTCTTGGTCCGACATACTTGCTCTTCTATTCTTGCCGTCATGATCTCTTATTTATGCAACGTAATTGTTGCCTTTGGCTCTTCTACAGCGATAAGGAATGTGAAAACATTCCTATTTCTCTCTACTACTATCCTCTAGCATCACTATGAAAAACTATTGCTACAATGTAGTATCAAAAGTAGACTCTATTCTTGTACGCCCTTCATCTAAGAAGAGCAACCTTGTTTTATCTCGTTCCAGCCACTCTAAATTGATAGAAGAGTAGATAGCAATTGATTTTTGTTCGGGAACTCTACATAGTACTTTTAAGCATAGTCGCGTTCTTTACGTACTTGAACACATGCACCCACTTTCTCCTATCAAGCATTGCTTCCGTATTCCCATCAAGATACTGTGTAAACTCCTCTTGACTCAAAGCCTTACAATGTCCACCATCACGATGAGTCGTGGAGCAAGTTTCGAACTAATAGGCATGTCGATAGCAATTACCTTTTTCAATTCAAGAAACTCTACATAGTAGTACCATTACACCCCTAATCTCCGTCGTCGTGTGCTCTAATATTTTTTACCAACCCGCTAAAACGAACAATTCCTTTCTCCTATACCCTTACCTCGATACGTACTATCCAATCTCTAAACATTCATTTTGTTTGTTTGACCCAAACCCTCGCAATTCTAACCACAATAAGTACAACCTTCCTTTTCCTTAGCAACAGACAGACAGAGACAACCCCTGCACAATCACGGACGCCCTCTCCATGCAGACAGATAAAGCGCTATTGAAATCAATCATCTAGCGCAAACTCAAATCCTCTCCGCGCTCGCGAAGCGCTAGAGGCCTTTTCCGAACGCAAACAGTACGATACCGGTAGGAGGCGATCCTTATCTTGCTCCAATAGTGCCCATTCTCTCAGCCTTATGTAAGAAGTGAGGTCGGCACTTGGGTTGGCACTTGAGTTTAGGTTTTTTTTTTGCGGTCCCGGAGGTGGACGGGGATGATGCATGTATGCGGGTGAGCGGGCAAGGATAGGGATAGGGATAGGGATAGGGGTCGTTGAACTTACTGTAGCCTTGGTTGGGGAGGGATTGGTTGAGATGGTGGGTTGCAAAATTTTACTTTGGTGATGAGAAGGTTTGTTTTGAGGATTAGATGGGGATTGGGGGGTTTTATATTGCGAAGTCTTCGATTATACAGTTTCCTTGTTAGGTATCTTAGTCGTTAGAGGGCCCGGAGACTGGAATCGAATATTTCCAACTAAGAAACTCTCCCATCAGAGATCATGGAAAGATGTGGGGTAATCAGTGATATGGAACCATGGTGATGTGCTTCACTTTTTGTTTAATGCCCTAATGATCCAAATGTTCTGATCATCCAAGGCGGTTTTGACATGAGGGCAAATAGATGAAGTAGTCCTCTTGGTTTCCAGCTTCGGAGTAGCGGCCCTTTTATTTTGTTTCTTCAGCTTGTAGCTTGTACTAATGAAATGAAAGATGCATAGACTGGCAATTCTGAGCGTTGCTCCTTTATGAGCAAGGTGCTTTGTTGACGTCTACTGTCTGGATTGATAGAAGTAGATGTCCTCTGCCGAAAAAGAAAAGAAGCAGAAATAGAATCCGACTCCTTTCAATAGATTAGGACAATGATCTCTGCTGAAATATAAGAGACATGAACTTCAACACTTGGTGACCAAAATGTTCATTAGCCCAAGGAAAATCTCGCACCATGAAATCATCCGGTAAAGGACGAGGGTTGGGTTTCTCAACACGAGTTTTGCGGAGAGACCAGTGTTTACCAGCGCAGATCCCGTCGTTGCCGACACTCTGCTTGTAAATTGGTATATATATAAGACATCAAGTACTTATATGAAGGTGTGATCCTCCCAAGGTATTTTCACTCCGATGTACCTTACATCTAGGAGTCCTGACTCATAACGTATTCCCACTCCAACGTATTTTAGCCTATACGCATCCCCCACCGCCCCTATAATTAAGTACATGATACATGATCTCCTCCAACATTTCTTTATCGTCTCCGTGAGCGCGACCAACTTCGCCACTCAAATCTAGCATGAACAAATGTTCTCTGCTTACATGGCACGAGGCTGGAATCGATAATCGTTATACCTCGGAAGGACGAGAGGATTTCTTCGGACTGGAGATCTTGAACGTTCGCCTCGCGGGTAGCTGTGAACTCGTCCCTCGGTAGCAGCTCCAGGTCCAAGTAATTGAACGAGAACGAGAAATACAACTTCCCACAGAAAAGTACCGGGTAATAATCCCATTGTCACAGAGGTCAATTGATTAGAATACCGCTCGCCTTCTTGAAAGGTCAAACTGGATGCAAGAACAAACGCCGTCAGCATTCCCAGCATTGCGATTATCAAAGCCATAAGTCCGCCAGTCCTCATGTGCCTTCGAAGTTTGTCTTTCACCAGTAGGATATTGAGCCCTGCCGCGAATAACGCAGCGACGGCTAGATCAGCGGCAGAGATCCTGCTGTCCATGCCAATAGAATAGCACGCAATATTGACTAAGCCGGTAGGTATTACCAAGCGACTTGTCTCTCGCCAGTGGGGAAAGTACATGGTGCCAGCGAGGATACTCCCAAGTATCGCGGCGAGGGCGATAGTTCCTGGTATAGACGACGCTGCTTCCGGAGATAGAGGCCCTGTTGGCATAGCTGACACAACTTGCATTTGACTCAGGAGGACGATCCCAGCTAATGATTTTGGAAGACATTGAACCGTCCGTCTTGCAATACACCATAGCTTGCCCAGAGTAAGAGATTCGGAATTGTAAGACCGAACTTCTGCCTTTTGCTGAAGAAAGAGGATGTCCGCCAAGTATTCAAAGGCTTTCTTTGCGCGCGACAGGAACGTTTCCAATTGTCGTCCACGTGAGCTCCTATTTGTATCTGCGAAAACTGAATCCTGTTCGTCCTCGCGTGCAAACATAGAGGGGCGCTCAAGAGGTTTGTCTTCTTCTTCGTCGATCTTTTCATTCGTGAACCACTCTGCAGGAAAATAATCCTCGGCCCATAAAAGGCCACGGATCGCAAAGTCTTCTGGGAACGGACGGACATCGGCTGCTGGTATTGGGAATTGCTCGGCTTCAATACGACTTGAGCTTTTATACTGTGCCCGCGACGTATTAAGCATAATCGCGAGGAAATCCCAAGGGAAGTCCTTTTGAAGCAAAACCATAGCACTGGCACTAGCACGACGAGTCATATTGTGCATGAAAACCAAGGTAACATGGATGAACGGAAGAACGTTTGGGTCGCCAATCCTTTGAAGAACGATCTGAAGTGTTGCGTTGATAGAATATGAATCGCCAATTCTTGGAGCACCGATCTGGGGTGTCCCATCGTCGAGGCCGTGCATGGAAGTGCTGCTTGCCGTGTTGGAGTTGACGATTTGCATCAATATGTTGTCCTTGGGAGCGAAACCGGTTAAAGCAACGCTGTTCGCAATAGCTATATGAAAGCCCTGCTCCATGAATTTCCTGGTCACTCGGCCAATCTGATTATCCAGTAGGGTAAGAAATTCGTCCTTGGCCGAGCTGAAATGATCAGTCTTGTTAGTAAACAGGAGACCATGAGCTTTGACGAATGCTATGTCGAGAGGAGGAAGTCTATGACACATGGTGCTAGGATCTGAATCGAGGATAGGATCGAAGAGTGTAAGTATTGACTCGCGAGCAGATGTGAAAGGTATAGCGACACAAAGTGATTTCGAGTAATAAAACAATTGCTGCACAGCGTTCGGCCGTGCTAGGACTGCAAGATGGTGGTAAAGCCGGCCTATTGTGGGTGCTTTGTCTGAAGCCTTGGAATACCAGTGTCGCGCTACTCCGGTCCACACCTCTCGGTCTCTGATATCATCATCCTCAATCGCCATCCGATATCGTCCCAAGTCCCCAAGGCACTCTATCCATGCGTCTTCGAAGGCTGGAACGGTTTCATATAATAACGCCATCATGGAATAAGCTAGATATATGAACGCAAGCATGTGATCTAGCGATGCAGGTAGCCTGTGTCGTAGTAATTCAAGGAATGAATGGATTCCGTGCCGCCACATTCTAGCAGGCATTGCATACTTCGATGCTAGTCTACGCAAGGCCGGGCTAGCTGAAGGATGCTGGGATGCGAGAAAGAAGTCATGATGTTTATGTAGTAGGGTTCTATGGAGAGCAATCAGTGCTTGCCACTGCTCGTTGTTGAGCTTGGGTTGAGAGGTTCCTTGGGCCAGTATAGCTTGCTTGTTGTCGACCTCGATACATTTGGCTTCCACCATGACTAGACCGGCATAGATACCTTTCACTTCTGCCACTAACTGTTCTTGTGAGATAGGTCGGGTTTCGGGTTGGGGGATAATGTCATAGCTGTCATCGCTCGCAGGTGAAAATAGGTTCTGAGAAGCAGCAGGGCTGCTTTGTGCGAGGGGCGCTGGTGACCGGGTGCTTTGAGAGACTTGAGAAGGCTTCTGTGGTCGTGGAGAGCTCAGAAGTTTTCTTGCCTTCTGAACCTGAACCGAAGCAATATTTGAGGAATCTTGTACTGATGACCTGGTCAAAGGTGCATCGCGCTCTGTCCACAATTGCCGCCGGGTACTCGAAGTAGGCCTTGGGACGTCGAACATGTCTCGCGTCTCCGCCTCAGGGGAGGCAAACGGAGCTGAAGTTGGCCTTGCTTTTGACCGTCTTGGTGGGGGACTTGCAGATGAGTCTCTAAAAGGGCTAGCAGAGCCTGCAGATATACCATCGCCAATTGCAGCTCGTTTTCTAGGCTGGACACCTGCGGCTTCATCGGACAAGTCTCTCATATCAACATCCTCAGCAGGTGTGCCCAGATTTAGTGCTCCTAGTCCAGAAATTGATCGAGCGCCGGCAAGGCGTGTCGGTGTAGAAAGCGGACGGTTTGACGGTGGTGGCTCTGGGCTAGCCCTGTTTGCTTCGTTCAAGTTTGGTTGTTCTTTGGGGTCATCTCTCGAAGGCCTGCTCGATCAAGTAGGTCAGCCTTGTAATCTCCATATAGGACAGTTGGTACAAAGACCTCGAGGTCTTTTGAGCACACTCAGCCTCATATTCCTCTCGGAATTTCTGCAGAGCATTGAGCTCAGAAGGAAAGGATTGTAGATGGTCGTGTTGAGCATGCTCCCATAATGCGTCATTGGAGTTGAATATTCTTCGTTCCGGGCATAGAGTACACGCCCAGGACGGAGTAATCTTGTTCTTCCGCCGGAGGTGTTGATTCCAGCGGTCCGCTATCTGTTCTACTGTATTTGGCAGTCAGCGATGCAAAGACAGTGATCAACGCGAGGGAAGGAGAGAGAGAGAGAGAGAGAGAAAGAGAGAGAGAAAGAGAGAGAGAAAGAGAGAGAGAGAGTCGTACTTGGCGGCTTGTTTGCCATGATCGTGACGCAGTAGTTGAGTCTCGAGCGATGGAAAACTTGATAACGACTTGAAATCAGAAAACAAACAATTGTTCTTCGGACAAGACTTGCAAGACGCAAGAAAAGACAGAATTGGGGGGGAATGAGCGGAGGCGAAGCAGGAAAGAGGCGGATTGATGTAGAAGTGTGGGCGGGACGCCCTGTGAGGCTGAAGCTTTGGGCGAACCATCATGTCCAAAATGCGAACCGTAAATCGCGCAGGCGACCACCTCCCACCTGAACACACGTACTTGAAGCTTGACAGCCTCAATCCACCCATCCTTCTTAACTTTCGATCGCTTTCCGACCTCAGCCAACGCCGCTCAAGATAGCCAGTGTCAAAAATCATTGCTGGACATTCAAAGATGTCCTCTTTTCCCTCTTTCTATGGCCACCCTTATCTCGAAAGTTCTCCAGACGGTGGCGACAGCAAGACATATTACATACAGCAGTACAGCAAGGAAATCCAATGTAATATCGATTCAGAAGCAGTATGTGCGACGAAGAAATTGGGCAAAACGAAGGACGGTCCGGATAGAGGGATTCGAATTTTCAGCATTTTAGCTTCTCTCGCGTCAGCTACAGCAGCTGCAATCATTATGGGAAAATACCATCCGCGCCCATTTGAGACTGCCGAGAGTGCCTTGCGTACTGAAGAACGACGTCCTAGCTTATGGGATTTTCCCAGGCGGCATCTAGAAAAACTATCACAGTTTCGTGAACTGGATTCGATGAACCCTGGAGGCAGAGAAACGAAAATGCATAGAATGGGTTGTACTATTGCAATAGAGACCATCAAGGCAAGCAACTCAAAAGGATCGTTGGCAGAAGCATCACTAATGCTCGTGCAGTCAAAATTATCTCCTCTGGTCCAAAGACTACAAACGAACTTATCAGATCCTCCGCCACTGCTTTTCTTGGCCGCGTGTATCGTCTTCTCCGTTGCAATTGGAAATCTTTGGGAGTCTCAAAAGCAGAATGGTTACCGAGCATGGATTGTGGGCCTCGGAATGATGATTGGTACAATTGCGGCGTTGCGAACGGAGAACATATTACAAGAGGGAAAAGGGATTTTGGCGATGTCTGCTATTGTCGCACTCGCGATCAGCTCGTGCGTGCATAGCATGATGCGCATACACATGATACGCAAGCGGTTCAAAGCAATGTTAGCTGAACATACAGTTGATGGCCACATTGAAGGAGAGAAGAGACTTGCGGCAAAGGCAGGAATGGACGAGAAGCAATCAGATTTGGCAACAGCACCAGAGAAGGAAAGAACGACAACAGAGACAGTCGGAAATTAGCTGCTGCTTCCAGTGACACGGATTGCAAGACGGAGCGCTGGAGGAGAGAAGGAACAACAGGAGTTAGATGTTGTTTGAAGAAGTAAGCTCAGCAGATTGCGATGGAGTAAGGCGAGGTTTCCACCAGATGGAGACTTTGGCCGCGTCGGCTATAACCAGCCGACTCCTCACGTATCAAGCAGCATCTCGGCATATCGAGATGGCAGATTGGGCATTGGCCTTGCTGTTCATATACTTCACAAGTAGGGAGGATGCAAGAAGAAATATTCGCATGTGTAGGAGAGGCTACCTCTCCGAATTTGCAGGGCGAAAAAATGTACATAACCATCAAATGAGCCGGGTAAAGGCTTCATGATATTATTGTATGAGATCAATATTCCCGAAAAATCTACCTAGTAGCGGGTTCCCTTTCCCTCTCAGAACGCACATTGAATATCGAGCTCTGACCACAAATCCTGCCTCTGAGACACCATTCCTCTTGTATCCGCGGTACGCTTTCGAGGCAACTTTGTCTCGGAAGGTATGTACAATACCCAAGTGGCGACGAGTCGCAACCCGGCAAGCAGCCCAGAGTATTCGTTCCTTCCTCTCCCCTTGCGCTAATCAGAGCTCAATATCATGAATCGGTAACCAGGGAAGGGGGACAATCTCCTAGGCCAGCGGGCTAACCATCTTCGCTTTCTTGAATGTCCCTCAGTCCTTGGTATATACCAGCTTATCAAAATTGTCTGCAATCATTTTCACCAAGATCATGCTCTCCCCAACCAGTGTGTCCTACATCATTGTCCTAGCACCGTTCCAATGTTCGTTCTTATTTCCAGACTTTCGACAGCTTGAAGTTCCAACTTTGCGGAACCCCAGAAAGCTTTCTCCTCAATTTTAATCTACCCACAATGTTGATGTTCGTGCCCAGCTGCGAAGAACATCCGATGTAGCTCCAGTTCCAGACATTCAGGAGATTATGTATCTTCCACTCTGCGAATCATTCTTCAATGTCTGTGTCCAGGCTTATCTTTTACCTACCGAGAATGTTTACCTTCATTTCTGGACATTGAGAAAGTCAATATCTCACAACTCATGATAAAATTGTTCGTAAGGGAACTACTATTTGCCCATTGTATTCTTGTTCTCGATGACACCCAAACCATTAAGCATCCTCTTCGTCCGCTTCATCCTCGTTATCCTCCTCATCCTCCCATACAAGATTATCGATGTCCCCAGCCATAGCATGTCGCACAGTAGAGCCGGAAAAGCACCTCGAACTCAACTCTGGTAAGCAGGTCATCAGCTCCTCACTTTCACAACTACCTCACGAACCCTTCCTCTTGTCTATGTACATTCAGGCCGAGCTTTCAGCTCTCGTATAAAGTCTGTCGATATCTCCACACAAAAAGCAAAACTCCCTGTACAAGCTCACTGAATGTGGTGAGGTCTTCCACGGGGAATAGGCACGTTATATACCACCACCAGCCAAAAGCTTCATCTATCCCTCTTAAAGTTCCACCCAGGAAGGTGATTTGGATTTGGCTCTTTGGGCTTTTCTCCAAAAGTCCCTTCGATCCATTCTCCATTGATGACCTATATGGTCGTTTGCGTTTGATTTGGTGAGCCGGGCACAGTTCGCACAAATCCATCATATCCTTGTGGTCTGTCAGGTAATTGAAAAAGTCTGAGCGGATTTCCGTCTCTCTCTTTGTCGGTATTGTTTGGCTCGACATTGTTCATTGATGATTGAAGAATATCTGACTCCAGCTCCAGACATTGAGAAGTCGTAAATCTT
The DNA here is from genome assembly GCF_001500285.1 of Mollisia scopiformis. Taxonomy (NCBI): domain Eukaryota; kingdom Fungi; phylum Ascomycota; class Leotiomycetes; order Helotiales; family Mollisiaceae; genus Mollisia; species Mollisia scopiformis. The sequence goes on from NW_017263584.1 coordinate 708,846, forward strand.
CACACATACAAAATACATTAAAAATAGTTCCTGATTTCCGTCTCCCAGCTAAGCTTTCAGATGTTAAGAGTTTCTGGCTTCTCTTTGGGACATCGTAAATCAGCTTCAACAAAATTCGCCCAAGAATCACGATCTCACAAATGTTCTCAAAAATGCCCTTCAGAATATACTGGAAATTCAAAGCAATTCATAACGTCACTCCCTACGTAGCGAGACGCACCCTGTAACGAGACAAACTATAGGTACTTCAAGTTCAAGCGACTTCAAATCTGTGAACGCTATGAAATTTCCATCCATTTTCATTTCAGTACATGATATACCTCCCCCAAACACTCCTAGTATACTAGTCCCAAAAAATATTATTATGTCGTCGCCGCCCCTTTGAATTTACAGAGAGCCTTCTTTTATACCATAATCGGACCCTTCGAATTGGAATACTACTACTAAGCTTTTTCACCTTTTAACATATGGAAAGGTTAGATATGAATGTCCAGGTTTTATTATACGGCTATAAAGCTATTGCTACAATTGTGGCGGGTCGGGCGTGCCCTGTCATTCGACGTCGCCACATGAGCTGATACCTGCTCTAATTAAGCGATCATGATCATGGACAGTAGCGGTGTGGTTGTAGTAATCTCGGTTGAGTTTCTGCTAATCGTGTGGCTGCGACGTTTTTATGGCTGTGCGTACCTTGCCGGAATATTCCTTGTTTCCCGACATCTTCCGATTGCGTTAGAGCAGAAAGTGGCCCTGTGCCGAGCCAACGAAATCGGCCTCCCTGTTCCTGGGGAAATGCTTCAAACGCTTCCGAATTTTCACTTTCGGCTTTCACTTTTTCTACAGTGATTTGCGAAATTGTTGTCAGGTTGGAAACATTAATGAATGTTGTTTTGGCCCCACATTCCGATACACTAAGCTATTATGCCTAGCATTTCACCCCACGCTCCCGAATCTTACACGTGACATTTATCTTGGTGCCTTCCAAAATTGCTGGCATAAACATGCACTTGAACAGTTTAATCTACTATCAAGGTATTCGACAGATTCATCAATATCTACTTCGTACTTTAACTCTCAAATAGTCCAACCCCCTGTGATCACGCTAGCGTTCCATCACCATTACCTTCAACTCGAGCTTTTAGATTTCTGCAATGTCTATCAGAGTCTTGTAGAAAGCCTTGCCTCTTAGTTGATATCATGCAGTTAATTGATTATGATCTCTTGAGATCCGCTCAGCTCGAGATTAGGGTTCTAACGCTGTGTCCTCTCAAGGTAACGGCATCCGAGGACGACATCACCAGTTCGACTAGTGCTACACGGATTAAGTGTATACTCCATACCGTATCACTACATGCGAACCCTTCGTACATTGCTCTCTCATACACCTGGGGCGAACCAACCCCTTGCAAAACAATACAAGTAAACGGCAAGGCTGTCGCTGTCCGAGCAAATCTTGAAGCCGCCCTTCTACACATTCGAGAGGAGAATCGTCCAGTAGCTCTCTGGGTTGATGCAATATGTATTGATCAATCCAGTAATGAGGAAAAATCCGAACAAGTGCAAATAATGCGAGATATTTACGCAAAGTCTGAGTATGTTTTGGTATGGCTTGGAGTGGCTGCTCAAGACAGCGATACTGCTATGAAAGTACTGAAGGAAACCGGTGAGCTGGCTATCAAGGCTAGAATCTTCGATCTACGAGGAAAGGACCTGGAGAATTTATCAAATCCTGAAGGAGACGATCGCTTGAATAGCATCAAAACATCACTCGATGCTTGTGCCCAAGCGGCTGACCTCACGCCATTCCATACATCCCTGAACGACTTTTCAGAGCGAGAATACTGGACGCGCACTTGGATTGTGCAGGAAGTGAGCGTTGCTCGAGATGTAATGCTTATGTGTGGCTCAATGAAACTACCATTCGAAACTTTCGCCGCTGCTTCTAATTTCTGTGGATTTACCAGATTGAGGCTTGCGGAGAATATGACTATTGCACAATGGATGGACCCAATTCGGGGGCCTCTTATCAAAGCTGCCATGGCGAGGGCACCTAGTGCCGCTCCAAATATCATCATTGGGATACGAAGGAGATACCAGAGGGAGACTGGCAATCCGGAGTCCTTCTTTGGACTTTTGAAGCGGAGCTGCTTCGATCGAGGAGCCATACACCCACTCAAAGCTACGGATAGCAGAGACAAGATTTATGGCCTTTTAGGACTAGATCCCTTTCCCCTTCAGCTCGGTATATTGCCCGACTATTATAAAAGCACTAAAGAAACATACATAACAACTACACGGGCATTGATTGTCAGCGGTAAAATCAACATTCTGGCGTGGTCACAGCAACATAAAGTCATCAAAGGTTTACCAACTTGGGTTCCGGATTTTTCATCTCCTCTCCGCGACCCCTGTGGAGAAAATGACCGAATAGGATCTGAGGAAGCTATATTCTGTGCATCAGGGCAGCAAGCAGCTTCAATACTCTCCCACGAAAATGAAAATGTGATGAGCATACGTGGAGTATTGATCGATACTATTGACTCCATGGGATCCCCCTGGCGAACAAGTGATAGTAACGAGTTGTTTAATTATGAGGAAGCAACACGCTTATTCGATGAAATAGAAGATTTCTGCAAGCTTTCAGAGAAATGTGGGTCAACCCTGACCCAAGACAAAGAAAAATGGCCAGAAGCAATATGGAGAATCCCATGCGCTGATCAAGAAGGCAAGTCCTCAGGGCGAGTTAGGGCTTCCTCGGCAGTTCATTCAGCTTACCTCGAATTGAAACTACCGGATGCAAAATTTAAACACGCGTCGCTGGATCGCAGACGTTACCAACGAGTAATGATGTCACTTTATGACAGACGTCCGTTTATTTCGACAGAGGGTTTCGTTGGACTTGTACCAGCGCACTCGCAACAAGGAGATCTGATTTGTATCATTATTGGGGCGAATTTCCCGTTTATACTGAGAAAAACAACAAATGAACAATACGAGTTGGTTGGAGAGGCGTATGTTTATGGGACTATGGACGGAGAAGGGCTAAAATTGGGCAAGGATGTTGAGGTTTTAAACCTTTGCTGAATGTTGCACGTTGACATCCACAGTGTAATTATATCGCATTATTTTAGATATGAATCTTGGCTCAACACTTCTTTACATATGACTGGAGAGTGAGATAATCCAGTTGGGTGTAAATGAGCTCCAAAGAGGCCTAGACATGCTCATATATGCGAATGGAGTCGAAGACGTAGTTAACCTAAGAGTACTTGGAAATCTTTCAAGCTCTAAGAGAGCAACCGGGAATTTTAACTAGGGATCGTCAGTCTCACAAACTACTCTCTTGGCAGCGATTTTGCTGAAGTCCATCAAGAGTGAGTATAGTATGGTGATCTATATCTTATGAAAGGTTAGTTGTAGTCTGAAGCTTCCTTCCTCTGACAGTTTTTCTGGCTTCCACTTGCTTACAACGCGCTTACAACGCTGTAGTGTATTCTCAACAACATTTTCATAATCTCAAGTACCGTGCTGGGAACTCCCGCACCTAACAAGCATCCCTCATATTCTGTCACACCAGTTTGACGAACGCCGATTGCCATGCACAATGGTGATTCTTCAGCGATAGTCTAGATATCACATGTGATAATCCGGAGTGTGGGTTTGTTGAGGTCAAGACTCTAATGAATCCACAACGTAGCAGGTTGGTAGTAGAGACACACAGTAGTACAATAAGTAGGGGAATCAAGTTCGTATTGTTCGCTATGTAGGAGTCAAACTCCGGGCCTCACGGTCGGTTTTACAGGTGATACGTGTTCTTAGTGTGGTGTTTGTGAGGTCTGTGACCTGATAATCTAAGGCCACACTTCAACAGAAACCTGCTCTTACGCCACACACGTGATGAGATCTGAGAATCGTGGCCAAGTAAGATATAGCGAGATCAGGCGTGAACATAGTAAATCTATCTCAGCTAATATAAATTACTAAGCACTAAAACATGTTGCCTCTTCCCTCGCCGCCCAGGAGTAACTCCTAGATTGTATCATTTTCTCTTTGAGCATCTTCAAAACTTAGAGCTATGTTCTTCCTTAGTAAAACATTTTATCAAGTGCTCCGAAATTTGAAGAGATCTCGATAGTCATGATAAAGTAAGGGAGTACTACCGAAACGGCGATAAATACCATGTTTAAAAAGATCGACAACATAATTTAGCATAGTCCCTTTCTTGCTATAGGGTGGCCCCCAAAGGAGAATTAGTTAAAGAATATAGCATGTTAATAACAACTTTGTAGACCTGCTAAGGAAAAAGTTGTAATTGCTAAACTATGGATTTGTCTCGTTACAGGGTGCGTCTCGGCACGCAGGGATAGACGTTATCATGGTATACCCATCCCATCCCACCACCTCGCTATGCAAAATCACTAAAAATAAAATCCTCAACACCAAACGCAATGCACCTAATCAAACCTTCCCCTTCCCTTTCCCCTTCTTCCTCCCACCACCACCACCAGCCTTCTCCTTCTCCACCACCGGCACAACCAAACTCCCCCCCTCCAATTCCCCCCTCTCCAACCCCTCCTCCCCACCACCCCCATCCATCTCCCGAATCTTCTCCTCGGCACTAATACTAAAAAGCAAATCCCGATTCTCCTCCCTCAACTCCGCATTCTCCTCCTTCAGCCTGCTGACCTCCTCGCCCAGGCCCGCAACACTCTTATTCACAAACTCAATCCTCTCCATCAGGCCCTCGCTCACCTTCTTCTCCTCCCGTAGACTCTTGCCAAAGCCGCGCGCGACCTCGGAACTCTTCTCCGCCTTGCGCTTCTCGCGCTCCAGGTCCTTCTCTAGACTGATCAGGGTCTCTTCTTTCAATTTCCTGTTCTCGATTTCCAGGGTTTGGAGCTTGGAGAGAGCTTCATCTGCGCGCTGTGTAGCAGTTGCGGCAGAAGTACTGGCCACACTAGCTTTCGCGACTGCTTTTCCGACCAATTCCTCGAAATAGACGCGTTGGCTCTCGAGTTGGCTTGTGAGGAGATGTGTATACTCCATGCCGATCCTCTCCAATTTCTCGCGCGGCACCATGTCATCTCCACCGCCCGTCCGGGAACTGGAGGGTAACTCGATAACTTTACTGTCTCCTTTATCGCGGATGAGTCTGTGAACCCACATATCGCCCGCATAATCCCATACATGCTGCGTCTCGATCTCCAGCGCAAAGTTGTGCGCGGAGTCCTTCCAGTGCTCTTTGGCGTGGCCGCCTTTGTAGCGTCCGCAACCTACGACGCCGCAGATAAGGCAGATCCAGAGGTCCTCTGTGGAGTCGCAGACGCTGCAGAGTGAGGCTTCGCCGCTGCCGAAGGGGGGGTTGGCGGGATCGTAGGGGTACGCGGAGGTATTTGATGGGGAGGAGGCGGCGAGGGAGGGGTTCGTGTGTCTGCAGACGGGACAACCGCTTCCTTTCCATTTTTGTAGACAGTCGCAGTGGAAGACGTGTTGGCAGAGGATGGTCAAGAGACCTGTCGTATCGTCCATTCGCTCGAGACATACAGGGCAGGTAGGTAATTCGACGAGGTTCGGCGTAGGAGGAGGGAAGGGTTTGAGGAATGTCGAAGCAGATGTTGAGGGTGTGAAGGGGTCGTGGGATAGCTCTGGGAAGCTTGTATTTGGTTTCGAAGAAGCAGGAGTTTGGAAGGTAATCGACTTGATGAACATAACATGGCAAGTTTCTGGCTTTAAGACTGTCAGCTCATTCTCTTCGTCAAGATAGATAGAGGAAGCTCTCACCTCCATAGTAGTAAAAACCTTCCCATCAAACTCCTTCCTCCACCTCTTCGCCACCCCTTCATCCCTAAACTTCATAAGCACCATATACCGATTCAACCTCCCCGTCATAACCATCCTAAAATGGCTAACCTGCTCCCTCGTCTTCTCGCCCACAAACCCCAGAAAATCGCTCGAGGTAAGATAGCTCGGCACAGCAGGGACACACAGCACCGTACAATCCTCATCCGACGTGTCCTCCGCAGCATAGATCTCCTCCCTCTCCAACCCCACTGTCTCCTCCCCATCCCGATACAGATGAACAATGCCCCACCCAACCTCTGTATTCTTGCCCTCCACAGGATCGAACCTCGCTTTCGTGACTCTGCCTCCGCCAACGACGCTTGCTGTAGCAGCGTTCAGTCCAGCAGAACGTCCATTGGACCCCGCGCCCGCAGAACTGCTCTCCCCTCTCATCCGCGGACCAGGTGTATGCGTAGACTCCATGTTGGTATCCAAGTCCAAACTCTCAATCCTGACCCTCCCAAACCTCCAATCCCTCTTCGCAGTCTGGAAACCAGCGAGGGGACTCTCTTCGTCGACAGCTCTCCCAGGCCCACAATCTCCTCCTCCAGACCTAAGTCCTTTCCCAACTTTTTCTTCACCACCAACTCTCTTATGATCAAGCCACCCCGAATTCTGAAAAACCCCGCTCCCCTCACGCGGGATCCAGACTTTTTCTTGCTTTTCTTTACTCGTCTCGGATGGATAAGGATAGAGCTCGAATTTCAGGTGGTAGAAGTATGAGGGCATGCTTTTACCGTTGGGAGGTGGGGATTGCGCATGTCGGAGCTTGAGCGGAAGATGGATAGAAAGACAGAGAGACCGGGAGATGGGAGGAGTTTCTAGAGGATTCTGAGTGGCGACAATGTGTCCTGGGCAATGTTGAAAGAGTTGGAGAAGAAGAGTAGATGTGGGAGTTTCAATTGTGGTTCGCTGTGAAGAAAAGAAAATCTACAGTTCAGCCTTGCGCTCGCGTCATTTAGTGCTATTTGTCATAAAGAAGTTTAAAACACAAGACTTTACAGTCACAATAACGAGGTATCACGATCAAAGTGGTCAAGAACGGTTTCGTAGTCTCCGAATTTATATTCATTGGACTCTTGCAGGTTTCAGCGCACATGCCAGTGCGACCATGCCTATCTACGACCCATGGTTATACCCGAGTCTCGACCAGTAACGCCATCGCAAATCATAGATCCCATGCCATGCACACACCTATTGCCCACCACGGAGACGGAGAACCAAATGGAGAGTCGACTCCTTTTGGATGTTGTAATCACTCAGTGTACGCCCATCCTCCAATTGCTTACCAGCAAAGATCAATCGCTGCTGGTCGGGTGGGATACCCTCCTTGTCTTGGATCTTCGACTTGACATTGTCAATGGTGTCCGAAGACTCCACTTCCAATGTAATGGTCTTTCCGGTCAAAGTCTTGACAAAGATTTGCATACCACCTCGGAGACGAAGAACCAAATGAAGAGTCGACTCCTTTTGAATGTTGTAATCTGACAAAGTGCGGCCGTCTTCAAGTTGCTTACCAGCGAAGATAAGTCTCTGCTGGTCGGGTGGGATGCCCTCCTTATCCTGAATCTTGGACTTGACATTGTCGATGGTGTCCGAAGATTCAACCTCCAGAGTGATAGTCTTTCCAGTCAAAGTCTTAACAAAGATCTGCATACCTCCACGGAGACGGAGCACCAAGTGAAGGGTGGACTCCTTCTGGATGTTATAGTCGGAGAGAGTTCGGCCATCCTCAAGTTGCTTGCCGGCGAAGATGAGACGTTGTTGGTCAGGGGGAATGCCTTCCTTGTCCTGAATCTTCGACTTCACGTTGTCGATGGTATCGGAAGATTCGACCTCAAGAGTGATGGTCTTGCCAGTCAGGGTCTTGACGACTGCGGAGGATGTTAGCAGGTGAAGATAAGGCTGAGGCGCAAAGATGAGAACTTACAGATTTGCATACCGCCACGAAGACGGAGGACGAGATGGAGGGTAGACTCCTTCTGAATGTTATAATCAGAAAGGGTGCGACCGTCCTCAAGCTGCTTTCCAGCGAAGATCAAGCGTTGTTGGTCGGGTGGGATTCCCTCCTTGTCTTGAATCTTGCTCTTGACGTTATCGATGGTATCCGAGGACTCAACCTCAAGAGTGATGGTCTTTCCGGTGACTGCGCAGATGTTAGTTGGTGTTGAAGGCGAGGCGGCGTCATAACCAGAGGGGTAGATAAGGGCGCAACTTACGGGTCTTGACGAAAATCTGCATGATTGCGATGTATGAAGTGTTTCTGTAATGAGATATGGGTAGGCGTGAAGGATCTTGATGATCAGAGAAAGTGGTTGGAAGTTGAAGAAGTTGGAGTTGTTGCGAGATGGAGGAAGAGGAACGGAAGAGTGGAGGTGTCTGCCTTTATGTAGGCTGGGAAGGCACGCTAAGCGAGTTTTTAGCGCTCTTTCTGGCTTTCGATATGGAACTGGCTGGAAGAGGAAGCGGCAGCCTTATTCACCCAGCAGCTGAGCCACGGTGAATGACTGCGCAGGAAATTTCGAGAGGCTTCCTCTACGCCCGTACGATTTCGATTTTGATTCACATATTATGGCATCATTCACACAAATTTTGAGGTTATCAAATTTTTTCTTACAGCATGCGCCGAAATCCTCTCTTCTTTGTCATCTCACGTCCTGCTTTCAGTTCATGTCAGAATCATGCCACCTTCACCTTCCATGCGAGATAAGAGTCCAAGCAAGGCTCTCAAAGGCCACCATCCCCAAATCGCCTAGCGTGAATATTAAGTCTCGACCCCGCCTCCATCATCAGCGATGGCTGGCCTCTGGAATGCTCACCAACCTCTCCGTGTCTCGGAAGCCTGCTGTCACGAGCCATGCCTCCCCTCAACAGATCCGATTCACGATGCTCATCAGGTCGTGGGAATATTCGCAAAGGTTGAGTGAAGCTGGCCTGGGAATCGTGTCTCTTCTTCCTCTGCGCGGTGAAAGCGCGGAGAAGCGGGCTGACCGAGCAGGATTCGTGCGTCATCGGTTTCAAAGATTGCGACGCATCCCCGACGACGGATTGCAAGGTTGATTATTCAATTGCCTCACTTTCCCGAGCCCCCTTTTGACTTGCGGTGAGTTGATGGGAGTATTGGATAGGAATGTTGCGAAAAGATCTTGGTACATTTCGAACTTCTCAGCTACATTCTAAGAAGTTTGCCTCCAAATCGATGGCATGTGACGCGATTGGAGGGTTTAGAGAGAGTTCTTACAATCACTGCAACCTCATTTTTTGGAAGCGAATCTCGAGAATTTATTTTTCTTTTGACATCTAATGTCTATGTCTGATCGAGGGTATACAGCGTATCCTTCGTACATCTGTTTGGCTGTCATCCATGAAAGAATGCGAGCATTGCCGAGTCGGCGAACCCCGGGTTTCCAACGCCCAAGAGATGCTGCCATCCCATCTCAAAAATATCTCCATAAGCTAAGCTAAAACACAACCGTTAAAAGCGTAAAGTCCTTGATCTTCGTGAAAAAATCGATCATTCATACAGGTCCTGCCAAACATCATCGTGACGGGTCGTTAAATGACTGTTCACATCGCTATGCCGTTTCGTAAAAATGGGAAAAAGATAAAAAGTTGCCCTCGCTGTTGGCTTTCCTTCCGTGTGTTGTGTGGGAACAAATGAGAGGTTTTCCCCGATTACAAAAGGAAGAAGAATAGTTCGAAATAATGGCCCCGGAGAGCCCTCCATGAGCAGCATCGCTGAGTTTGTACAGTCGAATTCGCAAAGTGGATATATAGAAGGGTATCTGCAGAAAAAGAAAACTAGTTGGCACGGATGACAAGTTTCGACAAAAACTTATTTGACAGGCAGTCAAAGTCTCTTCGGTCGAACTTTGCATCGGGACGTGTCTTGAGGTAGGATTCTAGGAAGAGGTTAGTGCCAGGTTTTCAAGCGAAGCATTGAGAGACTTACCGTGCTTGGTGACATGTTCTTTCATTTCAGTCATTGCTTCGCAAACGGCGACGTTGTTGTTCAGGAGTTGACCGTGTCTTCGGGTATCCCACTCGGTGAAAGAAGGAAGCTTCTGGGAGATGGCGTGGAAGAGACCGACGATAACACCAACTGGGGTCGTCTCCATGTCACTGCAGAATTTGTTGACAGCGGCAGCATCGGGAACACGGTAGTGGCAATCGAATTGCATCTCCTCCCAGACAGCAAGGAGGATAGAAGCAAGCATGAAGATGGTGGGCCAGTTCTTGAGCCTGTCACCACTGTAGACACTCGAGTAGAGCGAAGAAAGTTCCTCAAGAATTTCCTTTTGCAGCTCACGCCACATGTCGGCTAAGGCACATTTGATCTGGAAGTTGATCATGACGGGTGCGATAATCTTGCCGTTGTACTTAGAGTCCTCATCATCGATATACCCTTCCATTGGGTGTTCGTCGCCACGTTGCTCGACCATGGTGACATGGAGAGTGAGGTTGTACGCAAGAACAAGCTTCAAGGCTTTTCGGATCACTGGCACCTTCTCCTTGACATAGTAGCGATGGGCAGTCTTCAGGATCTCAGTGATGAATGGGGTTCCCTCAAAGTAGTCATCAATGAACTCCTCGAAAGGTCCGTCCAGATGCTTGTCAAGATACTCCGACAGTGCCTCAGTAGAGATACCTTCTGATCCAGCCGACATGCGCTCAGTGCGAGTATCGAATTCGAGAGGCTCCTCGTGCTCGGTCTCGACCCAGTCGACGGTGAAGCAACTGTCGTCGCTAACGTATACCTCGCGAGCCATGATGGGAATAGCGAATCCGTAGCCATGGGTGATCCAGATAAGCTCTTCCTTTTGAGCAAAGCCCTTGATGTTGTAGACAGAAACCCCACGGCCGGCATGTCGCTCGTAATCCGCTCTCCAGTCCTTCATGAAATAGCCAATATCCTTGATATCAATCCGAGTACAAGGCACCTGCCAGAGTCTAGCATGCGAAGGCTGGCAGCCGGCACATGGTTCTCCCTTGTCACAAGTCTTCTTGAGGAACTTGCATCGTAAGCAGGCTCGCAACTTTCTGATTTCACTCGCTTGCTTTCGCTGCTCTGGCAATAATGGTCCGCGTCTTCGTCCAACGCGCTTCTCAGTATCTTTCTTTCCATTTGATGTTGTTCTCCGAATGACGGCCTTGGTGGCCTTCGCTGTGGGGCTTTTCCTTGGAGCTGAGTTCCTTCGGGCGGGAGGGGACGAAGTGGATGATGGAGTGGTACGGCTTGATGGCGACATCTTGATAGGAACAGGTGCAACAGCGGCGGCGGGGCTAACTGTCTCATGGTTGTGGTGATGCGACTCGCCATGAAAGCAGTTTCGGTGTCCAGAAACGTCGAGGTAGTTGTCAGAATCGGGTGAGTAAGGCGAGTATGGATATGAGATGTCTTCGAAGCTGCCCACGAAGGATTCGATGGTGTGGCCTGTGCCGTCTGATTGAGATGAGTCTGAGTGAGTTCGTAGATGAAGTGTCTGTCCAGGATTGAAAATAGCAGCATTCTGAGCTTGTTGGTATGCCTCGAAGTTGGGAAAGTGATCAACCGTAGCCCATCCATTGTCACTACTCGAGCTTGGGAGCGACAAAACCTCCAGGTAGGTTCCTGTCGGGGAGTTGCTTCCAAGGCTTTGACGACCTATACTGGGCAAGCCATCGTTGGCACCCGTGAAGTTCATTGCATTCTCAATCTCATGCCAGTTCGCCCACATCGCTGCTTGAGCTTCCACCGACTGTGCAAGTCCATTGAATGGGGCCTCCATTTGAAGTCCGGCTTCAAAAGCTGCTTGCGTCGACGGGAGGTGATACTCTAGAGGTGATTGAAAGGTGCCTCCGAAAGCATTGAATTGCGTCCCCATCAACGAATTGTCCTGTATATATTGTGGGAGTTGCTGAGGTTGTTGCTGTTGCATCGGCCAGTCGGTTAGGAGGGTCGGTGAGTTGTGGTGAGCAGCGTATTGCTGATTGTGCCCGGGAGAGCGAGACTCGTCATCAACAGTTCCTGAGGCCATAGTATCGAGAGGCATAGGCCACGTCGAGCGAGCTGCCATACTGGTCGTGAACGGATATCTGGGATCTCGATGGTCAAAGTTTAGATCCAAGAGACCTTCTGATGAGAAGTCAAGATTCGAACTCATTGTCGCGGATGTTCTGTGACAGCAGTGGTCAATAGTATTGTACGGAGAGCGTCCTTTAGACCGCCCTTTCTCTTCGCAAAAGAGGAAGTCTTTTTAGAAGTCGGTGTGTCTCGTCACGAAGTTCTAAGGAAACTGGCGGTGAGGGTGCTCTTTAGCGTCCCCAGTGGTCTCAATTATCCCAGCCAATAGGGGGCGACGGTGGTCGTGCACGAGTCTCACTGCATGAGGCGATGCTGATTCGGGGTGGATAGGCGAGCAGGTAGTGAGGGGTGGGCATGGTGACCACTAAAAGACCCTGGAACAGACCACTAACAACCTCGTTTTTCAGCGCGTTGAGAGAGCATCCCGCCTCCTTCCACTCCCCTGTAGGTGAAAGTGGGATAAGTCTGGATACGTTACGCTCCAAACGTATCTGCCGACCAGCCACTCCAACTGAGGTCTCCGAAAGGTTTTATTACTTAAAGGCTGGACCCATTTCATCGTTATTTGCAGCTCGTCCTCCATGGTCTATCCTAGCCAGAGTCAGACTGAGGTCTAACAATCTCCTCAACTCCTCTCCGTTTGCGTGTGCACGTATCTGCATCTGGCCTCTCATTTCCAGATCGACGGTGGGGGAGCGGGGGACTATCGATCATAAAGGTTGATTGTGCTATACCTAGGTTTGACGACCTATATGGCAGGGACAATGGCTTTCCTGAGACTGCTCGAGAGTACTGTACAACCAAAGGAGGCAGTGCTGTGTTGCGATCCCGTGGAGAAAGGCGGGGGCGTCTCCAAACCTTCAGCACGCCATCAATCGGCACCAGCGCCAATCGAACGACTGTTGAGGAAAAGAAACCCCTTCGGAAGATTCGCGGATCTAAGACAACCTAGACAAGAATATCTCAGGTAGTCAGGTACGCTACGTGTATCATGATTCAAAAGAGAATGCACCGTGATTGCGAGTCAGTTTGCCCCTCATCATCCAGACTCCTCATCGCGTTTCATACCGAGTGAAGGACATGTAGAAATGGATACACGGCGACTTTGCCACTTTGAGTGAGCAGGATCGTCTGAATCTAACGACAAGCTGCATGCCGATATTCATGCGGTCCTCATGTTCGGCAAGCAGCGGCGTTGCATATCCAGCGTGGTGCCATTGGTCGAGTTCGAGAAATGTGATGCAAGAAATATGTCGGTATGCGCCGATTCGCATTCTAGCCGGCTGAACTGGATATCCACGCGCTTCACAGTATCTTCAGGCGAAATCTGTGCGACGATGACGGACATCCTGTCTGTCAACGGCTGGTGCTTTGAACACAGAGTGTCGTCTACATCCTTGATGTTTATCAGCCCTTGACAGTGATAAAACGTGCGATGAAGAGAACGTGGGGTGTGAGGGGTAAAGTAGTTTCAGGGAGCTGACTGCTACGCTCGGCAAACCACATATGGTAACCCTCTTGAAATCCACATGAATTGATTGAATGCATCGGATCTCTCGTGATTTTGAAACGAATTGAAGTGAGCTTTCTAGTGAGACGCCGACTCGGTCTTTAATGTTTGGAGACAAGTTTCGAGATTAAAGTTTCATTCATCGTAACACCGGAAAATAAGCTGTAATTTTGGCTTGGCTGACGAGAGAAATATCGGCGGTCATACTGTATTACGGTGCCCAGGAATGCATTCGCATGTCGCAAAATTAAGGTTAATTAAGTAAGCGATACTAGTCCCGTTTCGCAGGAATGGGCTGTGACGACGAAAACAACAGAAAGAAACAGTCAGCGAATCAACTGTACGTTTCTTACAAAAGAGCCTCATATGACATTCCTTAGAGGAAAGAAGCAGAGAGTGCGCTTCGTAAGACGTGCGGTAGCTGGTCATGATAGACCCAATAATCAGCAGATCGAGCAGCCTGAACTTTGCTCGCAAGGCAGAAGCGATACTTTGGATGAGATTTTTGAAAGCTTATTTCCCTTCGTGTTGCCAGGCAAGACAGCAAGCATGATTCCCGATCTTTTCACGACACTCCCTCCTATTCGAGATTTATTGCACACGGGATCATCCCAAGTCCAAGACGAGACGATACAAGAATGCCTCCCATTTCTTTCAGGGCTGAAGTTGGACATTGAGTGCAATGAACATGGCATTCCACACCTTGACCGGAAAAAGCACATTACTTTTCTTCACCATAGTCTGAGGAACCTACCAGCGCCTTTTGTTGCGGCAGACGCAAGCAGACCATGGTTTTTCTATTGGGCGTTATCTGGACTCGTTGCCATGGGGGAGGATGTCTCTCAATACAGAGAAAGATTGATTTCTACACTTGCGCCTATACAGAACTCTGGTGGCGGTTTCGGTGGAGGTAACGGCCAAATGTCACACCTTGCTCCTACTTATGCAGTTATTTTATCTCTCATCATAGTCGGGGGGGCGGAGGCTCTCGACATCATTGATCGAAAGGCGATGTGGAAGTGGCTTGGCGCTTTGAAGCAACCTGATGGTGGATTCCAAATGTGTGTCGGCGGTGAAGAGGATATTCGGTGAGTCGCTATGTTGGGTTTATCTACGAAAATATAGCTTACACTATGGAGGGGTGCATACATTGCTGCTGTCATTATCACGCTCCTCAATCTGCCCTTACAGCTTTCGAAAGAATCTCTTTTTTGGTCACGTGAAGCTACACTACTAACAAACCTGCCGGAATGGATCTCTAGGTGTAAGTCAAGAACTGCTTTACTTTGTCAAAATACTTATGTTTTCAGGTCAAACATATGAGGGTGGGGTGTCGTCTCGACCAGATGCGGAAGCTCATGGTGCTTACGCCTTTTGCGCCTTGGCCTGCCTTTCCATTCTTGACGATCCTCATATCATAATTCCTGAGTACGTGTCTTGGTGTATGATCAATGCGTCATAAACTAATCCTTATTCAGGTATCTTGATGTGCCATGTTTAATCTCATGGCTATCGGCACGACAATATGCACCAGAAGGTGGTTTTTCTGGTCGCACAAACAAGTTAGTTGATGGTTGCTACAGCCACTGGGTGGGCGGTTGCTGGCCTCTGATAGAAGCCTGTCTCGACGGACCCTCCATTTCATCTGGGGACCATCTATCAGCTCCACTCACATCGGTTGGACATCTTTACAGCCGCGAGGGGTTGATCCGATACATACTTTGCTGTTGTCAAGAGCAGTCCAAGCGTGGCGGGCTGCGAGATAAGCCAAGTCAGTACGTAAATCCTGCTTTGAAATCGATTGGTTCATTCAGGCTGACTTTTACCAGTAATTCCGATTCATACCATACTTGCTATGTTCTTGCAGGCTTAAGCTCAGCACAGCATAAGTGGCACTTCAATACTTCTGCAACGAAAACCGAGAGCAGTGGAATGCTCACCGCTGCATATCAATGGACCTCCGACCCCATCCTTGAATACTCACAGATTTTTGACGAAGAAGATCGTGTCAATACCTGGCATCCTATCTTTGCGATACCCGAAGGTGCTTCTGAACGAGCCAGGTCACATTTTGAATCAAAGGGTGGCTTTTAAGCTACTTAGAAAGGAGAAGATCTCGCTTTGCATTGGCGAACGTGCCCACTAGTAGTGCAGGTGTCATGCAGAACACTATTTGGAACCCGTTAAACATTGCTGTGTGAAGCACGGGAAGATACTCGAGAACGGAGTGGCGGTTTGGCAAGGTCGGAAAGCGAAAGCCGCAAGCCACAGTTTTCACGAAGTCAATTACGGAAGAATGCCACTGATGGTTTGTATATGGACAACGTATATTGAGAGATACGGGTCTGGCCCTTTGAGTAGTTGCACGTCTCGTATACTTTGCTATTAAAAACAAGAACACCTGCCATCAACCTACCTTAATCTTGAGCTGTCTAAGTCAAATATGAATCTGCACAACTTTTCTGCAGCATCTCAGAACAACTCCACGGAATATCCGTCTCGCAGCAATGTAAGAAGGGGTCCAGCAACAGACCCTGCTCCTCAGACATCATCCATTCGATCACGATGCGGCGTTGCTCTTGGTGGCCAAATATCAGGCCATTGTACACCGGACGAAGATCAAAAGTAAAAAACGGTCCGTTGACGGCGCATGGCGAGAACACTTCCATTGCAAGGATGTGCATCCGGCAGCTTGAAACGTGACTCTGAAATGATTTGATTGATGGCTAGACGCTGTCGTTAAAGTGACTGGCCTGATCCTGCCTCTGGACTTGGTCTTTGCATCCTCCTTTGCAGAAGTGACAGGTCGATTATGCTCGTGTGGTGTTCGCGGGTCTGTGCTTGCTCCCTTGACTCTGATTCCGTGCATCAGACGAGCATATTTTTAGGCCTCGGCGCGCATTCGTGGGCATTGATCCGAGGCGGTCGGTTCGTGTAATTTTTCCAAAAGATAAACAACGACGACGCTCTTTGCCTCCTCTCACTCAACAACAGTGTGTCAATACTATGCGACCTACTCGGTGACCGCGGGGGACGACACGATTATATGCAACCGTCCCAAGACGTGATTTGCCGCCGTCTCGAGATACGTTCGTGCTCGATTGATGGCTGCCGGGCGAGTTTTAGGCTTATGCACCTCTGCTGCAGAGCCCACGAATTGCAGCCCTCGACCAATGCCAGAGTCTCGGAGCCAGAGGGAAAAAGCCTCTCCAGATGCCTCTTCCAGCCATAGCACGATGCGAGATTGCCAGACCAGGTCGCGAACCATCCAAAGGCCGCACTGACGGTTCCTTGGCCGTCCTCTGATGTGCTCCTCTGGAATCTGGATCGTGCGGGCAAAACGGTACCTGAGCGAACCCTGGAGATCTGGAAGCCATTGACACTCGTGGACGACTTCCCAATTGAAGGGCCTTCGATCCCCATGGCTACGACTCCCGCCCCTCCATGGACGTCAAAAGGCAATGGCACTCAAGGCAAGGTTGGATGTTCACTGTACTGTCCAGCACCGCTCACATTGCTTAATATACTCTGCCGTTATACCTTTTTCAATCTTCACGGCATATGGCCTTACCACTTAAGACGTCAAGCGCCTGCCAACTCATACTGCATACGGAGAACAACCTGGTCCAGTCGGCTAGTCGTCGGTCTGGCTGGTTCGCGAGTTTTTGCCCTCTCCTCTTCCCACACTTCCACTACGCTGCTCGATATCCAGCAAGCACAGTGAGATCTTTGATCATCCAGCCACTGTTTATGCATTGTATGGCTCACCGACTTCGTGTCAAGTCCTGCTCCAGTCGTTCAGCGTCAAACGCGTTGGTCGCTGCCAGTCTGTGTGTCTGCAAAGCGAATACCGTTGTATCGTAGTGCGGGGAGTGCAGCAAGACCTTTAGCGATCTGCTACTTTAGCCAGTGGGAGCCTTCAATTGTCGTTCTTCCGGTCTTTCCTCAGCATTAAGGATCGTGTCCCTGGACTAGCAGCACTGAACCCTCTGACGTTTTGCTTGCATTGAACCATGCTGCACTCGATTGTGGTGCATTAGCTACCAACCGGGCGGATATCTCAATATGAAATTAATGTCTGGAGGTGCGTTCGCAGGAGCCAAGTCCCAGTTCTTGGTTCTGCAACAGACCAGAAAGTTCACCCGAGACGGCGAGACCTATGGAGCTTTTGCCACAACGGCTGCGTCGAGAATTCGGTACAGTATCTGCAGACCTACATCGAAACGACGAATTGACCTCTGGCCGCCCAGAGATCGTCCCCTAGTATGCGTTCCCATGTTGCTGGTGGATATGCCTAATCTCTCGACAGGCAATGACACTGCCAACACATCGATATGTGGGACAATGGAAGAGCCGCATCATGACTTGCATCTGGTTCAACCCTTCGTCCTATCTCAACAGCGCCTGAATCTCTCTACGGGAGTCCAATCCATAATCCTTGTCCTGCGCTAACCGTACACTCTGCAATAAATCACACATGTCTCGCCGTCGATGG
This sequence comes from Mollisia scopiformis, assembly GCF_001500285.1. Taxonomy (NCBI): domain Eukaryota; kingdom Fungi; phylum Ascomycota; class Leotiomycetes; order Helotiales; family Mollisiaceae; genus Mollisia; species Mollisia scopiformis. Next base: position 726,756 of record NW_017263584.1, read on the forward strand.
ACGAAAGTCCTGCACAAACCCCCTAGACCACCCACTACAGTCAGCCTTATTCTTCTTCACCACGACGCCGTCCATACATCACTGTCTTCACATACACTTCATTGACTGTGTGCAGCTTGCCCTGTATATGGGATATTGGGCTCAATTGCATCAGATCACATATTCGGGCATTCATTCATCTCTGATATCCTGGTGACGTCGGGCTGTTCTACCACACTCTCAATAACTCAGGGGACTTTGTTCCTGATCTCTCTGGAAAATCTCCGACGGTTGGACAAAGACACGACACGATGGGTGGCTTCTACATGGCATATCTGGAGAGTACGTCGATTTACTGCTTTGGGAGAAGTTTTCCAAATATTCTCAATATCTCATCCATGTCTCCCCTTGGCTTCTGTGCCTCCTAAGTCCTCTTCCTCGAGACAAGCTCCACCCCCACGAATTGTCATCTTCGTATTCAAGCTGCTGTGTTTCAACGTGGGGCTCCAGATGCTCCCGATCTTGCATGATCATCTCTGTCCTTGTGCCTGCAGATCGTTTGTCTCCCGTTGCCGTTGCACTTCCATGTTTCTATATTTGGTTCCAGACCTGTACAACGAATGCTGGGGAAACCACCACTAACAGGCTGTACAGGTTTGTGCCGACGCAGAGGATGGCGTGATCCCTTGTACGAGACGTACAGGAGTTCTTCGGGGTTTACCTGTCTGGTACTGGTCAATGGACGAGAATATCAGACAGACCTCGCCTACGAATCGGATGGGCTGGCACAGGAGAATGCAGCTATGCGTGCGTTCATGGTCTGCCGGAACTTTTCGGTCAATGGAGGTATGCTAGCACGCAATGGCGTTGTCCAGGGACTGCCAGCAAATGAGCACAGTGGCAGACGACGAAGAGGTGGTAGCCACCGCCATTCTGTCAATCTGAGCGGCAGTCTCTCCTCAAATTCCTCAACCTCATCGGAATAGAGGACTGATATGTCTGCCGGTAGCCAAGAATTAGCTATCCGAGTACACACAGGCTGATCACTCGGCCACGATGTCCTGCTCTGCCCATGGATAAAACCGGGATTGAGCAGAGACCTAAGACACGATTTTACGACCAAGACCAAAAAAGCGACAACGCATGAAAAAATTGCCCGACGACTTTACGACTGACTGCCAACAATAACGACCTTTAATGACTCATCAAAACGAATTTCCTTGACTTGATGATTAAGACTATGACCGCGGTATTTGGGACCACAGTACCACCCAGCGATCGTTCGAGGCGACTCGATTTACTATCTTTAAGGAGGCTCTTTACGATTTGCAACTGCAAAGTTCTTGGGTGTTGGAAGGCGGTTTTGAACGCTCTTTTCCCCCGCATTTCGTGCATTTAGCAAGCGTGGTGGCAGCGATCTTTCACCTCATGACGTTATGAATTATTTCTTGGGAGGAGGAAGGTGAAGCAATGTTTGGTTTCCGCTTGGAAAAATTCGGTGCATGGCACTTATGATAAATGACTTAGGACGACATAAAAGTACCCAGATACCCCAAGAAGGGCACTCTCGATCACTCGATTCCATTCTTTACCAATTTTTCTCTTTAAGAGACGTGCATAGTGAAGATGTATAGATGTGTGCATCAAGCCCTTTTGCCCACTTGGTAAAATATTAAACTGGACGTTCTCCCGCGTAGCAAAAGCTGGTGGGGAAACAACTGCTCGGATTTGTAGCAACAAACATAGAAGCCAGGACGATCGACAGATGTTGTCAAGTGAATCTGGTAAGTTGAAATAACCTCCTCAGCCTCGAAAAGGGGTTAACCCCACAGTAATAATACTGGCGTTATGATCTCTCTGTCCCGTGGCCTCAACGGCTGAAGCTCGCGGCTGTGGCGTCGTCATGGGCACAGCCTCGATTTTCCAATCTCGTGATGCTCGTATGGGGTACATGGCGAGCAAGAAAAAAGAAAACAATACGAATCGCATAATGGCATCCCACGCCACTGAAAGTCCCAGTACCGTACACACAATTATGACACATGTGCTCACAGGCGCCATCTCTTCGAAATCGCATGATAGGCTCTAGACAATGGGTGCTTTACCTAGGCGCTCCTATTATCACGATCACATCCCCATCCCCTCGAGTCCATATGATGAGCAGAGCGTTTTGCTTTTAATTCAGACAAGCCGCGTGGAACTGTCGTTCAATTGAATCGAAACGTGATCGCAAACGAAGTGACCCAGCTAATCCTGAAATTTGCGCTAGCCCCTTTATTTTTGGGCGACGCTAGTCGGAAAGGCCTGATATCAAGGTGTCTTTTCAAAAACCTCCATAATTGCGACAACTTCTTCCCTTTCTCAATCCAACATTCGCTGATCAAGAAGACTTACTCTTTCACTCCTGGGGGATTCTTCATACATCGAATACCTATCCACTCTTTCTGCGCCGCACAACTTCCAAGCATTCTGCATTGTGGGGTACAGTAACTTCACACGCAACCACATCTCACAAAACCATTACAATCATTCAATATGAAGGGTATAGAATAATATATTCACACAACTGCTGCAGAACACTACTGATATATATGTAGCCCTCATTCTCGTCGGTGGCTTCGGCACCAGATTGCGCCCTCTCGTACGTTCCTCCCCTCTCCTGAGCTCCTGAGCCTCGTCCTCGGATACTCGAATACTCGATCGACCCGCACAATAATGCAATAATGTCACCATTGACTTACGATATCATAGACCCTCACCCTCCCCAAGCCATTGGTCGAGTTTGGCAACAAGCCCATGATTCTGCACCAGGTTGAAGCGCTGGCAGCTGCTGGAGTCACAGATATCGTGTTGGCCGTCAATTACCGACCAGAAGTTATGGAGAAACATCTGGCCGAGGTAAGTTGCAGTCGCAATCTTGCTATTGTATTGGAGAAGACTAACGGGGATTGTGTAGTACGAGGAAAGATTCAATGTGAAGATCACCTTCTCCATCGAGTCAGAACCACTCGGCACCGCAGGCCCTCTGAAACTCGCAGAAGAAATTCTGGGCAAGGACGATAACCCATTCTTTGTATTGAACTCAGATGTCATCTGCGATTACCCATTCGCGGATCTCGCCGCTTTCCACAAACAACACGGTGATGAGGGCACGATCATTGTTACCAAGGTGGAGGAACCCTCGAAATACGGTGTCGTTGTCCACAAGCCGAACCACGCTTCGCGCATCGATCGATTCGTCGAGAAGCCAGTCGAGTTCGTCGGAAACCGCATCAATGCTGGGATCTACATCCTGAATCCCAGCGTGCTGAAGCGCATCGAGCTTCGACCTACATCTATTGAGCAAGAGATCTTCCCTGCCATTTGCGCAGACGGACAACTGCACTCGTTCGACTTAGAGGGTTTCTGGATGGATGTTGGACAACCGAAAGATTTCCTCTCTGGTACCTGCCTCTACCTTTCTTCTCTCACAAAGAAGGGCTCCAAACTCCTCGCCTCTTCCAGTCTACCCTATGTACACGGCGGCAATGTCCTGATCGACCCATCCGCAAAGATTGGAAAGAACTGCAGAATTGGTCCAAACGTTACTATTGGCCCAGATGTCGTTGTTGGCGACGGTGTACGCCTCCAACGCTGCGTTCTGCTCGCAGGCTCCAAAGTCAAGGACCACGCCTGGGTCAAGAGCACCATCGTCGGGTGGAACTCAACAGTTGGCAAGTGGGCCCGTCTGGAGAACGTCAGCGTTCTCGGCGACGATGTGACGATCGGTGACGAGATTTATGTTAACGGTGGAAGCATCTTACCGCACAAGAGCATTAAAGTTAATGTCGACGTGCCCGCCATCATCATGTAGAATCGCACAAACTTCGAAAGATTTCCAACAATGCTGCTGCAAAGCAAGCTATCGTCCTTCTTCTCAGAATTGGGAAATGTTTATTTGCAGCGCTGCCTGGGGCTATACATTCTCCCCTCTTTTTTCTTTTTGCTTGGGTTGCGAGATGGCAGTCTTATTACCTTTTTTGGTACTCTTTTGTTGCTGCTGTTTCTTGGGCCTTTATTCGAAATACTGATGGGATTTGGTTGCATGCACTGCACGGCGTCAGATATTCATTGGGTGGGTGGAGCGGAGCGGTCTTGCATGCATAAGTGAAAAAAGGGCACGATTTCTTCCTCGTGGTATGCGTACTCTTGGGCTTGAGGTCGGGTCCGGGAATCGTGTGCTTCTCTGTACATGCATTATAATCTTAGATAATTCGATGGTTTCGGAAGATCCCGTTCTCTTTTGAGCTTGGTAATTGTGATTGTGCTATTGGTTGCTTGTTGTTTCGGGGGCCGATTTCGAAAGATTGTACTTCAAGCGGTTGCAAACTCATCTGACATTTACAGAAGAGTGTTCATGCAATACTTCATGTCTTGCTCCGAGGATCGACATCACTTCGAGACAGAGGACGGATGTATCGGGAGCTTGGTAATGTCTGGAATGTCATTGGGCTGAGGGCTTCGCATGGAGGACCTCGATGAGTAATCTACACTCTGATACTGAACGAAGTCTTCAAGTCCTGGAACTTTGTCAGAAGAACGGCGACGAGGAGTTCCGGAGCCCTAAGTCTGCGGGAAAAATCGAATTTAGGATGAGGCGGATGACTGATTGAAGATCTCGATCAAACACTTCTGGTAGTTTCAGCATAAGATGACCGGAGCCCTAAGTCTCGGGAAGGAACTGATTGCATTTCTAAGGTAGACGTCAAGTATCTCAACGCGCTGAATGTTTGACGTCGGGACGGTAACTTTGCGTCTGGTTCAGACCGTTATCTCGGACGCACTTATCTTGTTTCTCACAGTTGCTCAATGCTCAAAGATTCAAGAATTGGTTCTGGGTTGCTTCTGTGTCATAAGCCTATTGTTTCTTTGGGAAGTATATCCAGGAAAGCTATCCATGGGGAGATATAGTTTGAAGAGTGGACGATGGGATATGCTTCGGATAGAGAATTTCTTTCGAGAACGGATTTTCAGACAATTCGATCCGAGCCGTGGATTTAAGGTGAGCTTGTTCGCCTCGATGGCTTTTTGGTATCCAGAATATTTACCCTGGAGAGAAAAGGACCTTTGCATAAGGTTCTCGTTTCTTTTCGATGTTTGTTCTTCTCTAAACTTCACGTGCCTGTTTCCATTTTGACGTCCGAAATTTTATACTGTGGATCGAGTTCGGCTTCTGGAAAGCTTGAACTATTCCCGAAAATATGTTTTCAAACCTAGAGCTTTGCACATAGAAGGTACATTTTGATTGTACTGTGTGTGTCTCTGAAGTATGGTAGCTATCCGAGAGTGGAGCCCTAGAATGAAGAATTTTCGGATCCAGCAATAAGAAGGGTCGTTGTTAACGTTTGGCTTAAGGTTGTATGTTTCCTCAAACTGGATATAAGTCGTAAACAAATGTGGACACACTCTTGCGAAATGCGAGAGTAGTGTGGGAGGAGGAGGAGTACAACAATTTGCTTCTCCTAAATTGGAGCTCTTTGAGTTTATGGAGATTTCTGAGTAGGTAGGTTGTCACACCGTAGGCGAGAAGCTTGGTAACGCCACGTACGTGATATTGGGAGAGGATACGCAAACATATCATCTGTGTCGTGTACTTGCGGGAGTGGCGTTTTGACAAGGCGTGGCCACGCAAGGCCACCCATGGTGTTGGCCGAATCGATCATCGAGGACAAGATCTAAGCTTGAAATATAGTGTTAAGATTTTTGGATAGAGGAGTATTACCAGAAAGCAGACAACTTTTGGTTTTGGAGAGAATGAATCAGCTTGAAGCTGACCGTAGTACGCTTCTGAAATGCCACCCGGTACGAAGCGGGAAAGTAAATCTTGTTGAGTACGAGGATCCAAAATGTATCAGTACGGCGGCTCGATCTTATGCATGTGATTTGAAATTGCTCGTTCAAACACATTCCAATTCGTAGAATAGCACTGAGCCACGTGATGCTGCTCTGGCGATCCTGTTTTAGACATGCAGGAATTGCGAAGGATATTTGACGATTACATGAGTACAAAGGCGACTTATTCACTAGGCGTCGAGAAGCTTGAAAGACTGAGTTAATTAGGTAGTCGAGGTCCCTTTCATTTCTAGATACTCACGTGAATGTTCCTCGCCAACATCTTCACGTGGTCGTACTTGTCTTTCCTTTTCCTCGTATTGACACCTGTGCCAAGCTTCATCAAGCTTCGTCGACTTTCGCCGTCCAGGTTCTTTCGAAACTTTCAATTCACAAGGACACTTCGATTGCACCCAGTCACAGCATCATCTAGAACTACAACTGCCATATCCGCCTCTTTTCCCATTTCACTGATCATTTCCTCTTCAGTTGCCTGTGTGCTCTTCCGAGGACTATCTGAGCCTGCGTCTGTTACTGCACCTTGGTCGTCAAAGTCCGGTAATAGTATTACTTGGCAGGTTCGGTCTTCATATAACCGCTTGGCAGATGTCGCCGGTGACATTCTATCCTACAATCTGATGTCTCGATAAGATTTCGGTATCTGTTTCAAGCGCTATCTCAATACCGGACGCACTAGAACTAAGCCTCAAACCACCCGGAGTGATGAATGTCTGGGCACTCCTGGACACTTCGCGGGTCTATGCGCCGTTCCACCATTAAAAGATAGTTAGAGTGTCACTAGGAAACGCGAGCATGTACATTCGCTTCTTGGCAGCTTCACGTTCTTATTCTTATCACCATCAACGTCTATTTTCCCGATGGAGCCCGGGCTCTGATGAGTTCTCTTCCTCCTCATGCAGCCAATCCTATATCGAGTAGCTTGAACAACAAGGTCACTCTGCCAGCGGGATCTGCGACGACGCTCTCCCGAGCGGTTAAAATTCTCCTGCCAAGCGAAAAGAACTCCTTCTCGCATCTCTGCTTTGAACAAGAGGCAAGGATCCTCATTCTCTCAACATCTTCAGTTTACTGGTCCACTACATGTCATTAAGTTCATCCTATTGGGGCACTTATGCTTGAAAGATCCAGATGCGGTCAGGACATTGCTGGGCAAGGCCCAAATTGTCCATAGAGTATTCTTGGAGGTGAACTGGGTTTTCAGACACCTCGATAGTCAATCGTGCGGGTCCTACTTTCCTGTCTTCTTGTTGGAATGTCATCCTCCTTCTACATGACCAACGTGGACTACTCTTCTCAAGTGTCTTGTGTCTCCACATCGCTGATCTTCGCTGTTGATAGACGCAGAAAGATGTTTCGGCGTCGCAAGTACCCATTATCTTCCGTCCTATTTCGAGTACCTATTCTATTGTTATAACGTACCCATTACTCTCGGTCATTGACGAAAGCTTCGAACACAGCAGGATCTGTGAACTCATTCTAATCACTTTCTACTCTACCGATCTCGGAACCACTGGCGATCATGTCTTCTTCTCGGTCCCCTCCTTCTCAGAATGAGGATACCCTCTCGACGTTGACGAACAACCCTCGAGTTCATTGGAATCAACCAACTCGTGACGTGTCTCGTACACAAGCAGCGAGAAGGTTCACGAGTCCTGGAAAGATGACTGGAAACTACAACAGGCACAGCATGCAGGTCTTTGCTGACTTCCAACATTTTGAAAGTCCCCGGAACAGCCGATCAAGTCCGCAGAGATATAATGACGAGGATGAACTGTATGATGGGGAGCCAAGAACGCCCACGGAAAAAATATCGTCTTCAGCATCCAGTACCTATACTTTGGACAAAAGTCTACCAGATCCCCCGTATCATATCTTTACACTTGGCAAGAAAAAGCAGCTGGTCTACATTGTATCCTTGGCTGGTCTATTCTCGCCGTTGTCATCCAATATCTACTTTCCGGCTCTAGGACAAATATCGAGAGTAGGCATCGCCCACTTTCACATTACTTATGTACCGTCCTAATTCACCACAGGATCTCAATGTCAGCTTAGCAACAGTCAGTTTAACAGTGACAGTATACATGATCGTTCAAGGTCTTGCACCATCATTTTGGGGGCCTCTGTCTGATACCAAAGGACGACGTATTACTTTCATTGGTGAGAAGCTTTGATTTGGCCCATGGAGCTCACTAACCCCGACAGGCACATTTGCCGTATACCTCGTCGCATGTTTTGGTCTTGCTTTCTCCAATGATTTTGCCTCATTGATGATCTTCCGTGGCATTCAAGCTGCTGGTAGTGCTGCCACGATCTCTGTTGGTAGGCTCACCTTAACAACGCGAGGTCATTGCTTTGCTAACTTTTCGCTAGGTGCTGGTGTCATTGGAGACATCACTACTGCTCAAGAACGAGGTGGACTCATTGGTGTTTTTGGAGGCAGTAAGTTGCTCTAGAACTATACATGATGTCTGCTAACGTTTCAGTTCGCATGATGGGTCAATCAATCGGTCCCGTCTTTGGCGGCATCATCTCACAGTATCTCGGATTCCACGCCATTTTCTGGTTCCTGTTTGGTCTAGGCGGTCTGACGCTTCTCCTCATCCTCCTCATCCTTCCCGAAACTCAACGAGCGATTGCTGGAAATGGCACAATACGATTAGAAGGCGTCCACCGTCCTCTGATATACTCATTTTCTCCCTCTTCAGATGAGCTTTTGGAGAGGGATCGTACACCAAAGAAGAAGTTTACAATCAAAAGTATCACTGATCCTCTGAAGCTGCTCAAGGAGAAGGATGTCATCTTGACTCTCCTCTTCGGCTCTATCGTGTACACTGTCTGGAGCATGGTTACATCCAGCACAACCGCTTTATTCCAAGCTACATTCAAGCTCAATGATTTGCAAGTTGGCCTCGCCTTCCTTCCCAATGGTGCGGGCACGGTATCAGGTTCTATCATTATGGGCAAAATCATGGATAGAGATTACCGAAAGATGGAAAGAGTATACAAAGCCGAAAAAGGGATTCCCGAATCTACCAAACTGAACAAGAAGGACCTGCTCGACTTCCCGCTCGAGAAGGCTCGGTTGCCACAAATGTGGTGGATCATCCTCCTCTTCATCGTCTCCACGGCCTTATATGGTTTCTCTCTCGAGCTCAACCAGATCGCTATCCCGCTTATTCTGCAATATATCATCGCCTTCACAGCTACGGCGACGTTCACTGTCAATAGCGCATATATCGTTGATCTGTACCCGGGCATGTCCGCATCTGTTACTGCGGTCAACAATCTGGTGCGCTGCTCTGTGGGTGCCTTTGGTGTTGCGATCGTGCAGGTTGTGATTGATGCTATCGGAGCTGGACCCTCGTTTGCGATGTTCGCGGGCATTACGCTGGTTATGAGTCCGATGTTGGTGCTGTCGTGGTTCTTTGGGCAGAAGTGGAGGGATGAGAGGAGGGAGAAGGTTATGAGGAGGGAGGAGGCGAAGAAGGTAAATGATATGGAGAAGGAGGTAGTTGATGAGAAGAAGTAGAGTCTAGAGTCATATTAGCTTGACGAGAAATTGGAAGTAGTTTTGTGAGATGCAAGGCTAGATCGTTAAGTTAGAGAACGGGAAATAGGACATTTGATGGTGGATTGTGGGATTTTATGGCATCGTACTTGGATTGGTGGTGGATCTTTGTTTTGATGTCGAATATTGACGCTTCGGCTTCAAGGTCATATATATATGCAAGTCTTTGACAATAGATATTTACACCCTTGAAAGGAATGACGTGTGTTGAGTGAAGGTGAATGGCATTAGAGCACTCGCGATAAATCCCCACAGATAGCTTATAATTAAAAATAAGCATATTTTGGCTACATGTCTCCATGGTTCATACGTTTAGCGAGTTAACCTGCTGTGGGAAATCCTACCTAACAATACAATTGAGTCTTTGTTACATAGAATATCTAGCACAACGTAGATGTCTTTCGTGCATCGACCGATCTCAGGGGGGGCGTATGAATATGTGCTTAGAAATTGACGGTTCGTTCTATGGGGGGCTTACATTGGCACGGAAGAGCTCATCACTCTTCTGACTATATCGAGAGCTTGAATGGCACATCAACCTCGTCCGCCTGACTTCTGGTCTTTTTTGCTTTACTTATCTTTTGGCTTTCTCTGTTTATTTTTGATATTTAGGTAGGCGAGAGGTTCGCTTATGTTGGATAGATAGATGGATGGCTGGCACAGAAAGCGGTCTTAAGGAGTGACGGATTCATCTGAGCATCTAAGATACAATGGGAGGAGCTCCTAAGATATGCTCTAAGGAATGAGAGACTGGAGACAGTGACAACTTATACTTTGGTTAATGTGAACGATTAGATTAGAGCCTAAAGGAGTAATAATGAAGCTATAAAGATGTGGTTCATGATGTGGCGCTTATCGCGTCAACGAAGCGAGCAGCGGGGTCGAGTGACCCAGGAGCAAGAATACGCGCCTAGTGCCAAGTTCCAAGCTATGTCCAGGCACTGACTCTTCTTATGCAACACTTCTTTGCGGATAAACCAACTTTTTGTATCAAAGGGCGCAAGACATGATATTTATATTCCAGCCTCAGAACCAACAATCTCCTCCCCGAATCTTCCGAGAATCCGCCGTATTGTCGTCGAAGCACACCATTTTCCGAAGCAAACTTGTTGAGCTGCAGGTTGGAGAGGCCTAGAAGCCGAGTTCTCCCTAGCATTTTAGGACGTCAGAGCAACTTCCGATCGCCCTGTCCCTCAGATAAATTATTTCGTCGTGCCACCCTCCCTTCTCTCCTGCGACATATCTGAACATGGCGAAGGACGAGATCCACGAGCATGTGCCTCATATCACCAAGCACAAAGAACAAAATCCCATGACAAATTGGGTTTACGATGTATTCCTGTGGACTTTTTCTATACTGGTGGATCTTTTCTTCCGAGAAGTACACCCTCGCGGATCATGGAAGGTTCCTAGAAGAGGTCCCTTGATCTTTGTGGCTGCACCTCATGCCAACCAGGTAGGTAACATCCTTATGCCCACCATCTGTATTCCACTAAAATATGCTAATTCCAGTTCGTCGATCCCCTCATCTTAATGCGAACACTCCGTACCGAATGCCACCGACGAGCTGCTTTCCTCATTGCCGCGAAATCGATGAACAGATGGTTGATAGGATGGTTCGCACGGAAAGTGGGTGCTGTGCCTGTTGGAAGAGCTCTTGACATGGTGAAGCCAGGATCTGGTACCGTTTATCTGCCAGACCCAATTTCTGATCCTCTTCTCGTCCGTGGAATAGGCACCAAGTTCGATTCGTCCGAAGTACAAATCGGAGGACTGCTTGTGTTACCCAGCGTCAACGGAACCGCTGCGAACTCTGAGATTGCAGAAGTCATTAGTGCCGAAGAGCTGAGGCTGAAGAAACCATTCAAAGGCGCAGCTGCCATGAGACAATTGACTGGAAGAAATGATGTCGACGACAACGGCAGACTTATGGACCAAAATGTCAAAAGAACACAAGATGGATTTGAAGGTTCCAAATACAAGCTCGCTCCAAAGGTCGATCAAACACAAGTGTATGACGCTGTATTTGATCGTCTCAGCGCTGGAGGAGCAGTTGGTATCTTTCCTGAAGGTGGTAGTCACGATCGAACAGAGCTATTACCTCTGAAGGCCGGCGTAGCTATCATGGCTCTCGGTGCACTGGCAGCGAATCCAGATAGCGGATTGAAGATTGTGCCTTGCGGAATGAACTATTTCCACGCCCATAAGTTTCGCTCCCGAGCTGTCGTGGAATTTGGAAACCCAGTTGAGGTGCCAAAAGAGCTTGTTGAGCTTTACAAGGGTGGGGAACGAAGAGAGGCTGTGAGCCAATTACTTGACACTGTCTACCAAGCCCTTGTTGCCGTCACGGTCACCAGTCCTGATTACGATACTCTCATGCTCATTCAAGCTGCTCGAAGACTTTACAACCCTACAGGCAAGAAGCTACCTCTGCCTATGGTTGTTGAATTGAACCGAAGGCTTGTCAAAGGATACACACATTACAAAGATGATCCTAGAATTGTGTCGCTAAAGAAATCGGTAACGGATTACAACAAAGAACTGCGGTACATGAACATTCGGGACCACCAAGTCGAGTACGCGAAGTTTTCCATCCCGAAAGTCATCTTTCTTCTCTTCTATCGTCTGGGGAAGATATCCCTTCTTTCAGTTGGTGTGATTCCTGGCCTCGTTCTCTTCGCGCCGGTCTTCGTCGCCTCAAAAATCATCAGCATCAAGAAATCCCGCGAAGCACTCGCTGCGTCTACTGTCAAGCTCCAAGGTCGTGATGTTATGGCCACTTGGAAGCTGCTTGTGGCTCTTGCATTCGCGCCTATTCTCTACAACTTCTACACCATCCTGCTCACCTACTGGACATATCGCAACCGAGTTCAAGGCTATGTACCCGATTGGGTGCCTCTCTGGGCTGTGGTGATCTTTGGCTATATTTTCTTCCCTGCAATCACGTTCGCAGCGCTTCGCTTCGGTGAAGTCGGTATGGATATTGTCAAGTCGTTACGACCCCTCGTCTTGTCTTTAAATCCTCAGTCAAGCAACACCATTCATAAACTTCGGGAACGGAGAAAGCTTCTGAGTGCTGAAGTGACCGACGTTATCAACACCTTAGGCCCAGAAATGTTTCCGGACTTCGATGCTGCGAGAATCGTGGCCGATCCTTTCCGTGGCGACGATTCAGGCAGCCCTATCTCACCCACAACCAGAGGCTTCCATCGCAGAGACAGCAGCCATTCTGGAATCTCCGATGTAGAGACTCCGCCGCGATTTCAAAGAAGTGTCACAGATGCGTCTATTGGCGGAGGCTCCAGTATGCATGGTGGCCTCCCTCGGAACGAGTCATTTAAGAATCTGGGAAACATCGCCTTGTTTGCAACGCGACCATCTTCTAGAAGTCGAAGTCGCAGCAGTAGTAGCGGTGGTGCTGTTGGCTCCTCGGGCTTTCCATTGAAGAGCTTTAGCACTCTAGACTCTAAGGATGGTTTTGAAGAGGTTAGCATGAAGATAAGAGGGGCAATGAGAGAGAGGGGCCAAATGAGAAGGAGGAAGAGTGAAGAAGCAAGGGAAGAAGAGGATGATGAAGATAGTGAGGATGAGGAGCGCAAAGACGTCTAGATATAAAGATTCGCAAGGAGAGCACACTGATTTCAGCGCCGGCGTTTGGGACAATACCAATACCATTTGTTTCTTCCTGTCGCTATGCTCTATCAATGGCTCCCGCTGTTCCTGAGAGTATGTTGTGATTACAGTGTACCTCCTAATCTTATGTTCATTTCTTGTCCTTCGGGATTTCTTACCGTAGCTTGAAGAGAAGAGATATTATGCCGCTTCAAATGCATAATTTCTCTCTGATTCAAAGTATCCTGTTGCTGAAGGACTTCAAACAAATTCTGTCTGTGCACACATTCTCATTTTCAAATAGCACGTTTCTATATATGCGGTTAAGTAATGAATGGTTTGGCGGAAGCATTGTATAATTCTGTGAAGCCTGCCTCAAATTCTCGATAAGAGCTCCTACATGAGGGGTTGCGTTGGTTGGTTCCTCGTATTACGGACCCCTGACTCGGAAAGAGCCGACTCGCTAATGCACCCCAGGTGAAATCTTAATAGAAGGCCCGATCCTGTGGAATCGCGATTACTTCTTCATCTCCATCGCAAGCAGGCTGCATCCCTCTTCGATATTCGCAATTCGAGAGTATGGGACTACCGCCATGGGAGACCAGCGACAGCCAGCTGTTTGCTTTAATAACAGGTGCAAATAGGTATGATTATTCCTTATTACAGCAGTGTAAAGCTCGAGAACTAGCATCCTCTGAATCTGCAATTGCAACCATTTGTGCATGAATGCAGATGACTCGAGCGTCCATATTGCTTCAAACACTTCGCTAACCCATTGCCAGTGGTCTAGGCTATTCAATTGCTGCTCGCATGATCGACGAGTTTATCACAACTCCAGGTACTTCTCCCAAGAAGCATCTAATTCTCATCCTCTGCACACGTTCACCCATGAAAACACGCTTCACGATCTCAAGACTCCGCGCACATCTTAGGAAACAAGCCGATTACTCTCCATATGCCGCCAAGCAACGAGCGAAGATGGAGGAACAAGGCGCCGAGTACAAATGGGAAGACACAGTGCAGCGTGTACACCTTGTAGGTGTCGAAGCCGACCTCTGTAACCTCAAAAGCGTGTATGCATTGGCAGACAAGCTAGTCAATGGTACCGTTGGAAGTCCAGACGCCACGACGATGGATGGCCTCAAGCTACCTCACGGGTCACCAGGAACACAAAGCTACTCGAAAGACATCCAGCAAGATACATGGGCTTTGAGTCAGAAGCCGGGGTCAATCGGTGCTCAAAGAGCGTGGGGCTGGGGCCTGAGTGGACTACGCATACCGAGACTTGATGCTGTCATATTGACTGCTGGAATTGGTGGTTGGAAGGAAGGCTGGAGAGGGCTTGATTGGCCACTTGCTATCAAGACTGTGCTCTTCGACACCATTGAAGCAGTAACTTGGCCAACATACAAGCTTGCGGATATCGGAGCTGTGGTAAAATCGCAGCTGTCTTCGAACTCCGAGTCCTCAGTAAGTGAGGATACTCAGCCTTTACTCGACAATCAACAGAAGGTTGTGGAGCCTCCTCTGAGCTCAGTGTTTTGTTCTAATGTTTTCGGCCATTATATACTTGCCCATGAGCTTATGCCACTTCTTTCTCGGCCAGCTTCATCTGCATCAACCTCAGGAGGCAAGATTGTTTGGGTGTCCAGTGTCGAGTCATTAGAAGAACAATTTTCCTTGGACGACATACAAGGTCTGAAGAGCACGCATCCTTATGAGAGTTCGAAACGCCTCATAGACTACATCTCTTTGACTTCCGAATTGCCATCTGTTCAGCGAATTTCGGCTCCATACTTTGACCCCTCAAATACTACAACAGCATCCAAGGAGAATCAGGCAATCCCAAAAATATCATTGGTCCGGCCTAAGATGTATCTAACGCATCCTGGAATCTTTGCATCTGATATCATGCCCCTTCCCGGTTTCCTTGTTTTTATCTACAAACTAGTCTTCTACTTTGTAAGGTGGATAGGAAGTCCTTGGCATCCTATTGATCCTTATAAGGCTGCTGTGGCACCTGCTTGGATTGCCCTCACCGATCCCGATGCTTTGGATGACATGGATGGGCATGGTCTAGCAAAACACAAATGGGGATCTGCCACAGACACTGGTGGAGAAGAGAGGGTGATGAAGACAGAAGTGCCGGGCTGGGGATGGAATGGTGAGATAGGAGAGATCGATGCAGAGAAGCGGAAAGGGAGAAAGAGGAGCACAGCAGACGCAACCAAAGAATCTAGGGAAGATTTCGAGATCACGGGAGCCAAGTGCTGGTCTGAAATGGAGAAGTTGAGAGTGGAATGGGAGAGCATTCTAGGAGTCAAAGGAAGCAACGGCCAAGGTAGATAATCACATTGTGTTTCCTGTACGACCGAGTAAGTAATGTAAACATCACCCACAGCTTTTTAATCTTCAGTTTCTGCACATGCATTTATTCTTTCGTGTGTACTGGCATTCGATTTTATGCACATTTCCTGCCAATTGGCCATGTACTTTCCCAATCCAAATCCACAAGTTTCAAAATCTCAACCCCATACGCCGGCGATGCAAATCTGACCCCATCAGCTCACTACTACTTCGCCCTCTTCATTGCCTTCTGGTGATTCTTCATGTCGGTTTTTCTGCCCATGTATGAGAAATACCAGGTAGGCTGACTATGTTGGATCCGGCAACCTGCATCCCACTCGTGCATACGATCATGATCCCAGTAGTCGGAGTCAATATCGCCCGTCTTCGTCATTGTCATACAGTCTAGGCAAAGACCATGGAAATCATTGAGGATCTTGCGACGGAGCTCGGTTACTTTAGTAGAAGACAGCCTCGATCGACAACTAGAACAAGCACCATCGGGAATCGTGCACTGGAAGTTAATCATACCAGGACTATCCAGAATATCCTGCACGGACTTCTTGTGATGGTCGTGGATGGGCCAGATGCCGGTCTTGCTCAAACCGATGTGGTAAGCAAAGAGTGCGTTCGCCTTGCAGTCACATTTTGCCTCGAGGAAGGCAGCGACAGGGTCGAAGAGACCTCGAAGTAACTTTCCTCTCATACTGCCTCGAGCACCATTGAGTCCTCCTGAAACTCAGTTAGCGCTCTGGATAATTTAAGGATCTAGCACTCCTACAATACATACCAATTGCGTTGCCATCAAGATGAAGATGACGATAATCAGTAGGGTTGTACTCCGTCGTGTGTTCAGCCGAGTTGTAAGCCAGCGTCTTCGTCATGGAAGCAAAGCCTTTGGCGTGGTCGAAAGTGTAGCATGGGAAAAGCAACATCTTCAAATCGTCATGATCCAGCTTGACCTTCAGAGCGTTCTCCAGCCACTTCGCAAACCAGCCTTTCAGCTTCAAGACCTCGATTTGGCGATAGCTACAGAACTGAATGATCTCCCAAACGTCAGGAAATGAGACGCTCGCACCGTACAGCTCCTCCTTCATGGTACCGTGAAGAGCTCTGAGTACAACCTCGACGCTTGGGATGTTGTCGACTTCCATGTCGATCGTGCTGGCGTAGGTTTCCTTCCAGTGACCATCGCTGCTCATCATGGCCTTAAAGACTTGAGAGTTGTCAATGAGGACTTGACGGTTGACTTTCATAGACGCAACGACAGTACCCCGCATCTTCTTGCCATCTGCGCCGATGAACTTCTCGTTTTCGTCTTCTTTTCTAAGGATTTGGTAGAGACTAAGGATCAGATCTCCATTCTCGTCAATCACAATGTTGACTAGGCCCTAAAGGATCGCAAGTATTAGCTAAAGTCTTCTTGATTAGAAGGCCTTGAGGAGTACTTGCTTTCGTAGATGCCATGTCGCGTTGTTGTGTGTTGCGGTGTCGTTGGACAAGTTGGTTGGAAAGTGAAGAAGAGGGTGGAGAGGTGGAAAGATGGAGAAGTTCGCGAGGTTGCGAATATGGCTTAAGCCTGGTATGGCAGAAGGCTGTGGAATTCCAGGAAGCTAGCGCTAAAGGAATTGCAAAACAAATTCACCTTGTAGACATCGGAGACAATAACTAAGCAGCCACCAAAGCAAGGTTAAACAGAGTTCATAACAATAGTTTTAGAAGTGATAAGCTAGTGATTTAGGGACAGACAATGAGGAGAAGCGACTAGTATCGGACAGAAGTAGTGACTTCAATACTAGAAACATGATTAGATGAGGATAGGCAATAAGAGCAAGCACTAATATCAAGCAGTTCAAAATGTATAAGTCTTCTCAATTTCACGATCATTTTGACGAAGTGATCACATGTCTAGTAGTATCCACATCTCATCCGTAGCTAGACACTACATTTGTAGTATTAGATACATGAAAGGCACAACGGCTTTGAAAATGACTTCAAATACTCGATTTCATAGAACTTGCAGAGATGAAGTCCTTCGACAGCGTTGGACATGATATAGATAATGGTGTCCCTTCCAGAGCGAGTACGAATAGGACACCAAAAGTTTTGTCGGAACACTTGAAATTTTTTGGATAAGCTGTAGAGATTTAGCTATCGAATTGATATTCTTATGAAGCGCATAGAACAACTCTTTGATCGTGTGTCTACGAAAATTTCTCAGAAGTAGAAAGTATAACTGGTCCATCCCATTGATCAACCCGCTCATTGCATTAATTTGCTGAGGGAACATGTATTCAAAAGATCTTTCACTCGAGGAAAGCGGGTGCATAAGCCGTAACAAGACTCAGGTATTCATCTATTCATATCTTTCAACAATAGAAGCTCAATTACTCTCGCATCAAATAGGCTCTTAAATTAAAGTTCAGACTTCTGTCATTTTCAGAAAAATAAGAGTTATTCAACAAATAATCAACGCTTCTTGCTTGGGAGTATTTCTTTACTATAAAATAGTATTGTCATTCAGTCCTTTTAATCAAGTGTCATTGATATTGCATTGTAATAGATAATCTGAAACAATTAGTAGAATTCATGATAGAGTCGTCGAGTGATTGGACAAGCCACATCCCTCAAGTCTTATTTGCCAATTAGTACTTAGCCCAAGTATATTGTCCCACAAACTCTGTAAGATTAGTATTCCAACTTTTATGACTATTCAGAAGTCAAAGGACTCGAATAATGCGGATCGAATTCTTCATTCAATAGAATACTAATCTTGGGTCATTGTATTGTCCTCCATCCACTCAAAGATCATGCATCAACGTGCATATGATCAATAGTAGCCGCTAACTCTCCTCGCGCTTCTGACTCTCCTGCATCGTTCATCGCCTCGTCTTCATCCCCACCGCCCAAAATAGCCTTCAATGCCAGCTTCGCAGCAGCATCTTTCTTAGCCCAGTATGCCTCAACTTCTTTGTTAGGATGCAGCCGCTAAGTGAAACATTAGTCTCCAAGCATCAAATCAGTCAGTTCATCGAGCTTACGTTTCTGATCTCCTGGCGCAAGGCAGCTTGAAGTCGACCCCTCAAATTGTCGTTGTCCCAGAAACTCTGACCTACAATTTCCTTTTCCCACTCAAATGCTTTGAATGCGTACCATACCCAGGAAGCTTCCATCACTTCTCAAATCCTGAAAGGAAATCCTAGAATTTTGGCCGTATTATCGACTGTCTTGGCGAACGAGAGGAACGTAGATGTCCGACCGCCCAGTTTGGAGAGACTCTGAAGTTTTGGGATAACTATGTCGTCGAATTCGACAGGTGCCATGCTATCGTAGTCGGTGCCGCTCTATGGGTCGCCAAAAATGGCTGTAAAGTCTTCATCTGAATATTTGCCAAGCTGACCATCGACAGTAGTGGCATCAGAGGCGGAGATTTCAGCGTTTGCCTGACTTGAAGATAGCGCGAAGTCTGACATTATTGATGAGGGTATAGCTTTTGTGGTATGAAACTTTCGATTTGAGGTTGGGGCCGATGTTGAGAATAGGTGGAGATATTTTTGGAGGGTTGAAGAAGGAAAGAAGTGGTTTTATAGAAGTCTAAAGCTAAGACCGCGCAAACTAGCGAAAAAGACGTACAGATTCACTGCAAACTTTGGGCGCTAGACTTGAAAAAGACAATAGCATTAATTAGGAAATATGGAAGATTCACCTTGTACACTTGCGCCATCAGCCTTGCCTCGAAAGCTTCCACGCTAAGAGCGCTTTACTTCTTCAAAAGCTCTCCTTTCCTTCAAAACTCCCAACTCTTGCAACTACACCACAACCTTAACTCCAAACAACAAGAGCGCAACCAACAATGTCTTCAACTATAATACCAGACCTCTCTACGATTATTGCGCGCTTCCCGCCCGTACCTGGTCTTTCCTGCCGCCAGCAAAGTATCGAAATATTCTATCTCGAGATAGTCGACCCCGCAAAGTACAAGGCCATCACATTCTCCCAGTCCTTCCGGGACATCTACGGCGAGCCGATGACCTACTATACCGACTTCTTGCGCTTCATGAATACTCAATTCAGCAAGAAGATCGTCCCAAAGCTAAAGTCCCTCTCCGAGTTGGTGAACAACAAAACCTTCACCTTTATCTGGTTTTGCAAGACTGTCGACAACACAGTGAAGCAATTGGGCTTAGCTACTATAACTCGACCAATGATGGAGGCAGCTTGGGTCTACTATGCATTTTCAATGTTCGAGTCTGAGAGGGGAAAGCTAGGCCAAGAGTTCTGGGACAATCATAGAAGGAGGGAGAGGCTTCAAGCTGCGCTGCGTTCGGTTATCGACAGAGTAAGTCCGCTCTATGGAATATTGAGTGAGGCTTAGAAGCTAACAATTCATAGCGATTCCATCCTAATGAAAAGGTGGAGAAGTATTGGATCGAGAAAAGAGAAGGATTTGGTCTGTCTAGAGATGATGTAGCGAGGAAGGAAGAGGGTTGCGATGAAGATCCAAGGCAGATGAGAATCGTGGAAGATGAAGATGAAGATGAAGATGAAGATGAAGATGAAGATGAAGATGAAGATGAAGATGAAGACGAAGACGAAGACGAAGACGAGGAGATGGAGATGGAGATGGAGGATGTAGAACCAGAGAACGAGCGAAGGGATTTGGTAGGCTGTCGAAAACATGCACATTGACTCAAAGTGAAGCATAGAATGAAGAATAAATTACATTCACAATCGAGAACTACTCAAAAGCTCCAATAATTGTGAGCACTTAATAAGAAGTTGATAAATATGGTAGAAAGGAGTGAGCACTCACACTTAACTTGAAGCAGATGAAAAGTGATACAAGCAGGCAATATCGATTTCGACGAGGGAATTCACTCAGAATGTCCGATATAGCATTATTCCTTGTACCATCAATAAGCAGAGAAAGAAGTAGGAGCATCGCTGCTTGTGTAATTATCATCATTGAGAAATATAGCAGATCTCTGGACACTTCTTCTAGGTCTGGCAACGTACTAGATTCAAAAGTCACGACACGCTGTGAAAAACAGCTTGAGACATATCTTCTCATGTTAGAACAAGACTCTTTGAACGCAAGTACAACACAGCATCAAACGCGTCGAACCATAGCAGAAGTAACAAGAATGGGCCTCCACACACTGCTAGATACTATTTAAGCAAGTTGTCAGTCTCCCACAAGACTCTCCAGTCCATATCCGAAGAAGAACACGATAGTCTGTGCTGTGCTGCGTTGTTCACTTTCGAGTCCTGAGGTTTGGCTTACTAGGACGCGACTCACTACTTCTGCCCAGTTTCTCGCTTCACCCCCCTCTCCACTTCTCACCTCCCTCCTCACTTACCACCTCTCAACCGCGACAACCCTCACCCTAACTACGAAAGAAGAATCGACGTGTCAACCCGGCGCCAACCATCACCATGGGTTCCATCTACCTCGCAACCATCTTCGGAAACGCGGAGAAGAACAAGCCCGCTCCCGAAACAGAAGAGCCCATTAACGCAACACCTGCAATCATCCTCGCAGACCCGTCTGACCTCACCATTCAAATATTCCAAGAGACCAAAGATGAGAGATACACTTCCGCAACCGGATACAACGTCTGGGGCAAGCTTCTCGCCACCTTTAAGGTCTCACGGGAAGTTTTGATGAGGAGCTCTGATCACTTTCAAAAGATGCTTGACCCTGCTGGTAACTTCGCGGAGTGCAAGCAAAAGATCGTTGATCTCGAGAACGCGAACCCGATTGCTGTCGAGCTGTGGCTCCGTTATTTCCACGGCAAGCTGGATGATGAGAGTCTCAAGATCCCCATTGGCGAGCTTCGTGCCCTCATTGAGTGTCACCGTCGATACTTCTTCCCGCTGGAGAAGTTGAACAAATGGTTCGAACAGTGGATGGAGCACAAAGGTGGAAAGAAAATGAAGAAGTTCAGCCTCGATGAGCTTAGAAAGTTGATGTACCCGTGTCAAGAGTTCAATCATGCTCAGGGTTTCGCGTACGCGACTAAGAAGTTGGTGTATGAGACTCCAGGACATGTTCATGAGGATACCCCCCTGGCTTTCGGACACTTGCATCTTGAGCCACGCATCATTGGTGAGTCTTATTTCCATCACTTGCATCTGTAGACACAGAAACTGATCGTGCATTAGGGGCCATCAACGCAGCTCGTGGCAGTGTAAAGATGAAGCTCCACGAGGCGCTCTACATCAACAGAGTGTTCCTCAACGCCAGCTGCGACTGCAGAAAGGAAGGTCTCTTTGCGTACGAAACTGCGTTAGACAAGACAGGCGTCTGGCCATTGGAGGAGGTTCTGCACGGAAGGAACTCCATCTCACTCCAGCGCGTCCTCAGTGGTATGAGAAAGTTCGAGTACGAGCCGCCCAATGACTATTGCGAGCTGTGTTCCGAAGACTTTGGCGCCTCTACGGTTACCAGAGCTATCAACATTGCTCAGTCGAATTTCGACGGCTTATGCTTGGATTGCATTGACAATCCCCACAGCCGCGATTGGGACATCGAGTACACGAAGCATCATTCCTTCAAGCTCATCAAGGCCAAGCATATTGAGTGGGACATGGGCTGCCGTGTGAAGCATGAAGAGCCATCATGGTACTTTTCATGGATTGCACGAAAACAACGAGCAGATGCACACGAGCGAGAAGGTGAGAGCCGAGAAGGTGAGAGTCGAGAATGTGAGAGTCGAGAATGTGAGAGTCGAGAACGCGAGAGCCGAGAACGTCAGAGCCGAAAGCGCAAGGCTTCGGAGATGGAGGCGGACGACTGAATATAATTGTGAGGAGTACAAGTATGAACTGTCTGCTGTTTTGCTAGGAAGTGGGCTGTCTATGGATACGGGAGATAAGGATATAACTGGATTGCTGCGTTACTGTATGTGTCTTCGTGGAAAATTGCTGGCTGGCGCTCGAATCTCTGAACAAACCGGATGTGTAAACATGGGGAGACAAATGCAGTACATAATGAATGAATGCTATAACTTGATGTGAACAGCATGGAAGCAGGGAAGACTATGCTGATTCCGTGACCTGTAAAACGATGCATTTCCATTCACTCCCATAAATGCAAGCAACTTTCACAAGTAGGCAGAGAGCTCCGGTAAAGGAGCTTCCCCTGAGCAGTCTCGCTTATATGCGGACACGTGATACATAACTTCTAGTAAATCTCAATCTTGATACAGGGTGACTCGAAAGGTCCTCCTAATATCGAAGCTCTAATGATACCAGAGACTGACTCCCAATGCTAAACAGCCCCGCAATGCAAAAGAGCAAATCAAGGGTATCATGCGGAAACATAACAAACCCACAAGCTATCTGGCCTGCGGAGCATCAATAACTTGAGCAGGGACATGCTGCTCAGCGAGATCCTTCCCAATCGGGCTCTTAGGATTGGAAGACTCTGCTTGACCAACGATAGACTCTCGCATCTCAACAGCATTCCACGTCCTCTTGCCCGCAACGGCGTTTTCTTCCGCTAGCTTCAGCCAAAGTTCCCATTCGTGCGTCGAAGGAGCTGCCCCGCTTCTTTTGACCCAACCGATCTTCTTAGTTTCTCGGATGGCGTACCACATCGTTCTGGTGAACGAAGCTCGTCCTTCGAGAGTTTCGGCTTGGGCTTTGTCCGCATCTACTGCATCTGGCGGCGTTACTACTTTGAAATCGTAGTTGGATAGATTCCAGAACCTCTTTTTGGGAATGAGTGAAGCGCCCCAGAAGGAACCATTCAGTATGATGTATGATGTACCTGTGCCATGAGGTGAGTGTCAGTATGCCACTGGCGAGTTGGGCTGGATTCGCAGGGTAGACTGACCGACTGCGGCTTGCATTGGAAAAGAACAATTTCCAAGAAGAACCACGGAGACCATGAGTAAGAACTAGATATGGACCGTTAGAATAACTTTCTAGACAATGTAGGTAGATGTTCGGCAGAAGTTATTTAAATGACGAAAGGAGACAGATATTTGGAGATGACTTGAAATTTTCCCAGCGAAATTTAAGACTTACAGTACCAAGTCCTACCAACAAACGATAAGTTCTATTCAGCGAATTAGCATGGGTAAAATGCCAGAACTTTGGAGGCCGCTCATAGAGTCAAATCAGCAAGACGGCAAGGAATTGAACATACTGTGTGCCAACATAATACTGACACTCCTCAGTCCCGGTGTATAGCTCGCGAGCAACATCTTCGTCACAAACCACGAGAAGGAAGGCACCTTCTCTAGTTCGGATAATAACATCGCCAGCTGGGACCTTGGACTTGAAGTTTCTCTTCATCAAGATTGGCTCCCACCTGACCACAAACCTCAACGTCAGCATGCCACTTTCAGAAGTTTTGACAAGGGGGTCTATCAAGGAAATGTTCGCTTATGAAAACTCTTCAGGTATTAGGAAAACCATAGAAGACAGCATAGAACAGAAGAGAAAGTTGCCTCTTACCACGATGCATACCCAACAACAGATGATACCAACGATATAGTCCCAAGCGCAACCACAGCAGTCCCATCCTTTATCAGAGCAGCCCATATAATGAGGCCAATCGTTGTGACGAACGACAGCACCGATAGAACATTCAGCGGAGAGAAAAATTGGGGTGGAACTCTTGGCTTATCCTTCTCATGCATGGTAACCATTCTCGTAAACGTCCTTCGAATCGTCGGACGGTCTGGCGGACTTGGCATCCCGCTTTCCATTATCCCAATATCCATGCTCGCAGAAGTAGAGAAATCATTCCTGGAAGAGAGTTTCTCGGTCGAGATATGGAGTTGTTGTCCTACATCGGGTTGTCCCTTGTGTTTTATCCTGATGACTTTGAATTCGAATTGTTTGAGGTCGTCGAGAGGGTGGATGATGTTTGGGAAGTAATTTAGTGACGGTACACTAGTCCCATTGTCTGACCCGAGAATTAGCTCCTGTTCCATACATACATATGTGAATTACTTACGAACTCCCACAACAGTAGCGTTCGTTACTGGCATGCGTGTTGGTCGCGAAGGCTTGAGCAGGACCTGTGGTGCCGGGATGATTCTTGGTAGGATGCAAGTCCAGGACGAAGTGAGTGCTTGACTATGCGACTCGATGGAAGACTCTCCGATAACAGCCAAGAGAGAGACGATATCCAGACGCCAGCCATTATCGTTATTGCGACCTTGTGGAAACCAGTACTTCGCCATGTTGACTCCGCGATGAAAACAAGGAGACCGCCGTTTTAGGCTCGTGCGTGCGCGAAAATGTGGAGGAATCTGGGGTAGAATATATGGGGAAAGGGCTTAGTGAGTATATTCGAGCTTAACTATCAACCATTTGACATCTTAGGAAAAGTTTGCTTCAAACCGTGGAGGAGCTCAACGAAAGGATGTTTGCTTCCCCCCTTGTGGATGCCAAGCCTCAGCCGCACCCACAGAGACAAAATCTCCAATCAACCAGGATCCTTGCAGACGCCAGACATGCTCAGAGCTGCTGAGGATGCTACCGAAATGAAAGCATTGGATGAACGTTCTCGTGAGGCGGGCTGAGACTTCTGTTGTGTCGCATCAAGCAGCAAGCGCTTACTTCTGTAAGGCTGAGAGGTCTGTGCAATGCTTGGCGTTGGTGGGGCCTGACAAGTCCCTTTGAGTCAAGATAATTGAACGCTCAAGTGAGCATGAAAAGAGCCTCTGGGCGTTGACGGCCAGATATAAGGTGCATCATATCAACGTGCTAGGTAGGCCATTATTCGAGGACTCAATCATTCCTTGCACTCAGGGTTCAAGTGGATTTCTGACATCAAGCTTCGATCGCAGGGCACGCTAAGTACCTAGATATATAATATCTCACATGACGAACCGACGTACAAATCAGGCCAATGTCTGGAATTGAAGTTATACAAGTGATACCCAATCCTCAAGGCTTTACAAAAAGGTATCCAAATAACACCAGACGCCGGTCGTACTCATTGACTCTATGTCATCCATTGGTCTGTACTGTCGATTGTCTTTCACTTCTATCCTCTCCTGCAAAGTCTCTCTTTCTTCTTCTTTCTCTTGGAACGACAACCTGGAGGTTCATTAGTATAATAAATTTGCGGGCTGATATGAGGACTTACTTCTCTGCTAAGCCGTTCTCAATTTAATGTATTGTATTTCCTCCACAAGTCGTGGGAAGTAATGAGGTCAATCACGCATGTAGCATCTGCAGGCTACAAGCGACACTTGACTAGTCAATGTCTTCCAGGTCTTGGCTCCCAGAATTCAAGCCAAGAATATTCATCAACGATCCACTGGCAAAAGGCATTCCATTTGCTTTGCCATTCGGCTGTGACTGCTGCCTTCTCATCGGGATTCATGCAACTGTGTTCGAGACTCCACTTTGCAAGCTGCTTCCAGCCAAGCAAGTTCATGGATTCCGAGCCGATTATGACTTGATAGAAATCATGTGATAACGATGATCTTATATGAGTTAGTAAACACTCTTGTCCCAAAATGGAGAAACTTACCTATAGAATGTAGCGTTGTCGCTATTGATTGTACATGGTACATTGTTGGCCAGCAAAATGGGCAAATTGTGCCCCGCGATGTTGGGAGTGAGGCCAAGAATCTCATTGGAGATTGGACATGATTCGATGGCGATGTTCTTCTCCTTGAAGATCTCCATGATCATAGGATGTCTTGCGATGGCGTATCCGTGTCCAATACGCTTCGCCTTTAGAAGTACAGCATCGAAGAGATTTCCATCTACCTTGTCTCCAACCTCAAGGGTTTCGCCGCAGTGGAACAAGAATGGGATGTCGAGTTTCTGCTCTTTGCACTTTTTCTGAAAGTCGAGAAATTCGGGTACGAAGTGGCGGAGCTCGTTTCCCATCTCCTCATGTCCGACGAGATCGAATCCTAGAACTTGTCAATTTGCTATCTTTATCGCGGAGGGACCATCCTACCACAGAGCAAGTCTTTATACTTGTGCTTCAGGTCGATGCACTCGTCTAATGCAGCGGCAACTTGGTCCTTTTGAAAGGATCGTGGCGTGCAATAAATAACCTTCATTCCTCCAAAATAATCGCCTCTCTTGCGAAGCTCTTCCATAGTGCTTTGCAGCTCTTCGTTGATGATCTTCATGATACCCTCGTTTCCAATAGAACCAGTACCATCATCAGTCTTCAAAGAATTGGTGGCCATAAAATTTGGTCTGATCTCGGCGTACTGGATGTTGTCTTTGACGAAATCCTTTATGCATGCTCGAGTGTAATTTCTGAAGGCAGATTCGTAAGCGAATAAACCCTTCATCATTTGAGTTCTGTAGTTGAACTTTTCCCAGATTCTGTGTATTATCAGCATCAGTAATCCAACGTGAATGCACATGACTTACCCATGACCAGTTTGTTTGCAACCATGAGCCTCATCTTCTGAGATAAGCATCTTATGCTCAAGCCATCGTTCAGCCCTCTCCGTTCGTGTCAAGGTTTCTCCAAAGTCTCCTGGGTAGTTGAATAGTTCCTGGAACTGCTTGTAGGGCATCCATCTGTTCGGAACATAATGAGGATCAAAGACGTTCCCTAATGGAGTCTCCTTCTCGTCATCCTCGGCACCTTTAACGTGAGTTGCCTCATAAGGCGTCATCACCATAAATGAGATTCGAGTTGTCGCAAAGTGCTCCGGAGTCGTCAAAGGAAGAGTGCTTCTGATATACATCGCCTTGATATCGCGAGCTTGCCGAATCAGGAATCTTGCTGGCAGGCAGGAATTCCAATGAATGTGCAGATGCGCTCCCTTGGGCATCCGCTTTGCGACCTTCATGAGCTCAGTCTTATTGATGAGGTCGACATTGCCCAAGAAATGCTCGCCCTGGGTCCTTTTCTCGGTAGGATTGCCTTCATCGTCATGTGGTGTCCCGTAAGTGTGATCCCAGTCATAAGCTTGGATCTTGTGTAGCAACGCAGCAGCCCGTTTCTCATTGTGAGATGCCGAAGTCGTGATCTGAAAGTCGAACGCTCTCTCCTTCTCGGCTGCTTGAAGACGCTCTACAGCTTTGTTGTAGTCTTCCACCGAGCTGACATCGGCGTTGAGCACCTTCCTCCAGTCCGACGCGACGGGCTTTGGCTCTGAGCGATCATATTGATGGTACATTTTGTGAAGTCGCCTTGGTGCTGGAATGAGAACTTGAGTGTGAGCTTTTGGGTCGGACCCGGCGTCTTTATCAGTCGAACAGCAAGTCCCCATCCTGATGAGCCACTCGCGTGGTCTCCGCAGGCTGTGAAATGATAGCGCCTTCAATTGACGGAGAACATTTGAGATGAGTGCTGCTGTGAGATCAAGTGCGCGCGACCAGGCACGGGACACACACACAAATCCAGGTTGTCTTGCTCAGCCACAAACAAGCCTATCTAGGTGTGATTGGTCCCAGATGGCGCTCAAGATGACTCGATAAGCAAAAACAAAAGACCAATAATCGCAGCGGTGTCGTGTTTGGGTGCAGATGATTCCTTTCGACAGCGACGGTGACAGCGACAGCAATGACAACAGCAGTCGCAAACGGAGCTGAGCGATGTCAACTCACAGTGAGTGAGATTGTCGCGACGAGTTTGCTGTGTGCGAGGAGATCAAAAGTCGGAGGCCGAATTGTTGGGCTTATGCAGGCGGGTTGCACGAAGGGCTGTTCCAAGTTGCGTTCCTTGCTTCAGCCCCCGGTTATTTGGGCGGCGCAAGCAATCAATCGCTGGCAAATACCGGCTTAGCTGCATGTCGGTCGCAAATTTACAATCGCTTGGCGCCATCAAATCCTCATTTAAAACACGAACGGATCCACCATTGGGGCAGTGCTTGTTGAGAAATGACTGCGACTGTAACCACATTCGCCCCTTGCAAACTGTTGACCGAGAGCAGATTTGCTATCGCCTGCTCCTTTTTCTTTCGTTCTGACTGAGACTTGCGCTTTCAAATTATGCCTTGCAATTAACCTCTCTTGCGACCTCTGATTCAAGATACATTGTTCACGCCAGACTGTATGAAAACAGCTCGATGAGACTGAAGTGAAGCAGACCGAGAACGCCTTCCATGGATTCAAATACGAACATCCAGATTTTGAACATCATCAGTGCGCCATTTCTGACCGAATTAGATCCTGGAGATCCCACTCACAAGAGGGGCAAATAAGTCAACATTACTGGAGAGAATCAACCATCCGCCCAAATTTTAATATTAAATTACATGTGTTCATACGTATCGGAAAGTACTAGTAGTTGAGTATGATTCTAGACATCTATATCCTGACTTGACAGCGTTGTTGGTGAGCCCGCCGACTTCTGAGTATACCACCATTCGATCGTCGACCATCGAAACAGGTCAGCATTTTGGACACGAAGAACAGGTACTTCACAGTCACTCTGCATAATCCAAGATAGCGTAGACCTTCAGAGATGGTATGTCCTTAAAATTCTGTGGGTCGGCCGCCATACCAAGTGTTGTTTGTGGAGTATTTTCCGACATCTGACACTTACTGGAGCACGACTTTCCGGACCTGGAGCAAGGGTATGATATTTCGAATAACCAAGCCTCACTCAGGGCTAACATACGTACTTTTCTCACGTTCACCGAGAATCATGAAGCAATTCCTGAACTCGTCACGAAGATGTTACTGGCACAGCAAATGTCAAGGCATACCTTTAACTCACCTAAATCTTCCATCCATTAAACTAGATGCGTTGGCACTTGTCTCTTTACGTTTATATTCCCGGTTACCGTCGCTTAGATTAACAGATTGTTCCTCAGATGCTCACCGAGGAGAAGAACAGCAGTCCCAGAAGTTCCACCCTTCGACACTTCATCAAAGATCGTTGAACGGACGGACTATCATAACGATGAGCATACTCAAGGCTGTGCATACATACAGATCATGGGTCTGTGGGATGAACCCATCAGGGTATCTTCAAATGACCATGTTCCACTTTCACCGCTCACTATGTCCCAATTTTGACCCACGCCCACCGAAGAGAGGAGAATGTCCAAGCTTTCTTGAGGCTTGTAGACTCTTGGGAAATTGTGGAATACGGGAGATCTTGTTGCCTAGTACTTCGCTGTTTGTCTGCAACAATACTCTGCAACGTTGCGGACTTGCCAAGCGGGCTTCCGTCCCTCGACATCTTCAGCCACGGAAATTTTTCTGGTCAAGGTAATCCCTTACACTTATGACAGTTCTGAATCTCTCTCTCTCTCTGATAAACCTTATAGTCTACACTCATGGTCGAGCCCTTTCATCGAAGCAGGAGCTACCATGCTCCTCGTTCTGCAAACCTTCAAGTCCACCTTCAAGCCTCCCCGAAACTCTCCCGCCTCAGAACATCAGAGTGTTCCTAACCATTCACCTTCAAAATACACTACTAGTCCGATGTTCCCGCCCCGAGGACAGCAACGTCGTTGATAAGACCGACGGTTCAAGCAGGGCTCGAGGTTGTCAACTGTGGTGGCTACAAGATTGAGCTGTTGTTGGGAATGTTAGGCAGCGATTTCACATAGCACAAATTCTCGGTCTAGCATCGACCTCGTCAAATAAGACACCATCAGCCTCTTAAGTAGCTACTAGGTTGAAGCATCTTATGTACAAGTTGTAGCACGCATCGTGTAGCGACGGATATGTAGATTTGGGCGGGCCAGTAGAATGCTTCGAGACCAAAGAGGAAATTTTCAAAGCAAGGTGACTAAGTCCACAACTAACACTTATCAATTAATTATTCCAGTATATAACTATCGTATATTAAAAAGATTATGTTTCGTTGTTCCGATGCAATGCGCAGGTGTTTCGCAGACTATCCTTCGCTCGCTTAACCCCTTATTGAGAGCATCATGAAAAAAGCCCACTCGAGCATCGGACGTCACACAATTCAAGGGATGACAAAAAATGGTTCAGAATCCAGTATTCATGTCTCTAATCATCTACGACATAAAAAAACAAAGCGTTTGCTGAAAGGTGTATCATCATTCATGCCTCCGTTACGCCTTGATGCAACAACCATCTATCGCTCCCAGTCCCACAAACTTTTGTTCTCCACCAATGCTTTCAGTCCTCAAACTTGATGCCCTTCTTGCCGTCAATGTCAATCGGTCCGCCCTTATAGCTTCCCCGCTTCTTCTTGTTCTTCTCCTTCGTGAAACCCTTGCCCTTCGTGACGATCAGATCCTCGTGTGCCTTTTGTGCGTAGTCGTAAGGGACGTAAGCGTTGCTGGCGAGACGGGAATCGACCTTGATATCCTTCGGGATTCGAGAGAATGGCTCGTTGATCTTCTTCTTCTGTTTGATGACTGGGTCCGGAGGCAATGGTGGTGATAGTGCGCGGGTAGTGACAGTCTTAGCAGTCTTTGGCTTCGACTCTTCTTCAGAATCGCTAGATGAGGAGTCGGAGGTGTCAGAAGTCTTCTTGGGGCCATCAGACAGTGTAGCGCTGGTATCGGAACTCAGAACAGGCTTCTTTGTGTCTTTCTCTTCAGAGTCGCTGTCGGATGAGGATGAGTCGGAAGAAGAAGAATCAGAGTCGGAGTCTGGCAAGGGAGTTTTCTTAGCAAGGGACTGAGTAGAGGAATCAGAGTCAGAGTCGCTCTCGGAGTCTGAAGACGAGCCACTTTCTAAAGAGCTACCGGCTGCATCTGCCTTTCCCGTCTTTGGCTCATCGTCGTCAGAGCTTGAGTCTGAAGATGAAGAGGACTCATCAGATTCAGAGACAGCTTTTGCAGCTTGAGCTTTTTCATCACCCTCATCAGCGCTGGAATCGGAGTCGGAAGAAGAGTCACTGTCTGATGAGCTTGTTGTCTTGGTTTTCTTTGCCTTTGGTGCTTCGTCATCTGAGCTCGAGTCGGATTCGGAAGATGATCCGCTGCTGGACTCTGCCTTGCGCTTCAGGTTGTTGACCTTGGGCTTTGGTGAAGATGCTTTGGTAGCAGGAACCTCCTTCTCATCATCTGCGTCGCTGTCCGAACTGCTGGATGAAGTAGACGATGAAGAAGAAGGGGAAACAGATCGCTTGGACGAGACCTTTTTGGTGGGGGGCGCATCGGCCATTTCCACGTCGCTATCATCATCAGAACTGCTGTCGCTCTCACTGCTGCTCAACTCCTTCAACTTCGACTTCTCCGCCGCGACCTTCTGCTTCTTTGCCTTTGTACTCTCCGTTTCGGTGCCGCTGTTCTGACCAGAAACCTTGCCTTGATCCTTCAAGCTCAACCAATCGTTGAAGACCGTGCTGAGAGAAGGTACATCCTCAGATACATCTGCGATCTCGCCTCGAGTCTTGCGTTCAGTCTTGAAAGCTTGACTTGTGTTCGTGAACTCGTATTCGGTTAGGAAGGCTCCGATGAGCTCGAGAAGTTGGGAAGGTGGTGCTGACTTGGGAGGCTCGCCATCTGCGCGACGCTTGAGGAGGTCTTTCGCAAGTTGTTTGTCTTTCTTGTTTCTCGACTTGTCCTGGGCTTGCGCTTTAGGTGCTGCACTTGGCTTTCCTTCTGGGAAGAGCCATGCTGGCTGCTTCTGGCCAGCAGGGGCCTTTCGCTTTCCGATCTTTTGCATGTTAGGGTTGCCAGACATCGTGTGTTGTTTGACCTGGTTCTTACCGGATTCTTATCACGAAAAAAAAAACTTTTGTAAGGAGAGCAAAAGGCGGTGGCAGAATTAAGCTCAAATTAACTAGTCGCCTTTCGTGTTAGTGTGCCTATAACAACCATCCTCTAAATGTCCTCATCGAGGTCAGTTACTATGTCTGTAACACTAAAGAAAACATTTTTGTAGTCATATATGAAAATATTCACTTTCACTAGGCGAACGTGTATGGTCGGTGAAGACCCAGGTTTATAACGCTTATATGTCTTAAGTAGTTTGACCAAAACCCTTGTTGTCAATGCATCCTACCTAGTAGGTCTTTTCTGTCTCCCGCAGCAGGGAAGCTCGAGTGAGTGAACCTCGACCGTTGAATAACTTCACTCTATCATCGACAACACCCATAATCTACGACAGTATCGCGAACCTGAATACGGAGCGACTTCAATACCGATATCCTAGCAGTGATCATACATAGATGACTGAACGTCCAACGCTCCCCCGAGGCGACGTGGCTCCGCTCAATGGAGGTTTCATTACAAAACGGACCTGGCGGGGTTAATGGAGGGAGCTCATTATCTCGGGCAGAGAGGTTTGAAGATGAGAAGCGGAGGATAATCGAAAGCTGCTTTGGGAAAAAGGATGAGGATGGTTCTTGTAAGCTGGCTCTCAGGGTAATGCGATGCAGAGAGACTTGCCAACTAACCTGACCTACGCAGTATTGGAATCATACATCACGCACATAAAGATCACAGAAGATTCCAACTCCCCATCTAGTCCTCCGCCACCCACTTCCGACCCTTCATCGAAAAAGCCTCGCCTGATCATTGTTGCTGTTCGCAAATCCGGACGTGTTCGCATGCACAAAGCGAGAGAGAACGTGAATGGTTCGTTCTCGATTGGGAAAACATGGATGCTCGATGATCTTTCTGCAGTTCAGTCATATAGTGGCGGTCCTGCTGCGAGTCTCGAAGAAGAACAGCAGAAGCAATGGGCCGGAAATGTTGGGTTTACCGTCACAATTGGCAAGCCATACTACTGGCAGGCAAACACCCAGAAAGAAAAGCAGTTCTTCATCGCAAGTCTTGTCAAAATATATACGAAATACACAGGTGGAAAGTCTCCTGAATTATTCGGATTCGATGCCAGGGAAAAGGATCAACTTACTGGAGCGTCTCCTGCTCAGCGTCCGCCGCCGCCGTCTTTACAAGCAGGTCCACCTCAGAATCCAAGTCCATCATATGGATCTCAGGTCAGGCCGACCAGACGTGAGCCTTCGAGGGAGCCACCGATATTAAGAAAGCAACCCAGCCGAGAAGTTGTACAACGTCCTCCGGGTCAGATACCACCTAGTGGAACGTCGTTCACATCCCAGACATCGAGGCCCCAATTTAGAAATCAGCGTATGGAGTCACCAAATGGCAGTTTAGATGCTAGTGGGAATGGCCCCGTACAGAATCAACAAGGTCTGAGAAAGCTAGTTGGGTCAAACCAGAGCCAGGAGTCGTTCACTAGAAGTGATGACGGCTCAAGTCTTCCCCCTCGATCGCGCAATGGACTCAATGGCACACCAAATGCACCCGGACGATTTCAGGATCGCAGCGTCACACCAGGTTCACAGCGAGCTACAACTCCAGACAGTACCTTGTCATCTAGTACCAGAGACAACAACAATGACGTGCCTCCAGTACCTGCTCCTTTAACCATTCCACCTGAACGACGCCGACCGCCGATGCCTATTATCGGTGATGCACGGCAAAGGGCGCAAAATTCTAACGACAATATCGTCCCCGCACCACTATCTAGTCCAGGAATGAGACGAGAGGATTTGAGACCACCAACACGTAGCAGTGATCGAACGTCACCACGTGATAGAGATGCGGACAACACACAAACTACAAACGGATTTAGCAAACCTGACGTACCCCGCGATGTGCCAGTCGAAAAGTTCCAGCAACAAGAACCTCAGAACTTGGTCGTAGATCCTCCTGAGCCAGCCCCAGTCTCTCCCATCGAATCACCAGCAGTTCAGATGCCCGAAGAGCCTGTAGAGGAAGTTCGGCCCGGCCTTGGACCAATGATTAAGAAAAAGTCCAAAGGCGACATCGCTGGATCATTTATGCGCGCTGCCAAAGCAGCAAATGCTTTCAATTCCTTCAAACCACGTGCTGGTGGTGCAGCTGAACGTCTTAGGGAGGCAGCATTGGCCAAATCTCCAGATGGACCAGATGGCATCACCAGTGTCGTACCAGCCCCATCTCTACTCCGTGCTATGAGCGGTGACAGCGGGAAATTACCGACAGCCTCCCCAATAGCAGAAAAAACATCACCTTCAAATTCAGTAGACAACATCCCCGAAGTAAAGATCACTGTTCCTGTCTCTCAAAATGAACCAGTTGCCCCCGCTACATATGATCCAGGCCAAGGTCCCTTGTCAGCACAATCCGATGGCAGCTTGACTGACAAGTCCAAACCTCGGGAGGTGAAAAGAACCAAGACAGCAGCCGAAAGATGTGCGGGAGAACTTCAGTCCATTGGTATTGACCCCATAATTATTGGCGATCGAGGCGGAGACTTAGTTGATGCCTGGGAACAATTTGGTTGGACCCCAGGAGAGGGTGGCGGCATGAGAACGAAGAACATCGATCAGATGAAAGAAGAAATTGAACGTGAACTGAACAAGGTCCAAGCAGGCGGCTGGCTAGCAAGATTGGAACAAGAGGATGATAGAATTAAGGCGGTTCACGATGGTCTCGACAAATGTATCGAAGAGTGTGATGAGCTCGATGCTTTATTGACACTCTACTCTGTAGAGCTTGGTGTAAGTTATGATTCCTTCAAATGCGGGTCAATACTGACATTATCAGACTCTGAATGAAGATATCGCCTACATAGAGGCCCAATCTCAAGGCTTGCAAATTCAAGCTGCAAATCAGAAGCTTCTCCAGGCTGAGCTCCAGACACTGCTTGGTACTATTTCCATCTCCTCAGAACAACTCGACTTCCTCCGAGAAGCATCTTTGGAGAATACAAATTCCATTGAACAGATCGAGACATCTCTGGTGATGCTATTCAAAGCCATGTTGACAATCGATCCTTCTCTGGGCATATCCGTCTCCCGGCCAAGTAATGATGGTGGCAGTCTCAGCTCCGGACGACCTGGTGGTTTCGGCAATAGTGAGCTTGGAAGCATGAGGGTCTTGCAAGAAAAGAAAGATGTCTACAAAAACGAGATCTCAATGTTTCTCCGACGTCTCAAACCTTTCCTGCAAATCAAATTTAGAGCTGCAGTCGCTGAAATCCAGCAGGCCTTGGAACGTGAGAAAGGAAGTCAACTTACCAGAGCTGCTGGTAAAGCTAAGATTGATTCCCGGAATCACGATCTTGGACGGGATCTGCTTTGGAGATACAGTCCTTTGATGCTCTTCTCTCGCGAGGTTGACCGTCTTGAATGGGAAGACCTGTTGAAGATGTACGAAGAGGAGTTCCGCGCCCTATACAAAGATGAGTTCAGAGAAGCCCTATTCTCGTGGAAACGAATCGTCAGAAAGCCGACTGGTGATGAAGCGGACCTTCTTTTCACTTCTCAGACAGAGAAGCAAGCTGAAGGCATTGTTACCACGACACGGAAACTGACAGTAAAGCGAAGTCAAACTTTAGCCAAGAGTCTACGTTCTCCACTTGGAGACAATAGCAGCAAGACAACGATTGATAGGGCTGACGGACGCTTGCAACCATACGAACTTTTTGGTGGCTATCTAGACGAATTGGTCCCCATCATGAGTATGGAACAGAATTTCATTGTGGAATTTTTCCACATCTCATCACTGGAGCAATTCGACTTTGCAGAAGCTGTTGCTGCAACACCACCCAACGCCCGTCGTGGTGCTGATCTTAGGAGGCCCAGAGTCATGGATCCCAACAGAGATCTAGCTAAGCTTGTTGTCCAGTCCATGGAAGAGGTTTATGACTTTTTCTCAAGTGATATGCAGAGTCTCATCGACTGGACATTACAGTCTGATCCATTGTAAGTCCCAAACAAAACGTGTCGCTTCCTGGCTGTGGCTAATAATTTGATAGACAAGGTGTGGGTGTAATTGCGGCTGTGGAACGAAAGCTAGTAACCCTAGAAGAATCAAGCCAAGAGTTCCTTACACGAACATTGCAGAAGCTCCATCAAAGACTTCTTGGTCTATTCACCAAATTCTTAGATGAACAAGTTCGTGCAATTGAGGAAACCAAAGTTAAGATCAACAAACGCAAGGGCGTCATTGCTTTCATTCGCGTGTTTCCATCGTTCTCTTTGGCGCTGGAGACTATGCTCACCACTTCACACGATCTCGAGATTCGAGAGACTGTCAATCACGCCTATGCGCGCATCAACAAGACTATGTTCGAGTCTTTGAAGGTCATCGCGAGAGAAAATCCAGCGGCCCATATCGCCGGCGCCGATCCCGAAGACAAAGAGGCTCTCAATTACCAGATCTTGCTTATTGAGAACATGAATCATTACCTGGAAGAGGTTGACTCTCGTGCCAACCCAGTTCTGGAAGATTGGAAACAAAATGCTGCTCAAGAAATGGACGAGCATATGACGCTCTACCTTGGAGCTGTCATTAGACGACCTTTGGGCAAGCTGCTTGACTTCCTAGAGAGCACAGAATCTTTAATGCTTTCACGGCAACCTGGAGAGCCATCGTCGAAGATCTCTAGCATGCCTAGCCACTCCAAAGCTACATTCAAGAAGGTACTTGCTAGCTACGATTCGAGGGAGATCAGGAAGGGGATTGAGCAGTTGAAGAAGAGAGTCGAGAAGCATTTTGGAGATGCAGACGATCCAAATCTCAGTCGCGGCCTCGTCAGCAAAGTCTTACAGAATTGCGAGAAGTACTATGAGAAAGTTGAGGATCGCATCTTGACCATCAGCAGAGATGTATATGATGGAGACGTTATTGCTGAGTGGACGAGAGCGGAAGTCTCCGCTGCGTTTAGGAAGTGATGATTAAATATGGGCGAGGATTTTACGGGGAGAGAAGGCATCGAGTAGAAGCATCATGACCACGACTGGTTTTGGATACGTCTTTCCATTCACATGTATTTGAGCGGTATTTTACCTTGGCTTCGTGCTCAAGGAATGGCGTTGTGAGGGCTGCATCAAAACGCTTTGTACAATTGTAAGGATATATACCATTCGAGCCGAAATGTAGAGATGTCAACAAACGTCTTTGCCCGATTTCAAGTGCTGCCAATCTGCATTGTTTTGAAATAGCCTCTTTTCGTCGTTAACACTGGTGTTTGCATGTGGTGTGAGAAGAGAGAAAGCAATTCGCCTATATGGTAACTCATTATCCAGAGGTGAAGATTGCGCCCATAGCGCTGAATGCGCGAATTGCACGATTCGCGCTTTTCGCGCAATTTGTGCATTCAGCGCAAGGAGCTGATAAAAAAGTTTTGAGCAGTGAGCCTGAAGAAGAATGAACTGTAGTTATTTACACCATATTCACGTCAATTAGGATTATCAGGAGTAGTGATGTGCCATCTACAGCTGAGCGTATTTTCTTGCAAATTTCAAAGATTTCTAAATGACTGCCGCAAAATTCGAGACGGGTAAGAATATCATATTATTCCAGACTTATGGGACTACATAAGTAGGAAAAACAAATTGTCCGAGATAAAATGGAATATGCATCGTTCTTACACCGCTTTATCCCTCAAATTCCTAGTCGCACTCAGAACTTAGCCCACTTTATTGTCCCATGTACTTTGATGAACCTAGTCATCAACCAAACTTATACTTGAATCGCTACTTATACTCCCCCTTCGTGCTTTTTTCCACTTACGTCGAAAGTGCATAGAAGGCAAGAATCTCCTCCATCCACCTCTAAACCACGATCGGTTCCGCGATGACAAAACAGAACTCGACGTAACGAAGTCCGACTCGGTATCCTCGTCATCCGAGTAGTAATCATCCAGCCTGGTGCTACGCAAGAATTCTTCTCCCAATTTCTCTTCCCCCGCGTCGTCAGCTTTGGTTTCGTCCGCTTTCTTGGTCTGTTGATTTTCGTCTACCACTGTCGTGGTCCATTTCGCCAGCAGATCATCCACCTTCTCAGCTTTAACGGCTTCATTGGGCTCAATGATATCTTCTGCGCCTTGTCGGGGCGGGCCAGGAACTCTGAGACCGTCTTCAAGATGATGGCTCTTCTTCTTCGAGTGCTTCGAAGTACCCGCAACCCATGCGAGGAGAGGACTAGGTGAACTGTGCCTCGGGTGTTTCTTTCTCCTCTCGATGACTACTTGAGGTTCGTCATAATGACGTTGACGATGGCTCAAGATCCCCGGGCGGGATTCCATAGGACGAATGAGATCTGATCTTCGATATTCCCGAATTTGGCGAGTGTGATTCCAAAGGAAGTCCTGCTCGTATTCTAGCACCCATCGTTTGATGAGAACGTAATCTGGATCTTGATCCTATGAAGATTGTCATTAACGCGGAATTTCGCGAATCCGATGAAGTCTTACAATTTCATAAGGTAGCATGTAACGATTTCAGGTCTCGATAGAAAGATGCCGCCGAGCCATTCGAGTGTATGTTGGCGAATTCGAATCAAGGCCTTTGTTACGACCTCGAACGTCCTGGGTTTCGGTAGTCAGGAAAATAAGAATGTATTCCAGATCTGACGGCTCCAAGTTCTCGGCTAATTCAATGGCAGCAAGTATACGCTCCAGCTTGTCCTCCTGTTTGGCGTTGTCGATAGCATAGCTGATTTTGGCTTGATTTTTGGGCGTGAGTGAAATGAGAATGTCCCAGACTGGCTTTTTGGTCCTGGAAAGGACAGCGTCCATCTGTTTCTTGAGCTCTTCTTGCTTCAGGGGTAGTTTCAAGAGTTGATCTCGGTCTCCCTTGAGCAGGTAAGCTTCTAGGTACTGCTCTGGAGTTTCTTTAGATTGTGGCAGTGGTTGTGGTTGAGGATACTCTGGCTCGAGCTTCCGTTAAGTTGCGGTATCCTCCTGAGAGTGCGTGGCTTCAGGAGGCGGATCTGTCTTGTCTGGCTTTGAGTTTCCATCAAATTCAACAGCTCTTGGACTTTGTACTTCTGATGGATCTCCCATTTGAACATCCTTCTCCTCGGACTTCTCGTCACTGGGAGGGGTTCCAGTCACCGTTGACGTCGGAGGAATGATCACGTCTATTTTATCTAGCGTCCCACGGCGTATCAGTCCAGGTGGCAAAGCCGAACCCATAGTTGAGTGTTGTTAGAGGTCAGGCTTTTAGATCACTGATAGAATGAGAACATTCTTACCTGATTTGGACGTATACTTCCAAGGCGCTGGTCGAGGGTTCAGGGGGCCCCATGTGGGTGGCGGAGGTGGTAACGGTGGACCACCCACAGGTCGAAAGCTGAAGGGTCTGCTTCTCGGAAACTTGCTATTGTGATGTATCAGAGGTCGATAAATTGCTTGTTCCAGCGAACGGGTCAGTCGTTCCTCACGAAGCTTCAACCTTGCGATGACGTCCCTAAGCTCTTTATCATGGCTTTGATTGTCCGACTGGTTCTTAGTTGGTCTATAATCGATGAATGTCTGTACCAAAGCTTGGAGAGGCGACTCACCGTTGCTGGCTAGCCAGATGAGCGATCTGCAACATCAACAATAGTCTTATGAGCAATCTTTCCAGTTCCTGCCTGCATCTTGTAATCTTCGGCTCTAACCATGGCCATTTCAAATGATCGAGAGACGATAGTTTCAAGTCTTTTGCTCTTTCCGCGTTTGATAATTCGGCCCCAGGCCTCCCAGCTTTATTCAACAGCTCCACGATCCGTTTGAAGACTACCTCGCATTGTAACGCATTTTTTCCACGGATTTCAAGCCTTCAATACTAAAGACTTTGCCTCTGGAAAGCTTGCCGTCTTGATCAATCACGGCTTGAAGTCTTTAAAGGGCGGAGGATGTGGCACTAATATCGTTCCCGATGTCTCGAATTCTGTCGTCTGCTTCCCGGGTGCCTTCGCCGTATGTTTGGAGGGTCGTTGCGATCTGCAGGCCAAACCCTACGATTCCGACAACTGAGCTGGCTGCGCCTAGTGCCGTAATAGGATCCATAGATCATGGAGATGTGGAGATCAGATCATCGTTTGACAGCATCGACTTTCAGTCTCATTATTTCTGCATTGTCCCAAGTTCTTAAGCTGCTGGCTGAGCTCCTTCGGCGACTGCTGAATCTCTTCATGCAGGCAGACATTATCCCCTGTACTTGGACCAGGGGTATAAGTGGACTAAGCCACAGTGTGTCTTCCTCCTACCCACAACTAACGTCGGTGTCCGTTTCTGAACAGTCTTACCTCACAAATAAGCTGGACTCATGGGTCTCGAACTGACACAACGGTTGTGCAGCTCCCAAGTGCTTTGCAGATCACGTGATCCAAAGGCAGCTTTCTCATATCATCTGCTCAAGGATGGCAATGAAGCTTTTGAGAAGATGATATGGTATAGCAGACTTCGTGAAGACTCTAACCTAAGTGTGGGTGAATTGATTTCGCTTGCTAGTCTTGCAAATTATATCACACGTTCTCACCCGAAGCACAAGACCTCTGGTTGCCTCGTTGAAGAGACACTTGAAGTC
Organism: Mollisia scopiformis; assembly: GCF_001500285.1. Lineage (NCBI taxonomy): Eukaryota > Fungi > Ascomycota > Leotiomycetes > Helotiales > Mollisiaceae > Mollisia > Mollisia scopiformis. The sequence goes on from NW_017263584.1 coordinate 767,354, forward strand.
AATCTTAGGCTAGAATGAGAAGTATAGCCTTGACTACTCGCAATTGTTACAAACAATAAATTCTTTTGAATTTGTTCTTTCACATCAGCCGAGGGTAAGACGGGAAGAAACGGTCGTCGATCATTTAAAAGTGGGACTTTCACTAAGTGCAATGGAGATTTGCGAATCTTATATATCCTCACATGTCCCATTTCGTAATCGGACATGCAAGTCGAAAAAAATGGCATCACAAATTGACGATGCAGTCACCGCTCCCACTCTCCTCAGTGACTTGTCTCCTCGAGATGAGGAACCGCAAGTCTCGTCAACCGAATCAAGCGATCTCCGTCCCATTACCAAACAGCGCCAGCTTCATGTTCTAATATCGGCTTTCCTGACAATTTGCATTACAATTGGCATAAGCCAGTATGTTGATTTCCTTGATTGCAAACGAGCTCTATGAAACTCTTTGCAATGAGATCTCCATCTCCGCCCTTCAAACGCCTGAGAAAACACTTACTGATTACAAACAGATCTTACGGCGTCTTCCAATCCTACTACATCTCTCCAACTCAGATTTTTCTCCCGCCAAACACCCAGTCAAACAGTGCATTTGTAGCCTTCGTAGGCACTCTAGGCTATGGCTTGACTTGGGCAGGCAGTATTGTAGTCAATCCAATACTTGCTCGTCTTGATCCTTTTGGCACAAGATTATTATGCATCTCAGGCGTCTTACTCATGAGTCTTGGCTTTGGACTAGCGAGTCTAAGTACGCAAGTTTGGCATCTGCTTTTGACCCAGGGCTTCCTTTATGGGATCGGGTCTTCGATGCTCTATTTTCCGATCCTGTCCTCGGCGCCAGAGTACTTTGATGCTCATCGTGGTTCGGCCATGGGTTTCATTCGTAAGTCATATTTTTCGCCTAGAGAATCTTCTACCAGTTGACTAACTTTCCACTCTTTCAGTATCCGGATCCGGGATTGGCGGCCTAGTCTTCGCACCCGCCATCAAAGCCCTCCTCTCAGCCCTCGGCCCCCGCTGGACCCTCCGCGCCCTCTCCCTCATAATCCTCACCATCTCCCTCCCCATCGCCCTGACCGCCTCTCCCTCCCGCTTCGTCGGCCGTCGCCCAACACACATCAACACCAAACTGGCCCTCAAACCCGCGTTCCTGCTCAGCGTCGGCGCCGGCTTCCTCCAGGCCGGCGGAAACGGGTTACCGCTAACTTTCATCTCCGAGTACTCTATCGCTTTGGGATATACAGCCGGATTCGGCGCCACGCTGCTGGCGGTCATGAGCGGGACGAACTCGGTGAGCCGCGTGATGACCGGCTGGGCGGGCGATCGGTGGGGGAGGCAGAATGTACTTATTGTTACGGTATGTATGTGCGTCATTGTCGTGCTGGGATTCTGGCTTGGGAGTACGGGTGGGAACCGGGCTTTGTGGGTACTGTTTGTGGTGTTTTATGGTGCTGCGGGAGGGGGGTACAATTCGTTGTTTCCGACGACAATCGCGGAGGTTTTTGGGTTACAGGCTTATGCTAGTGTTAATGGGTTTATTTACTTTGTGAGAGGTTTGGGGACCATGTTTGGGAGTCCGGTGGGAGGAAAAATACTTGGGGAGAGTAGGTTGGGGAATTATCGGAATGTGGTGGTGTTTGATGCGGTGCTTTTGGGAGGAGCTATGCTGTGCGTTATTGGAGTGCGGTTTTTGGACGCAAAGGAGAAGAGAGTTTGGAAGTGGAAAGCGTGAGACGAAGCTTAAGATAGTTGTGGGATATCATCAGCTTAGAAAGTTTATTTGGGACGGATGTACAGTCCAGATTCTTCAACAATCTACATTCCTCATCAAGCCGCTCACTACATTCCGAGACATGAAGGTACCCATCATCCCTTACCTCTCATTCTTATGACAGCATGACAGAATCGAAACCTCAGAACTCCTGCTATCCTTTTGCTTTTTCGATATATCTCAATCGTCAAGTGTCCAGCGATGCTAACAAACACAAGATTGCGGACCGGCACTCCTCCTCGAAAATTCTACTCCCTCATCCTCGCCGCCGTCTTCGTAGGAGCCATATTCTTCCTTTACTCTAATTATATATGGCAACGCCCAACTGGTCCAAATCCAAGCGAAGATGCAGATCGTATGCCATCAAATAATCCATTCGAACCCATCGCCAAGAACTTCTCAACAACACTCCTCAAAGGTCCAAATCTCAAAGACAAGTTCGGGGAACTGGGACATCGAGTCGAAGTCCTGACATCCTGGTTTGTCCAAGCACAGTCCGGCATTCGAATAGAGAATCAACCTACGGCCGCCAGCAATAAACACAATGCATTGCATCTTCTGGCAGAAAATCTCACTCTTGCGCAGTTCCCATTTCTTCGAAACCCGAGTCAGCCACTAGATCCAACACCAGTAACTAGTTTGAAGAACACATACGTAACCGGTTCTCGCGGAATTGTGATTCCGGTTGGATTTAAAACGCTTCGGTTTGCGATTCATCTGATCTTCAACATACGCACCGTCCTAGGAACGAGATTGCCGATTCAAGTTGTGTATGCGGGAGAGGATGATCTTCCAGAATACTCCAGAAACAAACTCAAGGCGGTTGAGTCGGATATCGAATTTATTGATATCTTGACTATTTTTGATGACAGTAGCATGGGGCTGCAGGATAGTTGGGCTATAAAACCATTTGCTGCTTTGGCGAGCACTTTCGAACAGGTTATTCTGTTAGATGCTGATTGTGTTTGCATTTCCTCCCCAAGATATGGTCCATTGACTAAGTGAAACAGATGTTCTTCCAGAAACCTGAGGTATTGTTTGACGATCTTGGGTATAGAGAAACGGGAGCTGTAAGTTCAGACTTCGAAGGGCAGTTTGCTTCGCCATCCTGGACAAGGCTGTCTGCAGGCTCAGACATATTCTGCGAATCTGCCGAAGAGCACTCTTACTCGAGCTAGAAGAAGAAGCATACTAACATGAATTTGAAAAATAGCTATTCTTCCACGACCGAAAATTATGGCAACACGGTTTGTGACCCTGCTACTCCTAGAGGAAAAGAATACTCATACTCTCCAGGATTCCAAGAACGACACAAATGGTGGAAACTCCAAATGAAAGGCCGAAAACCCAGCGCCACTCTCCTGAAATCCCTAGTATGGAAGGACGACTTTGCCGAAGAAGCCGACTCCGGCGTCGTCGTCCTAGACAAAAGTCGCTTCCCGCTCTTCATGGGCCTCCTCCACGTCTGCTGGCAGAACACCAAATCTGTTCGCGAGGAAGTAACATATAAGATGACATACGGTGACAAAGAAAGCTGGTGGTTCGGCCTAGAACTCTGCGGGGTCCCGTATTCGTTTGAGGCGCATTACGGCAGTGTCCTCGGGGGGGAGAGAAGCAAAACGGAAGTGTGTGGATTTACGATCTCGCATCTGGATCAGAATAATCGGTTGATATGGTATAATGGGTCGTTATTGAAGAATAAGGCTGTAGATAAGAAGCAATTTCAGATTCCGGTTATGTTGATGTATGATGGGGATTGGAAGAAGGGGAGGACGAAAGCGGATATGAGCTGTATGGTGAAAGGGAAGTTGCGAGAGTTGAGCAACAGTGAGATGAAGGCTATTAAGGATACGGTGCCGCTTGCTCAGAAAGCGGACGAGGAGTATTCCTTGCTTTCATTCTAGGATATACTTATGCTGCTGGGAATATTTATGTTGTTGGGGATACTTATACTACTGGGAATACTTATGCTGCTGCGAATAATCATCGCTCTGGTTTTGTGAGAATGGTCCTGTTAGAAACTTGAAACAGGCTTGCGAACTGAGAGACATCAAATCAAAAGTGAAAGTTAGAGACTTGATGAGCTGTATGTATAGGAGAAATAATGCACTTGCTGAAAACAAGACATCGCAACATCGCGCCTTCCGTTTTCCCCGGTTCAAGATGAGACGTCAACACTTGAAGACCGTCCTTTCCACATCTGATTGCCTATCATCTCAGAGCCCAATCTCGTATTCGGCATTTCTTCAATTCTGCTATCTTTCCAACTTTGCATAATCACCACTTTGCACGTCCCGTCCCGCACTCTCTCCTTAGGAAGGACCAGCAGCAACATCACGCCCTTGCTAATGAAAATTGAAACCTGCACCGACTTCCTCCAATTCCGTCATGGATCTAGAGACCCAAGAACTCAGGATCGCACGAATCGAGGACATCGATTTTGAGAGCGATACGTGTAGGTAGCACTTGGCAGGTGACTACCAAGACAGCTTACTGAAAATGCTACAGCTACAGTCTCCGATGACGACTGGGCTGAGGCTGATGCAAATGATTGCAAACCTGAGTCGGCAGATTTATATGATATGGAAGACGTCCAAGAGAGTTCAGATTCCGGTAACTTGTCTTGCCGCTTCCAATTTGACGACCTGCTGATGATCAATAGACTTACCACCTTCTCCAATTCTGCCTTCAGACATGATCGACCCATCACAATATCGCCAGATCGGATTTGTTGTTCGCAGTGATCTCTCCAAGAAGATACAGTCATTCGCTGAACTAATAACTGCTTCACAAGCACTTCGAAAAGCTTGGAAGAGGTTCATGTTACCAACGAGCCAGCAGTGTATGAAATACAGGAGCACAGATCATGCTGATATCCGTATCTTCCGCCACAACAGGACATCCTTGCTACGTGCTGGCGATGACCATGGTTTCCGACAGCTTCAAAAACTTTTTAGTCTCCAAGACTCAGCTCTTGTCATCTCGGGATCGGATGGCCTCACTCGAGATAGAGATGAACTTTGTCGATTCCTTGCGAGTTTCGAGAATGATACTATGATGTACTTCTTCGATGGGGACAATTTTCGCAGGAGATTCAAGTCCAGAGATTTAGCTTCACGGCTGAATCCTCTGACCTCCCAGCGACAACAAAGCACCGATATTCAGAGCTTTGCAAAATATTTGGATGTGTTGAAGAGAATTGAGAAAGTGTATGTCTCATCTTCCTCTTCAACTGTTGGTGTGTAACTTCTATACAGGGCAGAAATGAACCGGGCTCTGACCCGCTTGTGTGATGAAACTGACCATAGACCCATCACTCGTCGTATGGTCAAAATCTTAGGAACTGTCACCGAACGTAGTCTCAATCGTGGACCTGATGGTTTTGCTGACTTCCGTGCTGCGTTCGATCGTGCTCTAAGAAGGGTTGAGCAAGCTGATGACGAGGAGGGAGGGCTTAGCGATGAACATTGGGCACTCTTAGTGGAGAGAGCCGCAAGTTGGAGAGGTCTTTGATAGTTCCAGCTCTGCTAGTTCAGAGAGCTTTTCTGATTGATATTGGTAGTGAGAATGTTGTTGATTGATGGTGGGAGAGATAACCTTGAGAGGCATAGCTTGAAAGGATTGAGAAGGCGTGGTGTTAACAGAAATACTCATCTTTAGCATTGCAGATGTTGGGGTAGTAGGAACGTAAAACTGGGTAGCAGGAAAAAGACATGTATTCTTGTATCGAACGACGCAATTGCAATGGCTTATCAAACAGCAGCAAGACAGCTTTATGCCTCAAATGTAACATTGTATAATGCATTTCACCAGTTTATTTAAGGGTATCAGAGACCTTGACCCTAGTCATCTCGACCTTTCCTTTCAACATTTCTAGCATACGTGACGACTTCGTCAATTGAGTCAAGCCTCGACTTCAATTCGAATCTTTCAATGCATCTAAGACTACGACCTAAACTAAAGCAGGTATTGAAAACATGCGTATGCACTCGCAATCATTCTTCTCATTTCTATGACAAACGAATTCGATCATCGTCCCAGGACAACCGCAAAATTGCCCGAGAATCAGCTAGGCGTTCCGAAGTCTCTAGAACAAAGAATTGAGGAGTAGTGGAGCTAGCTGCTACTGAGGCTCAAAGGATCTGTGTCAAGACTAGAGAGGGATCGAAAGGAGGCGAAACGAAGGAGGCGAGATGGAGCACGCGAAATCGAGACGAGAAGCAGAAGGCGACATGCAGGATGAGGATGAGGCTCAAACGACTGACTACTCACTCCTCCGGAGTGAACGACACGAAGGAGTCTCTCGCCTACCCCGTAGGACTTTCGCTCGCTCGCTCGCTTTGAATAAGCTTGTCCAAATTATGGGGAATGGGAACAGATCTTGTGAAACAAAAATAACCGAAGTAAACAAGATCCCAACAAGACCAATCCACTCCTACGACATCTTGTCTGATTTGTGGGGTCGGCTGTTTTTGTGAAACCAAAATCACAACCGAAGAGAGAAGAAAAGAGGAAAACCAACCGAAGTAAACAAAGCTCCCCCATCTCCATCTCGATCAGATTGGATCTCAAGATCTCGTTCAACAATAATAACAATGATAACTAAGACAAAAGGAAGCTTTGACAACGTGCGCGTATGTACCCCGGACTCACCCTCGCAACATCCTCCGGCAACTTTCCTCACCTCACCTCACCCTTCTATCGTGGATCGACTCACTCACCCAAAAATGCCCCATCAGTAAACCCCCATCCCATCCCAGCCCTACGAAAAATTCCCTCCGTCTCCGGCACTTGACTTGCGTCCATGGAGCGTCCGAGTACCGGTGCGTGTTCCGAGGACACGGGCGGGATGTGATGGAATGGGATGGGAGGGTTCGGATGATAATATTGTGCCTTTGGCTTGCTTGCATCCGCGCGCTGCGGGGATCAAGATTCTCTTCTCGATCGAGTTCTGGGCTTGACATCATAGACTTCAATAGATGTTTGATGAGATGAGATGAGATGAGATGGGATGCAGAATAGACGCGTGAATGAACGAAGGATCCCTTCATCATGAACCAGGTGATCAATACCACAACCAACCCTCTCTACCTACCCATTCGGAAGAATTAAAAACCCGACATTTGACCAGCAAAACCCCAACCTCTCATCAACAAAAACCTCAGGCAAAAGAGCGGTCTGCAATTCCCCCTTCGATGCAGAAAGCGAGGAGACGAGGGGGTTACGGACGCAAATGCACATGCACACTGTACCCCCAAAACCCGCCGAAGGCAACACATCTCCCATCTGCATCTCCAGAAAAGCGGGACAAAGAGACGAAACGAAGATGTGGAGCCGGAGCTAGTGGATGGTTGTACTACCTATCCTATCTATGACGGGAGGGGTAAAAGTCTGCGAGCGAGTTGTACAATGGGATTGCAATGATGGTTGGGGGTCCGTCCGTAATTGTTGTGGTGTGAGGAGGGAGTTGAGTGAGCGTGTCGATCATTTTAAGGTTAAATCGCCGAGGCGTACGCGTGTCACGGGAATTGTGGGGATACCCCTATTTCTTTCCTGGTTAGTGTAGCTTCAAGAATTATTGCATGTCACAATGTCACAAGGCAAGGAATTTTCACAGTCGTGTTGATGACTTGGTTTTTGATTTCTCGAAGAGTGATTTGCTCTTCTCATAATACAGAGATACAGACACGCTATGTAGTAGTAGAGACACCAGTGGCGATCAATTGATCAAGCCCTCAAGTTTCGGTCTGTCTCCCACCCCGTTCTCGCCCAAACGCCCGTGGAAATGCAAATGATGATTGATGATGCTTGCTTGACATACTCCCCCACCCCTACCACGAGGTCCATTTATCGTATGAACACCAAACCAGATTATGCCCACCACCCGTAGCCCACCGGTCATATCGTGCAATGTCGTAATCGCCCCCCCGGGAAAATGACAAAAGAAACTCGTTGTGAATTAATTAGACATATTGTGCTCGCTCTCGCTGCTGCCCAAATACTCTCGAGAAGATGTTTCCACCGTGCTTCGCCTTCTTCGCGGGCTTCTCCTCCGTCGAGGGAAGTTGCTCGATCTCGTACGGTAGTAAGTGTTTGCTGCCAGTGCCGGAGTGTTGCTCGGCGATCTGTACATGGACTACATCTCGTACGACCGGATAAGGACTTTGAGTGTAACCACCGGCTGCAGCGAATTCATCTCCGACGTAGCTACCAATACTCGAGTTCGGTGTCCCAGATCTTGAGATCGACGAGACGTAGGAAGAAGCGGAAGATGAGACGGTTGACAGGGTATCGGCGGTGCCACTTCGTGCGAGACCAGGAACTTCTGTTGAGGGAGGTGGAGAGTCGTATCGGATACTCGCGGGGTAGTTCACGTATTGGCCATTGTACAGCACAGGTACCTGTGGTTGTTGACAACTTGAACGGAAGTATGGATCGATAGCAGCGAATTGTTGACGTCTGTGTAGCTCCTCCTCCATTAATTGTTGTTCCCTCAATGCTCTCTTCTTGGCTTCTCTCGCGCGGGCGTGCTCCTCTCGTCGTTCGATATCGGCTCGGATCGGTACAAGGAAGGGATCGAGGTGGGTGTAGAGATCATCTTCACTGATGTTCAAGTCCCAATCCAGAAGGAAGAGCAATTGCTTCTCCATAAGATTGACTTCTGTCTTTGAGAAGCCGAATGGCTCGAAGCCTCGTACATTGGAGTACTCGGCCCAGTGCTTGTTCTTGGGAGAGGAGTCATTCAGGAACTTGGCAGAAAGGATGAGGGCGGCCAGGAATATTCTGTGAACCGTACATCGAAGTCCCTTCGCAACAGGAGGTAATCTTTGCCGTAACCGCTCCAAGTAGACCAGAGTTGTCATCAGTGTAGGTACTTGGACGTTCGACTTCCGCACCAATGATGTAATGAAGCGCTCGAGGGAGGGAAGAGATGGAGAGTCGGTTGTGGAGTCGTCATGAGGAGGTGTTTGCGGCGGCGAAGGGGGTAATTGGCTGTCTTCTGTTGACTTCTCGCACTGGATCACCTCTGAAGCCTTGAAAGCAAGGTATGCGATCATCTCTGATGTGACTGGACGGTAGATGAAGGTCTCGAGGGCGGCCTCGTTCAAGGCACGAGATGGGTAAGACATTGTGAAGTGTTGACAGAGTCGAATAGAGGAGGAAGATCGAAGTTGCAAGTTGAAGTTGTTGCAAAGTAGAGGAAGCAGGAATAAAAAATAAAAAATTGCGAAAAGGGTATCGTATAATATCGACCGTGCTCCTATTGTAGAGGAGTGTTATTGTGGCCAAGCAGCAGAGCTCCGTATTGTGTTGTTGATAGTATTGTGCTGCTGGGCTTAGACTTCGACGAGGCTGGCGCGAGGCTGGAGGGGCAGGCACGCTAGTCGCAACAATGAAGTCGAGGGGCCGAGAAATGGATCGCAAAACCAGCGAAGCAAGTGCAACACAAAATCAACCTGGGGAAGACTGGCGAAAAGCGAAAAGAGGGAACCGCAACGTGATAAGTCAACTGGCGGTCGTGGATCAGCAATCCGTCCAGCGGAGAGATTCAAGGTTCGGGGCCGAGAGGCTTTACGCAGAAAAGTGCTGGCGCAGCAAGAGAGCTTAGGAGTTTCCGGCCGCAATGCAATGGGAGTTGCTAGCGTGGCTGGGCTGGGCTGGTGGGCTGGAGGGCTGGGCTTGCCGAGAACAGAATTAATTATTGGGACCCCGAATAAATCTTCGCTGCGCTGCTGCGGGATGATGCGTCTGCGTCGTCAAGGGAGTGAGCGAGTCTGCAAGCCTGTCGAGGGGACACCAAACCGCAAGCGACGGACGAAAGCGAAAAGGAGGGAAGAGCAGGAGGAGGACGAAGGATCACAGTGCCTTTAAGACGACGATTGCCTCGCTTGGAGCCTGCGAGTAAGCCTGAAGGATGCTGGCCTGGCCTGCTGATGCTGATGAACGGATTGATCGAATTATTCCTCAATGAGGATCGGGCTGCACTTCTGGTCGACGCCGGGTGCCACGAAATGATATATCTGAATGACCGACTGCTACGTCCGTACTTGGGACGCAACGAATGAAGAGAGAATGTGGGGAAGCACAGACGTCGAATAAGTATGGCGTTCCGTGACGTTTTGACAGTTCGTCTCTTGTCTGTTGCAAAAAGGGGAGCAGAGTCCGAGTGTTTCGTTTCGTCGATGCTAAGGACTTAAGGTACTCCTGAGGGGGATGTGACGGAGCGAGGGGATCTTCTCGGATTCTAGACAGACAGCCGGGTCGTGTCGAAAGTTCGATGCAGATGCAAGGGGCGAGGGGGAGATTTAGGGAGATGGGAGATGGGAGATGTCGAAGAAGTTGTCGAGGAGTGGTGATGTTGCTCTTGAGAAAGGAGGCTTGGATGAGAAGCGGATGGGGGGTGGTATATGTATGTATGAGTGCACACAGCAAGTGCGTATGGAAGTGAAGTGAGGTGAGGTGAGGTGAAGTGGGTATGGCGTTGGTTAAGTCGTTGGGTCTATGTCTGGGCCGAGTGAAGGGGAGATGATACTATGGACTTAATTGTTTTCACACACACACTTTCACGCTCTCTAACCGTTTCCCCTGGCCAGGAACGATTGATTATTTTGGTCTGTCTCCAGTAAGGAATCCGGTCTCTGCTCGAGGATGGTTGGACCAGGTTCGACCGCTGGAAAGTGGCTGCCAAATAGAGACGGAGCTATGCCCTCCTAGACGCTGGCAGAATGCTGGATCGCTGAAGGAGGAGGACCCCTCGTTCCCAAAACGGCCAAGGATGGATGGACCACTCCGTTTCAGCCCGCACGACACGGAGCCAAAGAGCTGTGAGCACGCTCGACTGGCCCAAAGGCGCTGGCTGCGATTGATTTGCCTGGAGGGGCGAGAGAGAGACTCGACTCCAGCAGGGGGCGACCGGGGGTGTCGTAGCACGGTGGCACGGTGGCACTGTGGCACTGGAGATGCACGACAAAGATGCAGCCTGGCAGTGAGTGGCTGAGGAGAGGGGCAAGTGCCTCGTCGTCTTGTCTTGTCGTCCTGTCGTCTTGCTCTCCTACTTGTCGCAAATTTCTGGCTATGCAAATAAGGTCTGGCCGGTTGCTCTCGTCCTGCTGTCCTGCTGTCCTGCAAATCTCAAATTCCCTCCAAATCTGCCTCTGCCGCTGCGCTTGAGCAGTGTCGTCCAGTAGAGTGCGGAGAATGCGATGCAAGGCGGCCGCGAGGATCCTGAAACCCCAAAATCTATTTGTCTCTTTCTTCCGAGTCGCTCTTATATCGAATATCGTCGCAGCACTCACTGTCTCGCCGGAAGCAGCACGCTGCACGATGTACGGCAGGATAGACGTGGTGTTGAACGGAAGGGAAAGGGTCGAGGATAGAGTGGATAAATGGTGCTTCCGTGGACAAACAGGAACGAGCACAATGTATATGTTTATGCAGACCACAGGAGGTTGGAGATATCACGACCAATAATTCCCCCGCATCACAGAGGTGGACGAGATGTATGAATGAGTTGTTCATCTGCGTCACTGATGGGCGGTCAGAGACGCCTTCCAAAGGTTCTTCCCAGGTCACTCCTTCTAGTGCGCGCGATCACGCAGAGGATGTTCCTTGCTCCCTCTCGAGTCAGTAGATGGGATGGCAGCTCGTGATTGATTAATGATGGGTGATCGACCCCCGCCTCCCTCGCTATGCGTCGTGTGTTCACTTCATGCAATTTTTCAAAGTGGCAGGTCAGTGTGCTTGCGATTGCCACCTGATATTACCTACGATGCACGACGACGCGTGAGTACTGAGGCTTTGCAGCCCACTCGCTCGACTCAACCGAACCGAGGTTTGTCGATGCGAGTGTGTGTTGAGGCGAACGAGAATTTAAGCTTCGCCATACAGTACATGTGGAGTCGTCGGCAGTCGCCATGATTGGCACTTGGGATGGATACAGTACTTGTATCTACAGTACAAATTTCATGCAGCGGAATGGGCTGTGGACGGCGCTGTCGATCTTGGGTCCTGACCTCAAGTCGAGATACGAAAGTGCTGAGATGGTAGTGGTGGAGATGTCCTTTCCTTTCTGCCTACCTTACCGTTCCATGCCAGGGCAGCTGAACGATATCTCGGCTTGATGCTCGTCGATATGACATGTCAAGTCAAGTCCAGTCCAGTCTCGTCTCGTCCTGTACTCGGCATCGACGAAGTCTGGAAGGCAGTGAACACTAAAGTGAGAGGCTAGAGGCTAGAGGCTAGAGGCTAGAGTATGGGTGAGTGGATTCAGGGGTTCGGTACAGTAGAAAGGCAAGGCTGGGTTGGGGCTTTGGCTTTGGCTTGGCTTTGATGGGTCCAGCGATGGCGCACTCTGTCAGGGATGCTGCCGTGAAATTCGAGATCTTCAGGGACTTTGATAGGCCTGGACGATCTCTCGTTTGAAACATGCCAGCGCTGCAACCAGTCAAGTCAGTCAGTCAGCCAGTCTGCCCATCATACAGTACAGTACAGTACAGTACCTCTCTCCCACACCCCCGTCCCGCATCTTCACTGCCACACCAAAATTCACCCTCGCTGAAAAGAACGAAAATCTACTCCACTCCAGACCAACCCAGCCAACCTTGAATTGAGGCTGCGATCTCAGCCAAGGCATCGGGTTTTCTTTCTCTCTTTCCTTTTCCTTTTCATCCGAAATTGCCTCTCTCATTCGTCGTCGCCCCTTTCAATGCAAATCAGCTCCCGTTGCAGCAGCGAGAGAGAGCACATTCATTCATCGCAATCTTGCACGTAAATGCTGATCACGGTACGCAGCTGTGGCTGAGTCTTCTTTCAACCACCGCCAAACATTTCACTTGGTCTCACACCTTGGTCTGCCGGACGTTCCGCCTGCTGTATCGTCTCATCTCGGTTCATTTCACTTTTTCTATGATGATGACGAGAATGAATCCTCGCGGCAGCTCAAACAAACAAACAAAGCTTCTCGAAACAATGCTATTCATGAATAGCTGTACAGCATGTGTAGGTAGGTAGGTAGGTTAGACGCGCATGACAGCGCCTCGCCGAAGGATCGCTGCTGGCAGGCGAGCGCCTACCTACCGACCTGGTCGTTTGAGCAAGCGCTCGCTCGCTCGCTCGGTCGGTGGAGACCTACGAGACGAGTTCTTGATTTCTATTTCCATCGCCGAATACTTATTCGGCATCCAACAAACGAACGAACGGTTTATTATCTGTCTGTGCCTCTCTCTGTTCATTTCTTAAAGCGCTGGATGCATCGACGAAGTCTGGAAGGCAGTGAACACTCCAGTGAGAGGCGAGAGGATGGGTGAGTTGTCGGAACAAAGGTCACGTGAATATAACGTGCAGGGCACGTGGCTAGGTGACTATTCCAACACTTGTGCACTAGCCCCCGCCACATAAATTACCATCCAACCCCCCCCCTACACAACCACCATCTATATCACATTGTGATGACTTCACTTCCAATCTTCCACGCAGCGGATCCTGCCATACTCACACGTCGAAACCTTATCCAGCCAGCCGTCCGAAGGCGCCGACAAATATCCAGCTCTCTGATGCTTTCAGAAGCTTTGTCGTCGTCGTCGTCGTCGTCAGGAGAATCAGTGGATTCGGGAGTCAGTCTTCGCCCTCTTCGCCCTTCGTTCACAGTACCAGAGTATATCGAGAGCGTCGAAGCTTTGGAGTACATTGGCTGGGGAGATGAGAAGGCTGCCGAACTTTGGGCACGATGGGAGATCCTCAAGCAGACCGAAAGGAATGAGGCTACATTTGAGACAGACTTCCTCGAGTATGCTTTGTCTGCTGTACCATGTCCCAAGCTTGAAGACAGACAGGAGGATTGGAATGCAGAAATGTTGAATTGGGGAGTAAAGACTGAGCTTCGTGAAGCAATTATGGACGAAGCATACACCAATATTAGGCTCACGGAGACAGCACAGTATTGGGTGAAAGACACCATGGAGATACGCTATCTCAGTCTGGAGAGATTGCAGCGAGACAGTCAAATGAGGGCGCAGACCTCAACCACCTCCACGAGCAACACCAACAACACCACCAATACTAGGGGGAATCCGGTAGTCATACCACAGCCAGCAACTTCGTCGACAGTCCCTGGAAGCTTAGCTCTATACAAGGCGATTGCAAAAGATAGAGTTAGACAAGACTCGACGGGGAAGATCTCTATTGAAAGTCTAGTCAGCGGAATTCCATCAGACTTTCGGGGAGTAGGTGGAACTACACTTTACTTTACGCCTTCTCTACAGGTCGCGGAACACTATCGAGGCTATATCAGAAGACGATACGAAGCCTCAGCTCCACTCATGTTAGCACTATCGATTCCGAACTCCTTTATCGAAGCAATTCCCCCCTATATTCTGCCCTTTGGAGACCTTTGGAAGGAAATTGTGTATACTAGTCGACGTGGGTTGTTGTTAAGGGGCGACTTAAAGCGAATCCACCGGCTACCTTTAATCATCGCTCCTATCGCTCAATCCTATAGTAGAACTATTAGTAGTCTCGATGACTATCACCAGATTTCTTCCCCTCGACATGTTCTTCACGTCGAGGACTCCGAGGCAATTCAATATGTCTTTCAAGGAGATGATATGCTGTATCGCTTAGAAGAATATGGCGAAGTGAAAGATATCTCTTGATGCGAAGAACGAAGCCTAACATTGTAAAGTGCGGCACACAGCCTAAACGGATCGTCCCTCTCCCGTTCTTTCTTCGTTTACCTCATGCATACCTCATGCATACCCCACAACATAATCGCTGCTGCACAACTTTATCCTACCTACCTATCCTCCTCGCTTCTTCACCATACCATACCATACCATGCGATTCGTTACCGAGGATTGATTGATTGATTGATTGATTGATTGAGCGATTCCCTTCCTTGCCGCTGATGAGAGACGGACTCGACGGACGACTGTATATTTAGAGGGCGTGCCGTAGACGGGCATTTGTTGGAGAGGTGAGCTAAGAATAAGCTTTTTGTGGCTGGAGAGGGATGCAAGGGATGTTGGGTTATTGAAGAATGGATGGATGAAGGAAGGAAGGGATTGTTGAAGAATCGATATCAATATATAGAAAATACCTGTGCCTGTGCCTGTGCCTGTCTTCAATGATATTGACAATATTCATTCCATTCAATTATTCAAACGTGGGTGGGGGTATTCCAATAAATATCCTGCTCCTCCTGGAACTGATTCCCTTCCTTCATCTTTCTTTCTTTCAAAACGAACCTGCCGCCGCCGCCGTAGTAAGTGAGAGAGTAAGTAAGAGTATATACAAGAAGATAAATAAGATAGATAGACCCAGACGCCGCTTTCTTTCTTTCCGCTCTTTCTCTTGGGTATAGATGGTTGACCAAGAACACCACCAGCTCAAGCTCAAGACTGATCATCATCCCACCCCCCACACTCCTTCAAAAACCCCTCCACCATCCCCTTACAACCCCCCAACTCCCGCCCCAACGCACTCCCCCACAACTCCTCCACAACCCGAACCTTCTCCTTCAGATCATCCGTAAGCCGCACCTCCTCATCCGTTTCCACCTCCCCCAGTTCCCTCTCGACGTCTTCCTCTTTCTCACCCTGCTGCACGCGCTGCGCTCGCATCAACCTACAATTCGCAGCCGTCACTCCACTCTTCACCTCGTGCAAAAGACACAGTAGGTTAATCTGGCTCTCGATGAACTGATACGTGCTCTTCTCGCAATGCCCTAATAATGAATAGAGATACTGCATCGGGAAATCCACATAACTCTCATTCTCCTCGTACTCTGCGGCCGGAATCTGGATTCTAAATCCGTCTAGATTGCCCCTTGGAATCTTCTCGATAATACGCGAGAGAGAGGGAGCGATGTCCCAGAATGCGGAAAGTTGGACTTCGACGCCACGGACGACGTTTTCTTCGATGACATCTAGGAATTCCTCTGTGCGTTTTAGGACCTCTTGCTCGAACGCCAGTTTCCGCTTCGTGGCGTCGTCGGCGAAGAATGATTCTGCGTTCGCTACTTTGTCGTTGTTGTTGGCCAGGCGATAGGGCGTGATGACCATGTCTTTGTAGCGGTCGTTGCGGTCTGAGAGGAGGTCGAATAGTTCTCTGTGTAGCTGTTCTCTAGCTTCGAAGATCCATTTCAGGAGGGTCAGTTTCTCGAGGAGTTCGGGCTGCTCGTCGCCTTCTTCCTGGGTTGTTGTTGGATTTTGTTCTTGGGCGTCGACGAAGAGTTTGCTTTTGAGTTGGTCGAAGAGTTCGGTGGCTCGTGCTACGCGATCCATGAGGAGGTCATTGAGGGGTATGACGACTTGGGACTGAAAGAGTTCGAAATCGACTTTCGAAGCTTTTTTGGTCTTTTCTGCTTCTGAAGCAGCAGCAGAGGCTTCCATAGCGGCAGCATCAGCGTAGGTCATTGTCCCTGCCTCAATCTCACGAGAAATTGTCTGTCTAAGAGAATTCCGTCGTTTCGTGGCAGCGACCTTTTGCTCTTCAGCCATCTGAGCGCTGGTATGTGTGAAACGTTCTTTGGTTGCTTCTACCTCGGTGTAGTCACTGAGTTGTCGGACAGTGGTTCGAATGGCAGTCAAGTCAGGATGATTGTTGTTAACAGCAGGATGATGCCGTGGATAAGGTGGTGGGAGCGTTACCAGACGTGATACGTCAAGATCATGAGGATTTGGTGTCATGAGGGCGGGCGAGAACATAGCAGGAGATTTGGAAGGGGTTTTCTGTAGTGACAAGTCCTGGTCGTGCCAACCCACTTTCTCTTGTGGATATTCATCTGGTCCATAGTCGCTCCTCTGTTGACTAGGTCCAGACATGTCTATGCCTTTGCCATTCGGCGTGTCTAGAGTCTCGAACTGCATTGCTTCACGGAGCTCCTTTGGCATACCCATGTACTTGGATTCACGTTTGGATCGCTCTAGTCTTGTAGAAGGAGCACCGGTAGAGCCTTCCTGACTGACCTCCCACCATCTGCTCGATGGCCTGCCTCTCGAATCTGATCCATCAGGAGCCTCACTAACACTCATGCTGGGAATTGGTGAAAGAGAAGGCATATAGCCTGTCCACCAAGTCGACTCAGGTCGATTGCCATTGCCATCGGCTGATCCGGGTCGAGAGCCAGATCCAGGCATGGATCCTGACAAAGGCTCGATGTTGGTGTTCAGCTTGGGAGTGTCGTGGAGAGCCGCCGTTAAGGAGCCTCTATGAGACCGACTCGTTGGAATCGGTGACCTTGGACCAGCTGAAGATTCTGGTGTCCAATTGCTTGACCTTGAGGTGTTAGATTCTCTCCGAGAATTTGCATATGGTCGGAACAGATCACGGGTCAGTTCCAATATTTCGGAACCCATGGCGTCAATCGCTGTGGCATATCTTTCTCGACGGAGACGAGACTCGGCTACAATGAAATCCGCAAATATCCGGACTCGCTCACTGTCAGTGGCTGCTGCAGCCTCTTTTTGAGCAAAAGCTTGATGTCTCTCGATTGCTGCACGGGAAAATTGTTCAGCTGGTGATATTTGAGAGACTTGACTTGCACTTGACTGTCGCGAATCAGGCCGTGACGGAACCAGTGGGGCCATGACTGCTGAATCATTGTTGGCTGTATGTAAAATATGGGATACTGGTCGATTGCTGGGCGATCCTACTGAGAGCCGGGACTGAGACTGAGGCTGAGACTGAAGCGGTGGAGTTGGTAATGCTTTCGGCGGTATGGCGGGCGAGTCTTCAGCAAAATCATCGTTGAATTGGTTAGGGGAAAAAGGGGGCGTCGGTGCTTCGAGTCGATTTGACGATACTTGGGGACGTGGAGTAGATCCTCTTGAAGCAGTACTACTTGGGCCCAATTGTACAGGCGTATTGTGCTGGGATACCGACAACGATTCGCCCGTTCTGGGAGTTTCTTCCTGGTGAGACCTAGCACTTCTTGGAGTTGACCTGGTGATAGTTGGTCTACGAGCCAAGCCTACTGTTGGCACGACTATGTCAGATGGTACGATGGCCTCTGCCCAAGGATTATTTGACGCTTCTTCGGTTGCTGCAGCAGTTCTTCTGGTCTTACTTTCATTTCTCCTTTGGCGAATGGTCCGTGGATCACCTTTCATCGCATGTGCTCTTGCCAGACCTGAAGAGCTGGATCCAGAATTGGATTCAGGAGCATTACTCGAGCTGACACTTGATGTATCAATAGTAAGTCCTCGATTTGGTGATCTCCCTCGTCCTGATACGTCTTCGTCAACCCATCCCGCAGGAGTTGGTGGAACTGGTCCTAATGTTGACATTGGCGGGGGCCGCCGTGTAGGCGGAGAGACCACTCGATCAGTCGACCGAGTCATGCTTTGTGATCTCGATTGAGGAGGAGGGGGTCCTGGTGGAGGTGGTGGTAATGGCATTCCAGGTTCCCATCTGTTCGTAGACGAGCCACATGAGCGTGACGATGATGGCGTACTGATAGCACCAGTAGATGCAGCTCTACGAGACGCTGGGGGCCTCGTTTCTGCATGCTGTGATCCTTCTGACTCGGAAGAAGGAGCCTCAATCGAGATGGGCATTGGTCGACGTGGGCCATTATCTCTGCTGATTTCAGGAGATACTCGTGGAGGTTCGCGTGGAGGTTCAGCTGTTGTTCTTCTAGCAAAGGAGGAAATATTATGGAACAAAGATGGCGGTCTATCGGATGAACCTGCTCTCGCCCTAGAACTCGATGGAGGTGGAGGAGGAAAGACAGGGTTCGAAGTTGGCTCGGGAGAAGATCGATATTGATTTGCTGGGGAGATTCGACTTGCAGGAGATACGCCAGAAAGAGGTTCCTCATCTGCTTGCCATAAGTCAAAGCAAATTGGCTAGTTGGATGTGGATACTTACTCATCGAAGTTCGATTACTGCGTGGTGGGGAATATGGAGGGGGAGGTGGAGCAGTCGCGAACGCTAGTGAAGAATTAGTTTCTGGACACAACGACGGTATAAGTAGAACGCAATGCAACCCAAAACAGAAATTGACAAAAGCAAATCTACTCTACCTTCTGGATCTTGTGGCCTGAAATGGCTGCCACTCTCTGGCGTCACATTGGGTGAAGCAGTCCATGCTTGCGGGTTGTACTGCTGCCTCACAGCACTGATGGGAGTATAGCTGGGATTGTACGCAAAAGGAGCGCTGAGAGAACTCGAGGACAAGGCAGAGAGAGGCGTCTGGAGATGGGACTGGTGCTGGGCGACATTGAGAGACGTCGTGATCGGATTCAACTGCATTCGACGTCGAGCTGCAGCATCGCGAAGACTGGTCATTTTCGCGTTGAGGTTATCGGGAATCCGACAATAGAACAAGCAAGCCTATCGTCGTCCAGAGTGAGACTTCCGACTTGCCATGCAGACCGGCTCAGGGCTTCGTCTCGCGGCGACGAATTCGCCCCGAGCTCATCTGGCGAGAGAGAACTTGGGGGGGGGAGAGAAGAACGAGATAATGTTCTCTTGAGGCTCCTGTCGTTTCCAAAACGAGGGGGTCTCGGCCTCCCTTATGGTCTCCCACAGATCCATGTTTGATCCCGTTGCATTCGGTGTGCTTGAGAGACTAGGGGCCGGGACGAGTGAGTGGTCCACTTCTCCTGTCGAGTCCTGCAATGGGGGAAGAAGTGCCAGAGAGCCACAGCAGAGCTTGTGCTGCACACTGCACAGGCCAAGGGTCTTTATTTGGCTGCGCGTGGTGATTCGTCGAGGCCCTGTGACGGGATCTCCAGCGCGCCCAATGGTAGGCCCACGACAGCTTCAGGTCCCCACTCTGGCGCCTATTCTTAGGGTTTTTAACGATGTTCATGCACGAAGCTGGTGAAGCACGATATGAGGGGTGGGTTGCTCCAACACCACACGATTTAAGATTCCGCCCTCGCTGTGATAGTGTGATAAGAGAAACATGGCCTGCCCTGCCATGACATGACAGGACCAGAGTCCCAGAGTCTATCTAAATGTAGAGAGCACACTCGGCCCATCACCCGGGGGCGGGCACACATGCAGTCACCTGCAGAAAGCCGTGCCGTTGTGGCATTTACCAGGGAGCTGTATCAAGTTGAGTGAGCGAGAGCTGTGACTTTTGGCATGAAGGTACAAAGTACCGGCAGCAGACCGTCGCTCAATCCTGCACCTAATAGAGCTGATGGGGATGGCACGACCATTTCGTGACGTGACGACCAAAATAGCCGTGGCATCAATCCGTTCCGGCCCTAGAATAGCGAGAAATCCCAACTTGACCATGGCGGTCAAACGTCCTTCACTCTTCTAGAAAGATGCAATACGGCACGGCAACCCCCCAGACCCAAAGTTGGACCTCATCGTAGTCAGCACAGCTTTGCCAACGTGAATCACAAGATGGTGGCTTGAGTTTTGCCTTATGAGATTTCCGACGTGTGCGTTGGTGGAGCACCTGCAGGATGCCATATTTAGACTTCTAAATCGGACAACTGCTTTGGGAACTTGCATTGTCGAAGAAGCTTAATGTTGCCGCATTGAAAATGTTTGGGGAGAATTAGCATATGGAAGATTTTGAAGGCCCTTTCAGAAAGGACAGTATACTTGTAATGAAAAAAAAGTTGGGTCAGAAAAGGCCGACGAAGAAATCTGTGCGCAGAGCGACTTCCGGTATGCATGTCCGTCATTCTATACATTTTGGTAGCTACCGTCCACCTTCCCATGTTCTATGAAAGCTTGGTGATCCTAGCGTTGGATATCGTCCCAGAATTTTGGTACATCGTTTCTCGGGTTGGAGTGCAGTTCGGTGCTCGTACATCGTACAATACATATTGTCCTCGACTCGTAAGTGAGCACAATTTCGTTCTTTCTCACAATAAAGTAGTCAAGCGTGTGTTCGAGATTTCCCGTTGCCCCGATCCTTTTACATCTCCCACGTATGATTCTCAAAGAATAGCATCTCTCTCCTCATTGATTCTTCCCACCGTCGCCAGAAGTTTCTTCTGGGGTCGGAGCAAAGTACTCCTCTGGAAGATCCATTCCAACCCTCCTCGCAGTCAATCGTACCCTTTCTTCTTCATCCATGTTCATGCCTGGGTTGTATCTTTCCAACAGAGTTGCATACATCCTTTGCGCCTTGACATATTGTAGAAATTGCTCTGCTTGTTCGATAGGAGTGCTTGACTCCGAAGCAATTGTATTGCGTATTCGTGCTTGGAGGGGAGATCGCGATTTTTCGGATAGGGGCCGAGAAGGTAGTTCGCGGAGGAATGATCGATAGATAGACCGTAGTTTAGATGGTGTAGCCATATTGATGATTGGACTGAAGATGGAACTTTGGTGAAAATGGAAAGTTGAGACGAGAACGCGCTTCTAGCTCGGCGGGCTATGCAGCCGACGTCAGCCTCGTCCTCATCCAGAAAAAAAGTTCCCTTCACGCTCCAAGATTTTCAACTCTATGCATCGAGCACTAACATCAAATGTCAGCATCTGCGAAGCTGCAGAGATGCGTTCATGTACGGAATTTCCATTCTGGAGCAGCCGAAGTTATGCAAAGACGCCCTCTCAATGGCAGTCGCGGGCCTCCCAGTCGTCCTGCAGCCCCTAAATTTCGACATGAATCTCTATCCTACTACTGGGACACGATCCCACCAACCCAGGACCAATTGATACACGCATCAAAGTTCTTCAATAAACAGGTTCCCAAGTTTCTATGGTCAGCCGAAAAATTTAAGGAGATGGATTATGGGAACAGCCCGGAAGTCTGCTTTCTAGGACGATCGAACGTGGGAAAATCGTCTCTTCTGAACGCATTACTGCTCAGAAGGTTAGCACATACGAGCTCGAAACCAGGAAGGACAAGATTGATGAATGCATTTGCTGTTGGAGCTGAGGACGACCTCCTGAAGAGGTTGGTCGTTATGGATATGCCAGGCTATGGCAAAGGGGGTAGGGCAGAATGGGGAGTCCAAATTATGAAATATTTGGAAAAGAGGAAAGAGTTGAAAAGGGCTTTCCTGCTCATAGATGCTGAGCATAGCGTCAAACCTGCAGACCGACAAATTATCGAGCTCCTCAAGCAGAAAAACGTTCCATTTCAGATTGTGTTGGCGAAGGCGGACAAAATTGTCTTTCCTGGAAGCAGGACACCAAGCCCTGGCGCCCTCGAAGCTAGATTGACGGAACTGAGGGAGACAATGAATGCGGTGAAGGACATAGTCCAACCAGATACAGAAGATGATGGTGGAGCTGTTGGAGAAATCATTGCCTGCAGTTCTGAGAAATGGATTGATGGTAAACGGATGGGAATTGACGCTGTCAGATTTGCCATGCTCAGAGCAGCTGGGTTGGAATTCAGGCCGAGGATTACGACTTCGAAGCCTGTAGAGATAATCTCTCATGACGAAATATCTGTGATGAAAAACCGCAGTCGAGGCTGACCAGCCTCTTTCCGAGGGCCTCTGTGTGACCCGGAGTACCCGCGAGAATCGAGGTTTGGGTACGCATTTGAACGGAACAACGGTCAGGCCAGTTAAGGTTGATAGGTCAGCATGGAGCCCATCAAAAGCTTCCCAAGATATGCAGCGCGAAAGATCTGCACAGGCACGAGTCCACACCTTGGTTTGCCACAAGAACCATTGTTCAGACCTGGGAAGTCCTTGGAAGTACGAGGTATATTCGCGAATGACTTGGTGTAGAATTGTAAAGAATACAGCATCTCCTCTCGCAGAAGGACTGGAAGACTTCTTCGCATATCTTAGAATGTTCAATTCATAAACCATAAGATAGAAAGAAAAGCTGATTCCAGCGAGATGTGGCTCCAACGGTAAGGTATATCAAATAGTGAATTCCACGTGATTATAAATAGATTTCCCTCGTGGCGGTTGTCGTTAGCGCGCAATCGTCATCACAGACCTGTGCCCTCTCCAGATGTTTAATGCGTCGGCCTGGTCGCATAAATTCATATTATGGATGAGTATTATGCCTATTCTAACAACAATTGAAACACTCTTTCCACTGACTCGAAACCCACTCTAATACTCAAACCACATTTGAGATTCACTTAGTGCGGGGCCAGCTATCACATCTCCAGGCAATCTCAACTTAGCGACGACGACGACCGGCCACCACATTTCCATCAACTCGACAGTGACACGGATTCTGGACCATACCTCCGGTGCGGTCTGAATCGCACAGGCTCACGGTTATCTCCCGAGCCATCCGTACGCCATCTCTGTCCTCTGCGTTCTCTAGCATCGTCTGGCAGAGAGCCTCGTCGCAAACATGTCGAAAGTCATCAGAAGCGTTAAGAATGTTACGAAGGGATACTCCAGTGTGCAGGTCAAGGTTCGGAATGGTAAATAGCATCGTGATAGAATAACGGGCATAGTTAACGCTGAAATAGCGACCAGCAACGATCCATGGGGACCAACGGGCACAGAGATGAGCGAAATTGCTCAGATGACCTTCAACTCGTGCGTTTCATCGTCCGTATCAAAGATTTGGTTCTAAATGTTTGCAAATAGGTCGAACGAGTTCTACGAGATAATGGACATGCTGGACAAGCGATTGAACGACAAGGGCAAGAACTGGAGGCATGTTCTGAAAGCACTCAAAGTTCTGGACTATTGTCTACACGAAGGCTCAGAACTCGTCGTCACATGGGCACACAAGAACATCTACATTATCAAAACGCTGCGAGAATTTCAGTACATCGACGAAGACGGCCGGGACGTAGGAAACAATGGTAAGAAATACCCTCACTTATTTGTGGCCATACTCTGACCAAGACCCAGTTCGAGTTTCTGCAAAGGAGTTGACTTCTTTAATTCTCGATGAGGAGCGATTACGGAGTGAGCGCAGTGATCGGAAGACCTGGAAATCTAGAGTTACTGGTATCGAGGAATTCGGCGGCAATGGACCTCACGAACGCCCTCAACGCCGAGAACGACCCCAGCGTGCGCAGCGTGCTGACGAGGAAGATGCTGAATACAGATTGGCGATCGAGGCTAGCAAGTATCAGGAAGAAGAGGACCGCAAGAAGAGACAAAGCCGAAACGGCGAGCCAGATGACGATGACCTTGCCAAGGCAATCAAGTTAAGCAAGGAAGAAGAGGAGCTTCGAAGACGGGAATTGGAAGACCAGAATGCTGCTTCTCTATTCGATGACGATCCAATTCAAATCGCACAGCCTACTGGTAATCAAGGATACCAGCAGCAAACCCAAGTTGACTGGGCAGGCAACCCAATTGATCAGAGCATGCAACAACAACCTACCGGCTACATGAATAACATGTACACGGGTTATCAAAATCAGCAACCGACTGGTTATCAGAATGGATTCTCCAACGGATTTGGCGCACAGCCTACTGGTTTTGACCCTTACGGCCAACAACAACAACAAATGCAGCCACAGCAAACAGGATACAATCCTTATGGCCAGCAACCTGCGAGTTCGTTCCAGCCACAGCAACCTGAGCCACTTGTTCCCGCCAGCACTAACAACCCATGGGCGAACAACAACCAGGCCCAGACTTTGAAGCCAACACCCACCGGCTCAAATAATCCTTTTGCCTCTGGTTTTGGACGTCCTCAAACAAGCCATACTCCAGCCAAGCCCACACTTGCAACACTTTCAGAGCAGAAAACCGCTACATTCAATAACACTCCTTCATACAACCCTATCACTTCATTTACACCACCCGCA
The DNA here is from genome assembly GCF_001500285.1 of Mollisia scopiformis. Lineage (NCBI taxonomy): Eukaryota > Fungi > Ascomycota > Leotiomycetes > Helotiales > Mollisiaceae > Mollisia > Mollisia scopiformis. Next base: position 791,791 of record NW_017263584.1, read on the forward strand.
AAAACCTCATTCACTCCACCACCCGCAAAGGAAGAAAACCCTCATCATGCTAGGTTGAATGCCTTACTGTCCACCGGAGAAGGCTTGGACACCTTTGGTAATACAGGTGACCTTCGTATCCCTGCACAGCACACTGCTCCCGGCACTTTCGTCAACAGTGCTGGAGCAGGATTGAATAGACTCAACGCACAGCAGACTGGTACCAACCCTTTCATACACAACCAGTACACCGGAATGCCCCAAACTTCGTACGGCAACAACTCGGCCGGAGGTTTTGCCTCGCACCAAATGCCAGCTGCAACGGGCCCGGCGGGTATGTCCAATGGCTTTGGTAGTGGCTTTGGTGCACAGCAAGCCAGCAATCCTTTTGGGACCAGAGCGCAGCAAGGCTCTAGTGGTCAAGGCGATTTGATACAATTCTAGGAAACTGGAGCTGTCAGAGGGTGAATTCTTGCTTTTACACTCTCGTTAAGAGTGCGACTTAGACACATGCCTCCTATTCTTCAAGCATGCGTGCGAATGATACACTTCGTTGGCGGAAATGGATTGATGGGCATGACAAGTTATCGCTAGGATTGAGGCTTGGGGATTTTCTATGTTATCTGTTAGATTGAGAGACGTGATCAATTCACGCACGCATGGCTTACCTCATGAACATATTGTTGCCTGTGCCATTTGCCCAATGTTCACGTTCGTTTTGTGATATCACTTTTGACCCAAGCATAGCATGACCGTCGCCCAGAATGGTGTTGTACTCGTGCCCAGTTGGTCAGAATTTGACTGTTCGCTTCTTGATATTCACGTATTCGAGCCCGATGTGCTGCCAGATATTCGAAAGGATTCTGTCATTTGATATCTTGTCAGACTCCAACATGAATAATAGAAGAAATAAAGGGCATTTCCATAACGCCCTAACTCCACGCTTGAACCCATAGACCCAAAAATGATAACGGCTCACCTCCGTCAACCCATACAAATCCCCACGAACTCTTCCCTCCCAACGCCCCCTTTCCCCTCTAGGTCAAATTCATCGATCATCGCCACTAATTCATCCTCCTCCAAACCCTCGCCCAATTCTCTCGACACCCTCCTTAAATCGTCTAAACTTATGATCCCTTTATCGTCCGCGTCAAACAGCGCAAACGCCCTTAGTATCTCTTCTCTTGGATCCCTTTCACTTATTAACTTCGCCGCTATACTGAGGAATGCCTGGACCGTAAGGACTAATCGCCCCGGAGGCACAGGATCTCGATTCGAGCCTCCTCCTCCTCCTATTATCCCACGCGATTTCTTCGTCGCCGGATCGGGCGGTATACCGTGTGCGACGAGGAGGGCGAGGATCTCGGATTTGGGGAGCTCGAAGCCCAATGCCTTGAGCGCGACTTTGAACTCGTGGTAGTCTATCCTACCATCTTTATCCACGTCAAAGAGCCCGTACTATCCGTCTAATCAGTCTGGGTCGCGGCACGAAATGGAGAGGAAAGGCTTGTTACCGCTTCTGTGATCTCGTCTCGTTGCTCGTCTGTTATGTTGTAGGGGTTTGGCGCCGGAGCGCCAGCTGCTTCTCGTTGCGCGCGCTCGCGCTCCTGTCTTTCGCGCTCGATGCGGGCGGTGTCGCGCGATGCGGTGTGTGATGAGGCTCCGAATGCTGGGCCGTTGCGTTCGGGGGCTTTGGGTGGAAAGGTGCTGGAGTAGGGTCTTGATGGGAAGTTTGGGTGTGTCGGCGCGCCGCTTGAGGCCATTACTGTTATTCCTCCTTTTGAAATTCGCCTCGAGGCTACTGATGGTGATGGATTGTGATTGTAACCGAAGCTGTGTCTAAATCGTGCTGCCGTGATGTATGCATTAGAGAGAGGCTTGTGGATTGTTGGTGGTAGCAATGCGGCTTAGGAGGAGAGGACGCGATGGCTGGACGCGTGGGGTTCGTGATATTTTTCGAGGTCGCTAGTCGGTTTTCGAGCTCTGCAATGTTTTCACCACTTAGACACGGATCAAGTGGTCTATCAGACATCACTTTGGTACTCTGAACTCGAAAGTACAATTGCTCTGAAGGATTTTCTTCTTTAGGTATTTCAATTAGGTTCTCGCCAAGTTTGCTGTCGAGTGACCAGAGATATTGGATGCACATAAGCCAGGAATGTCCGGGAGACTGTCAAAGATTGGATCTTCACTTCATCTTTGCTCAATTGGCTTTAGACTTCTGGGCTGCTGCTTTGGAAGGCGATGCGATTACGGCAGGCTCTCTGCAGATTTTGGAGGAATCTTGTTCTTGCTTGGCAGGAATAGTGATGCCCGAGTGGAGTAGGGCTGGGTCGTACACATGGACTGGGAATAGTGAGATCACTATTACGATTAGGTCTTTGCTTGATTGTGTTGTTCTTCAATCCATTTTTCAGACAATGCAGTAACTGCTTGTGGATCAGAAGCTTAAGTCGGTACATGATGGCTCACACGTCCGTACACACAGAACCAAAACACATTGGCACTTGCAAACTTCGACATCGATTTTTCCTTGATCAAGCTATTAGCCTAGCAGAATTCGGTATACGTCGTGGCAGAAGTCTCTTACATGGAGATCTTTGGTCATCAGTTCCAATGTTCGGACTCGCTAATCCTATGTTGTTGTTGCTCGAATTCTCAAAATCAGGTCGGACATCATACTGCTGACGCTTCTGTTGATGTGCTAGCCGTCTTGCAGAGCAGTGCAATTTGGATAAGGAGGATTGTCTCATTCAATATACTCCAGACTACCCTCTCCTTCTAGAAATTCGGCACGAAATAGGATACGAATTGATGCCGGAATAGGTAGGTATACAACAGCTGTGGCCGATGAGACCGAACGGTGTTTATAAGAGAGGGACTAAAAGGAACCTTTCTGTTCTTTCCAACTCAATACATTGCGTGTGATAGAGGAAATCTAAATTATATTACCCTCGACCCCGTACACCTACAATATTTCAAAGTAATTCGTGATAAGATGGCAACGCTGGTACCCCGCCATGACTGCCCCAGTCGCTTCATCTACTCGTCAGAAGTTGCTTTGTAATCCAACCAACAATACGAGTATCAGAGAACTCGGGCCAGGAGTCATACATTGAGAACCTAACAATGTGGTGAAACAATCAAGAGCGTAGACACTTCTGACCCAACCAACTTCGTCAGGCAGCAACTTTTCTCCAGCGCATAGCCTAGAATCTGCAACCTGTGAGTCGCACTGAAAGCATTGCACCAATCAGAAGTGCGGAAACTTTCTTAGTGCTGTAAAATACTGCTGCCTGGCGCGGTTTTCTTCCTTCCAGCTGTTAGCGTGGGCTAACCCGTCGAAATTCGCCGCAGCGCTACCTCAATTGGACCTTGCTCCTTTTGCACCTTGGGCGCGTTGCTTTACCATAAATTCTCACGACCGACGACGACCTTCCCTCCTTCAGCCATTCTCTCCTGCAAACATTCCGCTGATGATTCTCGTCACTCTTTAATCAATTTTAATGCTTGCGCGAGATCGACGTCATTGAGCGCGATCGTCTTTCAACTTCAACCGCGTTTCCCGCGTCTTCTGCGATCGGTTTCACACAACCTGCTCTTCAAACAACAAATTCGTACGGGCAGAGCTGCCATCGAAGATGTCAGGCTTTGGGGGATTTGGCTTCGGCGCCAATAACAACAACCAGCAGCCGCAGAATACTGGTTTTGGGGGGTTTGGAGCTGCCAATAATACCACCAACACAGGTACGTAAATATCCTTTGCGATTTCCATCAAACCTGGCATCTGCCCAGGACTAGGGAACTTTGGAGCTCAGCGCGGACTCATCACTTACTCGAACCTTCTCGTCGCGATACAGGCTTCGGCACAGGCAACACCGGTTTCGGAAGCACGAATAACAATACAACTGGTGGACTGTTCGGTGGAGGATCTACTGGTGGTTTCGGAAGCTCTGGAGGTACGTCGACTGCGATTCTCTGTTCTGGGTCGTTCAGCTGGGCTCGATCTACTCGTCTGGCATATTTCCATACCTTTCACGTCAAAGCACTGTGTTGCTCTAAAGTCTCCCCACTCTCCCCGCCTTGTCACTGCTCTTCAGATTTCTGTTGTGACAATCATGGACTCTTCGTTCACCTTCAAAGGATCCTCATCTCAGAAATTAACGAAGAATAATGAACAGCCGCTAACATCAAGTGCTACAGGTGCCTTTGGCAGTACGAGCAATAATGCTTTTGGAGCAAAGCCGTCTGGCTTTGGCGGAACTACTACAAGTGCTGGAACAAGCTTATTTGGAGGTACAACAGCTACTGCTGGCTCAGGCGGATTTGGTGGCTTTGGCGGAACACCAGCATCGGGTTCCTCTCCGTTCGGCGGCAACAACAACACAGGAGGATCGTTGTTTGGAGCGAACAAGCCAGCATTTGGGAATGCAGCATCTACTTCCGGCCCTTTTGGTGGTGGGGCCAGCTCTGGCTTCGGAGGCAATACAGGCGCCTTTGGCTCTCCTGCGTCAACTGCTCTAGGAGCAACAACTGGTGAATGCCAAGGCACCGGAAGCGTCCCATTCCAAGCCTTCGTCGAGAAGGAACCTAACAGCAGCACAAACCAACAGAATGCTTTCCAAAGTATCTGCTTCCAACAACCATACCAGAAATTCTCACCTGAAGAATTGAGATTGGCGGATTACAACCAAGGCAGAAAGTTTGGCAATGCTAGCAACCAAGCTGGAGCTTTTGGCACAACAAATTTCGGTGGATTTGGCACAAACAACACGGCCAACACTGGGTTTGGTGCTGCGAATACGAACACAGGATCGAATCTGTTCGGTGGAGGAGCAAGCAACACATCTTTTGGCGCGAGCCAACCTGCCTCGACTGGATTTGGTGCGGCCAACAATACAGCCTCTACTGGTCTTTTCGGTGCAAAGCCAGCAGGTGGTCTCTTTGGAGCACAACCTGCTGCACAACCGTCTGGTGGTCTGTTTGGGAATTCAAACAATACGGGATTTGGCGCAAACACTGGTGGTTTTGGTTCAACCAATACCACTACCACCAACTCACTCTTTGGCAATTCCAACACAGCCAATAAGCCTGCTTTCAGCTTCGGCGGTGCAGCATCCACACCAGCTTCGACTGGCACAGGATTTGGCGCTTCTACCACCCCAAGTGCTTTTGGTGGTGGAGGTTCATTGTTTGGCGGCAATAATGCACAGCAAACTGCTACGACCAGCTTTGGTACTCAACAACCAGCCGCCACTACCGGCTTTGGCTTTGGAGGTTCTACCACCCAAAACACTGGCAACACATCCCTCTTCGGTGGTAACCAGCAAAAGCCAACTGCTGGACTCTTCGGTGCACCTGCTTCGAACACGGGTCTTTTCGGTAATACTCAACCTGCGGCAAATACCAATGCTTTCGGAGGCTCCACCAACACTTCCACATCAACTGGTTTGTTCGGTAACAAGCCAGCTGGTACTAACTTGTTCGGCAATTCTACCCCACAGAATAATAACTCCGGCAGTAACCTGTTTGGCGGCGGCTTCGGAGCACAGAATCAGAATCAGACCCAAAATCAACCTGCTACTGGTGGATCGACTTTATTTGGTCTCAGCAACAATAACCAACAGAAGCCATCCCTGTTCGGTAACACGAACTCCCAGCAACAGGGCGGTCTAAACCTGTTCGGTACTACTGGAAACCAACAGCAGGGCAACAATCTTTTTGGAAGTTTGAACAACAACCAGCAGCAACAGCCATCGCAACCGTCCAACTCTCTCTTTAGCAATTCGATGTTCAATACCTCCCAGCAAGGTCAACAGAACCAACAAGCCTTGACAGCCAGCATAGGCGATAATGGTGCTTTTGGTTCGTCTTCCTTGTTTGCCAACCTTGCCTCTACCCAGGTCAACAATCCTGGTCCAATTGCTACTCCTCTCTCCAGTTCTGTTAAGCAAAAGAGGGCTCCCGCTGCGCTCCCGATGTACAAGCTGAGTACTCCATCCGCTTCCCGCTTCTCGACCCCAACAAAGCGCGGCTTCGGATTTTCCTACAGCACTTACGGCACTCCTGGAAGCGCCTCGAGCACTGCTAGTACTCCGGGGACTTTCAGCAGCAGCTTGCTTAGCGGAGGCACTTTCAACCGCACTCTCAGTAAGAGTGTCTCGACGAGCAGCCTTCGCCGAAGCCTTAGTACGGAAGATAACATTCTCGCACCTGGAGCTTTCTCTTCCAGCTCTAGCGTCCAACGCTTTGGCAGCACGGGCAGCGTTAAGAAGTTGAATATCAATAGGAGCCTTCGCCAGGACTTATTCTCTCCGCCAAATGCTCCACCCCAACAAAACCCTTCCACTCCTCTTCCAGGTATTCTAAAGAAGCGGGTCTCGTTCGGCGGTAATGGCAATGGATCCGAAAGTCCGCTAAAGCAGGTGGACAATGTAGCTAGTCCAAGCTCAGAAAATATGGGCTACCTTCGACCACCGCCTGGCACGAACGGTACTAAATTGAATGGAACCCATTCTCAACAAGAGATGGAGCAAGTTACCAATGAGCGTAATCAGCTCACCATCGTTAGAGAGGAAGAACCTGCTCCACCCGTTCAACCTCCTACTAGATCTGTCAGTCAAGAGGACCAGGAGCCTGGCGAATACTGGATGAAGCCCACTAAGGCGGAGATCGAAGGCATGAGCCGCGTGCAACGATCTAAAGTCGAAGGCTTCACTATTGGTCGCAAAGGCATCGGTCATATTCGTTTCAACGTTCCTGTTGATTTGACAAAACTTAATATCGATGATATAATTGGCAACATTGTGACGCTCAATATTCGATCTGCCACCGTTTACTCGAATCCTGCAAAGAAGCCACCTATGGGTCAAGGATTGAACGTTCCAGCCACCATTGCTCTAGAGAATTCTTGGCCGCGCAAGAAGGATCTCAAGACACCGACTGGAGAGAAGTCTGGTACTCGCTTCAAGAAGCATATCGAACGTCTCAAGAAGGTCCCAGATACCAATTTCCTGAGTTACGACAAAGATTCTGGTATTTGGGAGTTCTCAGTCGAGCATTTCACTACCTACGGATTTCCTGAAGATGATGATGAGACGGATCTGGACAGAACTAGCGAATTTGGACAGAGTACCCTGAGTGCTCCCCCTGATACTCCTACGCCAAAGACCCGTACGCCAGGCTCCGCTCGCCACGATCAATCTTTCGCTTCTACATCGCAGCTTACCACCACTGATTCTGATCCAGATGATACCTTCGAATTCAGAACCAAGAGAAAACCCCCTCCTGGTGCATTTGATGAGCAAGTGGAATATGTGGGCGATGAAATGGACGAGGAGTACGATGAGGGTAACCAGGAGTCTTTTTTAGATGAGCGCTCCGTGGGTTCGCCATCCGAGAACGGCGTCGAAGAACCAATGGACCAAGACGACGTTTTTCATGATGGCGAATCTGTCAGCATTGTGGATCAGGATATGGCGGGCTCCTATCCCGAGGCTGACAATACCGCGGAGCTTGGTGAAGACTCGCAAGATGATGAAGACATGGATGTTATGGCGCAAACACCAGGTGTTGTTATGAGAGCAAGACTGAGAGCATCAAAGATCGCAAGCACACCAACGAAGTTCTCGGCTGGAGATGATTGGGCGAACACCTTGAAGAAGACGGTCAGCCCGCAAAAGCAAGATCGCGCATTGCTCAAAAGCTTGATCGACATTCACGGCAACGAACAGGGACCTGAACCTACACCGATGCCAAGAAGACATGTCTCTGATGGCCGTGGCTTTGCTACCAGCATCGATTTGATGAATTCTTTATTCGGCCAGGCCCGAAGTCCAATCAAGACTGCAAAGAATCCCGTGAAGCCCAAAGGTTTTGAGGTTAGTGTTCCTTCCCGTGTTTAATTTTGTGATTTGGGGACGAGATATAGGGGCCGTCTGTTGCGCCCACGCATGTACGTAGCAAATAATAGAACAATTTGCTAAAAAAAATTATGTCTTATAGTGGCCATATCCCAAGAGAACAAAAACTGGAGATCACGACATGTCTCCTATGGATGATACCGAACGCGCCTTCCACGACTCTATGAAGCCATCTTGGGGAGTTGACGGCACCTTGGTTTATGCTGCCCCACCAAATGCCAAGCCGTTTGGCAGATCTTCTCGTCGTATCCGTAATACAGATGGCCTACTAGCAGTCCAGATCGGAGGCGTTGTCTCGGAGAATCGTGATGTCCGGTTTGCCAAGTTTTCAAATGAGGTATGTTTGTTACGTCGTGTATTTTGTTTGGTATTAATGTCATTTCAGGCTTCAGCAGCACACTTGGAAAAACACAAGCAGCTGACGCAGATCAACAACTCTAATCGTGTCCCTTCAGCTGGCCTTGACGCACAATTTACGTTCTCTGAACTCATCAATCTTCACACTTCCAAAGAACCAGCTGCAGTTCACGAGAAGTTGGTATGGCAATTGGCCAGTATTCTCTTCGACGAAATGGTCATTCCTGAGGAGCTGAGAGATGTTCCAAAGGTGAAGGATAGGCTCCGGAAAGACAAGCTATCGATCTTCTGGCAGAGCTTGGTAGACGAGGCATCCTCAAAACATGTTGCTTTGGGCAGAGACGAAGAGGAGAAGGCCATAGCATGTCTTTCTGGACACAAGATTGCCGAGGCTTGCGACCTCCTCGTCAACAGCGGAGACTACCATCTTGCTACTCTCGTTGCGCTCATTGGTAGTCAGGACAGCATCAGACAAGACATGCGCCAGCAACTCAATGACTGGCAAAAGTCAAATGTTCTTTCCGAGTTCAGTCAACCCATCCGAGCTATCTACGAAATCATTTCTGGTAATGTCAGTGTGTGCGATGGCCAGAAAGGTGACATCGAAAACCGAACTGAGTCCTTCATCATTTCCAAACGCTTTGGTCTTGATTGGCGACAAGCGTTTGGTCTTCGACTCTGGTACGGTCTTTCTACAAAGGAGCCAATTGACGCTGCTGTGGAGGCTTTTGCTACGGACCTATCTCAAGACAAGGAGACTGCGAAGCCCGTCCCATGGTATATTGAACAGAAGTTACCAGTCATTTGGGAAGATAGGAGACGCCTACAACGACAAGATCTGCTCTGGGGATTATTGAAGCTCTTCAGCTTTGACAACATTGACCTGGAAGACATTCTTTGTCCAGAGAATTCTCAACTGTCTCCTCTCGATGTTCGTTTGAACTGGCAATTATGTCAAGCTCTGACCACAGCTCGTCATGTTCAGTTCACCGAGACCGATGGAGAGAAGGTTGACCGTCTCACACTTTCGTTTGCTGCTCAATTGAGTAACGAAGGTAGTTGGCTCGATGCTGTTTTTGTGCTGCTTCATCTCTCCCATAGTGATGCTAGAGAGACCGCACTCCAAGATCATCTCGCTCGACACGCTGGTTTGATAGGCGAAGCTGACAGCCAAGCATTCTCCACTCTGATTCAAACCTACAAGATTCCTGCAGATTGGATCTGGGAGGCAAAGGCTTTGTACATGCGTAGTGTGGAGAAGGACCCTCGAGCAGAAGTTGAGTGCTTGATCAATGCAGGTGCATACAACGAGGCCCATCGTACATTCGCCAAAGAGGTTGCCCCCCTTGCCGTCATCGAGCTTGATTATACTACGATCCGAAACCTCATCTTAGGATTTTCTGGCAAGGAGGACACGATTGCAGAATGGCACCTTGGTGGCGAGATTTACACGGATTTCCTTCGACTCCTGGATGCTGAGAAGCATGGTAGTGTTGATGATCTTGTACTGGAAAGATTGTTGGCTGGTCTTCCGGCTGTCCTTGAAGAGGCACGTCACCCTTCTTTTATGGAAACAGTGGCCATCGAGACTATCAGTGGAGTTGTTGCTAAGACCGTTGTGGCTATGGGCAAGAATGGAGAGGTGACTTACTCCGCACATTTCTTAACGCTGAGACTTTACTAACATATTGCAGAAATCTAATCTCCACAAGATACTGCGTCTTCCACTCACAGAGGACAAGTTCTTGAAGCATACCGTGGAACTGAGCCTAGAATACTATCGCGGTTTAATGACCAGTGCCCGTTGATCAACGTTCAGCAAGCATGAAATGAGGATAAGCAGAGAGAGAGCGCGACATCACAAATTTGTTGCAATTCAAAATACCCAGGCAATTTTTCATTCGCGGAGGAGGAGCAGCAAAATGGGAATATGGATGGCGAGCAAGGAAATGTGATGGATGAAGCAGCCTTGAAACGAATATTGTATTGTAGATAGATGATTTTTGCCCTCCCGATTACTGCATTGCATAGCGTGCAGGTGAATGAGGGATAGCTGGCGTACCTACTAGTAGATAGCATCGACGCATGAAATGGCTTAGATGACCCCCTTTACATTTTTATTTCTCCGTTATCGAGAATCGTGATTTGTGACTCGGTGTTCATTCGTATACTTTATATATTAAGAGATCGTGGGTATCATTTCCTTTCTCCTCTTCCTCCTTCCCTAGGTAAGTACCCCATTCCCTCTGCTCTCCTCTCCTCTCTTTTCTAGCAGCCAACTCAATTCCCCCTCCACCTCAAACTCCCAAACCAAGCCCCAACAACAACCCCAGCAACAACCACCCCTCCCACACAGAACCCCATCACAATAAGCGCCGTTCCACTACATCTTCTTTCCCTAGCAGTAGCTATCTTCCCTTCTATCTCATCCAGCGACGAAGAAGAGGAGCTGGAAGAGGCGTTCATAGCGCGGAATTGAGACGTTGGGTAGGTCGGGTAGTAGGGATCTTGGATTGAGGGCGTTGGTGATGGGGGGCTTTTGTAGGTTGGTTCGCGGGGGTAAGAGTTGGGTATTGAGGGTATTGAGGGTACAGGCGGGATTTCGGAGTTTGTTCTGGGTGTGTAGGCTGGTGGGGGGATGGAGGGGACGGGTGACGGGGCGCGGGAGATGCGTGTTAGAGGGGACTATGGGAGGGAGGGAGGTTAGTAAATGGGAAATGAGGGAGGGGGTCATAAGGTGCGTACTAGAAGCTCGTCGTCTAGAGCATGGGAGGAGGGGTGTGGGTGGGACATTTTGGTTATCTGGAGGAGGTTGTATGAAGAAGTGTAATTGATGTGAAACTTGGAGATATCCAGGACGGAGAGGTGGAAGAGGGTAAAGAAAAGTACCATAAAGAGAAAAAAGAAAATTGACAAATTTCAATAAGGTGAGTAGGTGTGAGTGCTGGACATTTGGGTTATATGTATGGATCTCTTGACACTGGCAGGGCTATCTAAAATTCAACGATGGATCATCTACTCCCACCACTCTCCTCGTCGCTGGATAGCCATACAAAAATCATCTGAAACATTGTCGGTCGATATTAAATGATCCGAGAAAATGAGATGGGTTTGAGTGTGGGAATGAGGCTGTTTGGTAGGAGCTCGGGGAAATGTTGGGGGTGTGAAGGATTTTGATGTCCGGACTTGATATTTGATAAGTGAGGCTATGGGATGAAATCAAGAAAATTGTGAACCACTATTTTGAAGGAACGCAATCTTCATCGCGATCGCATAGAATCCAGGGAGGAGCAGATTGTCAGCAAGTGTTGAATAATAAAGGCAGTATGAGGATCGATCTGGGAATGAGGGAAGTAGAAATTTGTCTCGGATGCTGGGACGATGATACGATCTAAATTCTCAAAGGTACTCACTTCTTGCCTTGGGTTTTGGGGTCAATTGACTTTCCATAGATGTCCCTCAAGTGAGGTCCAAACAAAACTAAGGGAATGAGGGTTCGTTCAGGACTAAATTTTCCTGCAATACGCTCTACGAGAGCCATGTCTCTCTTTACTCATTTTGCCTCAGTTCATTCCCAATACCCACTTTTCGTTCATACTGCTTCGAAGATTGCCTCTGGAATCGTTAACTGATTCGGTCAGGTTTCCTCCATTGAATGGAGTGGCTCCTGACTCCTCCCTCTGCTTCTGGCTGCTAGGGCCACGCCGGGTACAATTCCTCTCTCGCTCCTCCCAATGCAGACACTGTTGCCTTGAATATGGGCCATAAATGGTTAAGTGACGCATCGAGAACCCCAAACCTCAAACGTCTAGAAGCAATTGTCTTTGCGGGCTGGTCTTCATCTGAAGCTGTGGTATGCAAGGGACTGCCGCAACTGGGCTGAATTATGGTTCTCTGGGTGGATTGCCGATGTTTCACTGGCATTGGGAAGGGGGTGAAGAGAGAGAATTCAATTGGCTTCAGCATCACGGGGCCGCAGCGTTCATGGCCTTCCAATCCACGCAGAGCTCGACGATAACGATAACGATTGGCCCAGCCTCCTCGTCTTTCCTCCATCCTCGCGGAATCGCCAACGCAGCACACCACACACAATGCTACAGTCCAAGAGAGAGAGAGCATACAGGTAGGTAAGTGAAGCTGTCCATCCATGCGCACTGCGCAGGGGCATCGACGAAAACCAGTGGCTGGCAAGCGTAAGGTTAAAGTTTCGAGTGCTTGGTAACTGTACTTCCCTTCGGAGCTCATCTCAACTCCTCTCAACCCCACCTCAAACCACTTCTATCCCTATTCACCCGTCAAACGACCGACATTCTTGTTCCCTATCGCATTCTTCTTGTCCCTATCAATCAGAGTACACAGTCGTGCGCACTAGTGAGCGTCATCCGAATGAGGAGTAGGCAGATTTGACATATCATGCCCTTGTTCGCGGTCGAGAACCATTTCCACGTCGCTCTACTATCTATCACAATCGCCCCAAGTACCTTTCTAGGTTGCGCACTCCTCTTCTTCGCATATAACTACGTCCTACACATTCGAAACAATCCCAAACCAGCACGACCTGTTCTACAACCCATCGATCATGGCGGCGACCATCGAAGAGCTGGAAGGCCTGTTCGACGACCATCCTTCTTTAGACGCTTCTCTGCAAGACTTCGAACCAACAAGCAGCGAGATAGGCCACTCCCCCCGCTTTGGCTACCCTTCTCATCACTCTGGCTTCCGTTCAGACAGCGAGTCGGAGATGGCAGACTCGGTATCGGGAGGCAGATACAGCCCGTAAGAGCACATTCCTTTCCTCTTTTCATCCTTGCTATTGTCCAATTCGTCTGTTTCGTTCTCGATAAACATGTCATCTTATCCAATTCCTATTGTTAAGAGGAAAACCCCGTACTAATTCGCTTTAGTCCGGCATGGCGACGTCTCGACGAAAACGGCAATCGCAGCAGCGGCTTCTGGAATAAGAGACCTACGGCACTAGGCAAACGAAGCAGAGACTCGAGGGAGAGTAGTCCGGAATATGAGAGTGCGGATGAAGGCGACGATACTCTTGCAGCTGCTGCACGCGTGAGGCTACCGACTGGCTCTTTATCACCCGAAAAGCGCAGAAGTCCAAGTCCTGACCCATATCCTGCCGGCGACAAAGACTTCGGTAACACATTCGGAAGTATGATCAAGCACGAAGAGCAGGAGCATGCCATTGATCCGTCAGTTGAGAATAAGAATAACTGTATGATTGTCTTGCGCTTTAGAATTACCTTCTGACTGTCCTAGTTATTCGCTTTGCGCTTAGAGCAGAGGTACAACACCGTACAGAACCTTTCGAAGCTACTTTCTCCTATTTCAGAACCAAATTCGATAGAATGACAAAGTCATGGACTTCCTTATTCATTTCACTTATCATCGGCATGCTGTCCATGGTAGCTTTCCGCTCATTGATCCAGCCTGGCCTTCCTTCTCCGGTTCCAGATCTTGTCAAAGTGGCAGGTCTCGCAAAAGCTTTCGAACCTCTTATATTCTACTCGGAGAATGGTGTACAACAAATCGGAGACCTCCAAGCTACAGGTGTAGCTGTATGGGATCTTGGTGAGAGCGTACGAACTACGAATATGACTTCGGCACCTATCATCGTCAAGGAACTAGATGATTTAAGTGAGAGTCTGAAGACATTAGCCATTGAGCTTACCAGATTCTTTGCCAATGTAGATGGAGATGTCGATGGGTGGGTACTCTCTTTGCACTTCAAAGAATAATCTAACAAGATATAGTATACTCATAGTCATGGACTGGGCCCGTCGCGAACTCTCCCAACTCCAACTCACCCCACCATCCCCTGTAACCTCCGCCTACGACAATGTCCACACCCTCCTAAGCCGCTTCGGTCTCCTCGAAACCCCGTCAGGAACGCCGACGCGAGCCGGCGCTCTCGCAACATCCATTTTTGGCGTCACATCTCAACAACGAACCCGCCAAACCCTCCAAAGAACCTTCACGGAATTCTTGTCCGTCCTCGAAGAATCCATCAACTCCGAACTCCAACACTCCCTCGCACTCTTCTCCCTCTTCGAAGCCATCGACCGCCAATTCGGCAACCTAGCTCGTACCGTAGCCCGCGAATCTGATGCCCAGGACTCGGCTCAAGACGACCTGCTCTCTTCATTATGGACTAAACTCTTGGGAGCAGATGCAGGACGTTTACACAAGTATGAGAAGAACAAGAAACTCCTATCCAACATCCGCGCCAAGACGGTCCAGAACAAGAATATCCTCGAAGACCATAACAGGAAGCTCCTGATGCTAAAGGCGAATCTGGAGCACTTGAGGAGAAAGCTTGTCAGTCCGTTAGTTAGGGCTAATGGGAGTACTCTGGGTGTTCAGGAACAGATCCGGGGCTTGGAGGAGGTTAGCGGGTATCTCGGGGGCGTACGGGAGAAGCAGAAGAGTAAATTGATGGAGTATCTTTATGGGAGCGGGAGTCAGGGTAGGAGAATCGGGAGCGTGGAGAGGAGTGAGATTGAGGGCCGATGGGACCGGTAGCGAGAAAAAGGATGGGTAAGATACGAGTGTCGATGTACAGAGATAGGTAACCAAGGCGCATCTTTCATTGGGTGGTGGTGGCATAAGTGGTGCATTGGAGTTTCTGTTTGTTTGTTTACTACTTCACCCCTTTCTTGTATAGCTCTCTTTTCGAGGTTGGAGACTAATTACTACTGAGATCATGTCTCTGGCGTGCAATAAATTAACATATTCTAGTAAATTCTGTGTATATTTTAAATGTGATGATTCTTGATATATCAGTTTGACTCAGCCCTTCTTCAACACCAAGCTCCTTCTTTTGAAGACTCCCGACTAACACAAGAATCCCTGACATCAGGCACCTGCCTTTACGAACGTTTCCCAATTTCACATTCATTCCCTCCAAAAACCCGACCCCCGCAACCCCACACCTCACAAACCATCCTCCCCTCACCCCACCACGAACACCTTCCACCCCCAATATCCAAAATCAGGGCAGAAAATCATATGACGGCGGCTAAATCCCACATCTCGCACCCCAGCTCTCACTCCTTGCTCGCCACTATCCCTCCCCTCACAAAACGGAAATGACAGCTTGTGAGAAACATCGTATGATTATCGCGCTCCAGTTCGGGAGCAGCCGAGATCTCGTCTCGTGCTTCAGTCAACCCTAAATTCTTGGAATGATGGAGGGGATGGACATATAAACCCGAAAAGTTCCTGCTTTCTAGTTCAAGATCCATTTTTTGATTCCCTCGCGAGAATTTCTAGTCGTGATCAACTATTCCATATCTTCCCGTCTCACCTGCACAAACCCCAAGCCAAGCACCTCGCTAAAGCCCCTTTCCCCCTCTCTTTCACCAAAAGATAGAAAAAATGCCCTTCACATACCCTTCCCCCAACGCGCCCTCCCTCTCCCCTCCTCCCCGCAGTACGTCAAACTCCCTTATTTCCCTCTTCTTCTATGACCCTCCACCATCTCCACCCCTCATCTCCCAAAACCCTACTGACCTTCAATCACCACCAGCCATCGACGGCGCAGGCTTCGGCAAAGTCGCCCTAATAACCGGCTGCTCCTCAGGCGTCGGCCTCGCCACCACGCAAGCCTTCCTCTCGCACCAATACGAGGTCCTGGGCGTCGATATCCACGAGGTGGACTACGCGCAGATCGCGCCCAGGGACGCGGGGCGCTTTCATTTCCATCGTGGGGATCTGTTGAGTGAGGGGGAGTGTGATGAGGTTGTGCGGATTTGTGTTGCGAAGTTTGGGTTTGTTTGTCCTTTTCTCTTCCCTTTCTTTGGAGTTTATGGTTGAGATGGGCAAGAGAGGGGAATGAATAATAGGCTGACTGTGGGGTAGGGAGAAGATAGACGTCCTAGCTAATATAGCGGGGATAATGGACGCTTTTGAAGCAGCGGACGTAATTACGGACCATGAATGGGAGCGAGTCATGGGCGTGAACCTCACTGTGCCGACGAGGATGATTCGCGCTGTATTGCCATTCATGAAAGCGAAGAGGAATGGGTCGATTATTAATGTGGCGAGTAAAGCCGCGGTGAGTGGTGCGGCGGCTGGGTTAGCGTATACGACGAGTAAGCATGGGTTATTGGGTGTGACGAAGCATACGGCGTGGAGGTTTCATGATGAGGGGATTAGGTGTAATGCTGTGTTGCCTGGTTGTGAGTTCTATCTTATCCGTTTTGTAAGAATCGAGCTTATGGTGTGTTAGCCATTGATACGAATATCAATGACTCGATAGAGAAGGAGCATTTTGATGATGCTGCGTTTGCAGTCATGAAGTGAGTATCACAACTTCCTTGACTGAAAGGAAAGGTTGACAGAATGACTAGGCCAATCTGGGAATTACATAATCCAGCGGGAGAAAAGCCATCGATTACAGCTATGGAAGTTGCGAATGTGATTCTGTTCCTTGCTAGTGAAGGAGCGAGAGCCATCAATGGTGTTGCTTTGCCGATTGACAAAGCCTGGGGTGTTATTTGATCTTATACATTGTTAAGATGGCGTTATTGGCAAATGGCGTTGAGGTAAAGCACATATACTAAGCACGACATATGAAGTATGAAGGAGTAAAAGTGGATATGATTGGCGTTTTGGACTTATGAATAAAAAGGTGCACCGAAATGAAGACTTATTCCAGCTTTATTGAAAGTAATGTGCAGGCATTTAAGTATATTGGCCAGCCGTCTCCTATTTAAACATCGAACTTGAAAGCCTGATTATGATCTCCTCAAGAACTTTGAAATTCCCAAGAATTTCAACTAAAATGGAAACTCCAGAACAAATCTCACCTCCAGACCGCATCGTCAACCAGCAAGATAATCTAACAACAAGACTACGTAATGAGGTACAGAGAACTCCGATTGCTTTTGCTCTGAGAACCATCATCAGCAGTGGTAGAGGAAATGGTGGCAGTGAGGGTCCGTGTGGAGTGAGCATGTTCATCGAAACTATTGAAGCCGGAGAAGAAACATATATGGAAATTCCGGAAACAGAGTGGTATACTTGAGACGAGGCATGGGAGTGGAGAATGGCTCGACTGGGCAAAGTCATTCAGTCACTTAGACCTTTCGCAGAGTATGAATGGGTTGAGTTGATGACTGACCAGACTTGTCAATTCATGTAACAAGATAAATCCATTCACAAGAAACTCATCGACATCTGTAGACTTAAGTCCTCGATCTGTGACCTTCTCTCGGTTTGTCTCAATTGAAAAATTTCTTCTTCAAAAGAGCGACTACTGATCATGTCTTCCTCACCTTCCATCACATTTAGCAGGAATGGAAGCAGGAATAGCTCAAGTACACCCAACGAACAAGGGCCAGGAGGAAGACTGCCAGCTGGGCAGGCAGCAAGGAACCACTGGGCTGCTATCAATACTCCTTCTCGAAGAACCACAGGTCGTAGGGAGAGTGTACCGATGGAAGTACCTGGTGTCCCTGGACATGGCATGACGCTGCACATAATTGGGGCGCGAGATAACGAAGAACAGGAGCGCTATCTCCGTGATCTCCTTACTTGGTCACCACCGGTAGTAAGAACAGGTTCAGCACAATTAGTAGGTAGAGCGCCAAGAGAAGATGTATCACTGGAAGCTGCTAGGACTACTGTCGAAGACTTGACGCAGCGAATGGCCAGACAGCGACTATCTGCAAAACGACGAGAACAAGCCAGACGAAGAACCCAGCAAAGTGATACGGTGGGAAGTAGCAGCTCCGCCACTGCTGCAAGTGAACCACGCTCTGACGAACAGACTGGGGATGCGATTAACGATTTGACGCACAGGATTTTAGAGCAGAGAGCAGCTCGAGAGCAGCAGATGGCCGAAGGAACGAACGCTCATTCAAGCAATGCAACGCTACAGAGCGCTTCAATGGCCATCCCAGATACAGGTACAACACAACAAGTCTCTGATGAGAATCACTCAGCTTTATCTCAGGCTGTGGAAGAGGACGAAGTGTTAAGTGACTTGGAGACGACTAACGACTTCACACTTGCTCCTGCTCATGATTCTATCGAAGCCATGATGCAGCGAATCTCTACTCAGCGAGCAAATCTTCCAGTTGATACTGCACAACCAGTTCCACTTTCGACTTCCAACTCTTCTGTAGCTGGGCAGCCACCATCTGATACAGTAATGCCGCCAGAACCAGATGACTGTCCTATTTGCCGCGAAGTTATGTCCCCTTCATCATACAGCATCGCAAATCCTTGCGGTCATATCTTCGACTACGCTTGTGTGATGGAATGGTTCGAACGTAGATGGGAAGATAAACCCGAAGTCGATCGTCTGAATTGCCCTCTCTGTCGACGACGGGTTCTTCGTGTAAATCATCAATTTGATGAGTCAAGATCAACGAGTACACAAGTAGTTCTGGTAGATCACTTTCGGAACTGGACGCCAGCGCGAAGAGTGCGGCGGCGCTCTGTGCCGAATGTTGGTCGTGTCGCTCGGGCTGACAATCCTTTTGGTCGTGTGGGTGCTCTCCCTAGCGTGGTTGGAGGCAATTGGCATAACACTCGACGTGAGACTGACGGATCAGATGTAACCATTCCAGGCACTCAACCAGGGGATTATGCCGACGATGATGAGTTGGCAAGGATGAGTCTAGGGGAGTTTCATACTTTGACATTGAGGAGAGCTGAAGAAAGAGGTATGTAAAGTTCGCGAGTCAGCTTGCTCTTTCTGATATGGGTTGGAGTAGGTGCGGTCAATCAACCTTACGGTAGATTCAATATCCAACACTTTAATTATAATCTAAGGACCCTGACAACGGATGGGGAGCCGTGGCCAGATCTGCCTTTGTCGCCAGCAGAAAGACAAGCAGCGAGACAAGTAAATGACGAATTGTTCCTCCAAGCAAATCAGGCCCTCAGCAACTACCTCCTGGGAAGACCTTTGTCGCCGCGTGACTTGGCTTGGGGACAAGGGCATATGATTATCTTCGTTGAAGAGTTTCCTGGATCAGGGGTTCGCGAACTCTTCGATACTTTGTATGAATTTGGATATACAGAGATGATGGGAGAAAGCTAGGCATATAGTGAGAGTTTGGGCGCTGTTGTACCATAGCACTTTGAAGACTTGAATAGTTCTGTTGCGAAACAATGTACCGGTTCGAGATTTTGGAAGACACAGACGAAAAGTAGGACGTGAATGTAGTGTAGTGACTGGTCGTGTAAGCTCTCTCCTTGGCCATGCTGAAGATTTGAACTTGTCTGGTACAATGCCGCAGCTGAGTTTCCACCGAAAATGTCAATCTTCATATCCAGACATCGAGAAAGCGATGAATTCTCACCTTTACAGCTGCTTTATGAACATTTCCTCTTGTTCACATCTAGGCTAGCGTTTTAGCCGTGAATGTCCGACTCCAGTTCCAGAGATTACAAAGTCGTAGATTTTGACCCCTGCAAGTACATCAAGAATAGTTCCCGATGTCTCTATCCCAGCTAGACTTTTAGCTCGAGATTTTGGAAAATACTTCATCGACTCGAGGAAGGATTGCTTCTATAATTCCTCCTCTTGCGCCATTCCTAGGTGGTTGATTCAAAGTGTGACATCGTCCACTTTGACGGTAAGATGAGAATATATTCAAGAAGTACCTAGGTAAGTGAAGATGTTGTCAAACGAGGAATATAAACCAAAGGCGAAGACCAAAACAGGAAAGCACAATGCCTCGAACATTCCCCATTTCCGAGCGTTTGAATTCGGAAAGATCATCCCAGTACAATCCACTCGCGCCATTTGCGCTGTCGGCGCTGTCAGCGCTATCTGCGCAGATTGCGCCCATCGCGCATGATACAACCAGCACTTGCTGTGCGAAGACTAGCTGAAATAGCACCCTGTACAACATACTCATCGAAACAGAAACCACAGCATAGGTACAAGCACCACAACGTGTACGCAAATATATATATGATCAAGCGTATTTTCACATTGACATATAGACTTCCCCGACCCCAAAAACGCCCACGAAAATGCATCTCGGCGCTTAGTAGCCTACAACAGACAGGCCCCTATTGCCTTTGAGTTCGTTTCAATACAAGCGGGAATGGTTAATATTCCCGTCCAAATCCATCTATGCAACCTTGCGCCCCCCTTATATCAGGAAACGGCTCGGTTCGGTCCCACCTCTTCTCCTATGTTCCAACATCTAATATAGGCCGTCGTCCTTCTCAAACATATATATTCACAATCAAGGGCTTGCCCAGCCGCCTGCAACGTCTACCCATTCAGCTAAGCACGATCCTTGCTTGCCTTCGACGTCCACGATATCGGTGTCACATCTACATCTGCATCCTACACCATTCTCTTTGACCGGATCCCATGAATCCCAGTACTCGTCTTCCTCTTTCCGTTTCTTTTCGTCTAAAGTGGTGCTTTCAAGGAATGGTGACCGAGGCATCTGACGAGCAGGCGCATTGGCAGGACAATGTTGGATCGTGGTGTGTCGGTAGCCAAAGTCACGGAAGTAATGAATATCCCGGGGAGCAAGAAGAGCTCCTGCAGCAAGAGAGTGGATGGGTGCGTCACCCCACTGTTATAGATTAGCTCGACCCCTCTCAAATCATTGGCAAACTTACCCGTTCCATCCAGAAACCTCCGCTCCTATCCATCATCTGGAAGAAATCTTCATACTCCTTGCTTCTGAACCAGGAGAGTCGTGCAATCTCGAAATTCGACCAGAAATGGCACATATTATACTTCTCGCCCTCCATCGCTTCTGGATCGATATCTGGTAAAGAGGCACGGGATGGGTCGCCTCGCAAGATTTCTTCTGGTAACGCTTTGCTGGTGTCTTCCTCCGGGATGTCTTTAGGCTCTTCAGGTTGAGGCTCAACAAACATTTCCCACAATCCCTGAGACGTCAAATTGTTGATGCGTTTGTATGCAGAAGCGTATCTGAAGATGTTGGGCACAGTCTCCTTCAGTTCTTTGACCGCGATTGTAAAGCCGTATGTCTTGTTCGATTCGATCATTCTCAGGAAAGGATCACTGTCTCGCGTTAGCCGGGATAAGGCAGAAAGAACAAAATACGTACTATGTGATGTCGCAGAAATACTTGATCTCTGGCTCCAAGCGCCAGTACCATTCATACTTGGCCAAAAGTTCATGTTTGTAGAAGAATCTGAAATCTGTCAGCATTTCATGCGCCGTATCGCAAGACTTTACGAACCCAGAGTAGAATCTGCACATAGCGTGGTAACTTTCCATACCACCATACATAATCGCAGCATCACCTTGTTTTGCAATGCCCTCTTTTGCAACCTTGGGGTCGATCCAATCTGGGAAGCCCCACATTTTGGGATCGATGGTCCCAAACTCCACTGGGGCGCTGGTATAATTCGTGATCGTCTCCTTGAAGGTCGAATTGAACTCGGCATCGTTGAGAAACACATAAGGGTAATGATACCATCTGTTGAAGTGACGCTCGATAGACTTAACGGATTGGATGACACCATCTAACTCTTTATTCCTTGCCAGCACCACAAATGCTGCATTCGCTCTCGGTTGCGAAGTATCCGGCTCTAGACAACCCGTTACGAAGACTTTGTCGTGTTCTTCACTGATTTTCCTATAAACAGAAAAAAAGAAACATTAGTTTATCTTCCCCCAACAAGCTCGACGGTTGTGTAGCGTACCTGATAGCTGGCGGTGCCCCAGCAGGCATTAAGATACCGACCCCTGATTTAGGATGTCGAACAAACAGCACCAAGATCAACACCACGACTATGCAAGGAAACAATAGAACTACACCAAGAGGTATCGATATGCTAGAATTCCCCTTTAACCTCAGCGGCCGTCGAAAGAAGGCCAACCGCGAAGAAGTCTTCGCTTTCGTCTTGACATCGTCCAAGGATGGCAGATTGGGCGACGAGGGCATCCTTTTCAGGACTCGTTGGAACATCTCCATCGATGCAACGCCGTTCGTAACTTGTTGGGGAATTTTCTTTTCGTTATAGGGGGCGGGTTCTGTGCCCCAGTCGTCAATCGATGTGCACCAGGTCGCAGGTATTACAATAAGTAAACAGAATCGCAGGATTGAATTGAAGAAAGGTCGGGACCCTTCGAGGAGACCCTATCGTCTGATCTGAGGGACGCTGTTAACGAGCGGATGGAGGAGATGTCCTCGAGAAAGAGCAGTTTGCGATGACGCGTCGGACGTTGAGGGCTTCGTCTTCGGCACTAAGATGCAGCAGACGACGCGAGAGAGGTTATGACATCCAATGGGATGTAAACAGGATGTGTCGTGTTGTCGATGTCCCGGACGACGAGGTTTGGTGGTTTAGGACAGAGGACGTCTCCTATCGCAGCCAGAGAGATGTTGACCAGCTTCGCTTAGAAAATTGCTTGGCGGTGCTTAAACTTGCCCCTGGAAGCAGCTGCAGAGCAAAGGCGTCAATTAAAGCTTTTAAACGTGCGGGTTGATTTAGCTGTTGGATATGCAGAAAATGGCAGGTTGAGAGATTTCGTGAGATTATTCAGAGGCCGCATGGATATTCCTGTGTTCGTTTCGTATATCGTAAGCTCGAATGTGGAGCAGGTACGCACTTTTTTTGCCCATCGCCAGTCCGCAGGCCACCGGAGTCTATTTTCATCATCATGCTGATTCCACTAAACTGCATCCGTCTGTCTTCTTTCCAGCCATTTTCCACCTTATCGATTGAGGCTGAATCTTGCATTCAACTTGAGGATTGATTGAGGAGAATTTACTTTCGATTTTTCCAAATTACATCTTATCTTTCCATCGGCACTCGAGTTGATGCTTGCACCTCGAACTTCAAGACCATTACCTGTCAATCCAACGCTCCGACACGGCCTAGAGTAGCGTTGGCTGGGCGCAGGGTGATGACATCTCCGCACGTGGAATGAACAGAGCCTCAATTACAAGCCTCTGCGCCTCTTCAACTCAGTAGAGTGCTATTATACAGCCTCGATCGTCCTTCCTCCTGGCACAATGTCCAAAATTACATCAAAGAACCTCTCATACGACTCGACCCTCCCACCATTCCTCGCTCGTCTGCAAGCAAATAACAACTCGAGGGACGACCGCCATGAGTTTGCAATTGCCCGACCAAAGAAGGCACGCACAGCGGAGGACGAGGCAGAGGATGAGCCTGTATACTTCAATGAGGAGAGTGGTGAAACCTTGACAAAGGGTGAATGGGAAGCTCGAGAAGCTGGAAATGATGAAGAGAAGGCGGACGAGAAGGATGCTGCGCACACTCTAAGTAAAGAAGATCCGGAATCCTTGAAAGCGGGCAAGAAAGAGGAGAAAGTAGCAGCCATTGGGGTAGGGAAGAAGAGAAAGGTTGGGAAGATTGTGGGTGGTGAGGAAGATGATGAGCCTATTGCTGAAGAGAAGAAGGCTCCAAAACGGGAGGGCAAGAAGGTTGAGAAGGGCAAGTCAGCAAAAAAGGCGAAGAAGGTCAAGCTCAGCTTTGGGGATGACGAATGACCCTATGTGAATGCTGTCTGCTGGAGAAGGGGCAATTGGAGTTAAGGAAGGATTGGACTTTTGCTTTTAGATACCCCCTGCTTCGAATAAATCTTTTCACGACACTTACTGCAATCTTTTACTCCCTCTCTTGCCAATTTTGCTACTGGTTGGCTCAGGCTACCATACAATGGTCATTTTAATGTCGGTCCAGCCACAAAGTTGCCGTGCCTAAGTTGTGCATTAGTAGTCATGCTGCTGTCAGGCTTCAAAAGTATGATTTCCTTCTCAAAAGGTCCTGAATGATGTCTGAGCTTAACATCCAAACCGGTCTCCCACAAAAATCACATGTAGTGTACATATTTCATCAAATTCATGTAAACTTTATGCTCTGTGCAATATCCTTTTATTCGTGCCTACGCGCCGTTGTGTGTGCTCATGAGATGCGACAAGCTCTAAGCATCGCTGCCCACATAGATACATATCATCATTAGAATAAGTATCCGCGTAAGCATGATCCTGGATATCCCGGCACCATACCAATCCCTTAGCAAGTCGCACCTATGAAAGCAGCATCAGATTTGTAAAAGAAAAACTTTCTGTGAGAAGGGACGATTGCCATGCCCAAGGCCCTTCCCGCAACGAAACGCCTTGATATCAACGAGGAAAAGTAGAAACCGCATTGCCATGAAGCCAAATCAAAGCCTGCTATGCCCCATGCAATATGAGAAACCGCAATATTCAACTGAAGATCAGATCTCTTGCTTTGCAAAACGACATGTAAGAACCGATTATGTGGCTCGGCTTGGTGAATGGACAAAGTCCCAGAGCATCTTGACCAGTGTATCTGGTAAGGTGTAAAGATCGACGTGGAATTCTCCCTCTTCTGAATAGTCAGCAGGCTACGAGCGGGTATTGGTAACAACACTCACGTTCAATGTCATTCTTGGTATACGTATCCTCCGACTTGTTATCATGGATCATCTGAACGACGTGAAGCAGATCATCCTCATTCAACTTGACTAACGACTCGGCCAGCTTCTCCATATCGATACCCTTCTTTCCCCCAGACTTCGACTCCTTCTTGACCTTCTTGCCATTCTCATCGCCAACAGGGCCAGTTTCCCGCAGGATATTGACGAGTTGTGCGGAGGGGTTCTTGAAGGAGACCGTGTGCTTGGCTTCATACCGAGGCTTGCCGAAGTTAAGATCGTGAGCGAGAGTGTTCTTGCCGCCCTTCTCAGTGGTGAACAAGTCAATTGTCATATCAAACTCGCCCCATCCCTCGTTTTCGCAGCGGAACGGTGGTTCAGTGAAGGCTAGGCGGTCGCGTTAAGTTAGAGCCATATTGCAAGACGGCAGACTCACTTTGGATAGGGTTCTCGAACGAAGGGTGAAGATTGTAGACAACTTTTTGGAAGCAGGTAGCAGGCTTCTCATTTCCCATCTCGTCCAGCATATACACCTCGATGTTCCATGACTTCATAGGGAAGCCCTCCTGAAGCGCCGGCTTGTCGCTGTGACACGATATTAGCATTGCCCCGAGCTCTCGGAAGAGGCAACATTGGCATACATATTTCTCTGCTCTGTGATGAGCTTCACGGTACGCTTGATCTATCCCGTAGTTAGCAGCTGCACAACAAACAATTACACTGTGCGCAGTAATCAGTGACGAAGAGAAAAAGATACACATACTTCGGCGACCATCTTGACGAGTTTTGACTTCTTGGAGAAGAGATCGAACGGTGAAAAGATGTTCGGACGGTCGTCGAGCAAGTGGACGAGAATGATGCGACGCGACAAGGAGGTTAATTCGCGGCGTCAATTGGCGGGAGGTGGGGTTAAGAGAGGTCTTAATAGGGCTTAGCTCCCTGAACTCAAAGCCCAACCTTGGAAGGCTGAGATGTATCAATCACGTGTAGATATTGAAGTTAAGATTTGGTCGAAGTTATTGGTTCATCAGGTTGCAGCTGGAATTTAGCTTCATTAGGAGTTGGTGTTCAAGAGATCTTGACAAGTAAACACCAAGACAGAAATCGGGAAAGAGAACAAGGACCTTTTTAGTTTCGGAACCTTGAACTTGAGGAAGGGTCTTCGGAGAAAATATCACAAGATGCTCGAACGCAAAGTGGGGGCCAAAGAGGGACTGCTATTTAGTCTATCTACGATCTCATGTCCAGTCTTAAGACCAATGACACTTTTCCATATCCTCCACCATCATCGAGTCTATGATTTATGATTCCCAGAAACGAACAAGACCGCCCAGAGTATCCCAGAGGCCCAGGCTACCTCGGGTCACACAACAGAAGTTGCTTTTCTGAATGCATCGCGCTTAACGGGGGATCAGATGTCAAGGTCATGGTTGAAAGAAGGCTTCGTGCAATAAAGGGGGGTTCGTGGCTTTCGTAACAAGGGGGGTATGTGCTGTGCTGTGACTCGAATGCGGTTTCTTGAAGTAAAAAGGTAGACGGAAAACTCAGGAGCCTAGGTAGACTTGGCGAAGAGAGCCTCGTTCTCCTGTTGAGCCTTGATAAATGCCTCCTTGAAGAGATTGGCGTCTGTGATTTGTCAGTGTCTGTGCTCACGAACCGGTGGAGAAGCAGAAACATACTCTCAGGGTTGGCAAATCGAATGGCAAGAGTCTGGGCCTCTGGCTCGCCCTCACTGACATCTGCAGCAGCATTCCAAACCCAGCTTCGGTCACTTCCAACATTGGGAGAAAGCTTCATCTCAGGGACGACTACACAAGGTTAGCGTTGGAGCCATAATACTTCTCGAAAGTAAACATACCATAGTGGTTGGCGCAGACCTTCAAAGTCTTGTCTCTTCGCATAACCAGTCTGGTCTTGCCGTTCTCCTTGTGCTTCAAGAGTCTAACGTCACCAGTACCACGCTCCTTCCACTCGTTGGCCTCACGAATAAACTTGAAGAGCTTTGCGCGCATCTTGAATGTCTGCTCCTCGAGCTCCTCGTTGGTCTTTACCTCAACCTTCTCGGTCAAACGGATAACGGGCTCGAAGTGAACGTCCTCGGATTCAGGCGCCTCATCCTGCGCGCAAATTTATCAGCATATTTCTCGCAGAAAGGATTGTTGTTGTAGCATACCTCTGGGTTCTCCTCGGCATCCTTCTCCTTTTGAGCCTTTGCAGACCCAGAGTTTTCACCACGGTCCTCATCTTCTACCTTCTCTTTCTTCGGTCCTCCGCCAAACATGGAGAATACGTTCTCAGCGACACCGGATGCGGCAGTGGTGACGGTCGTGGCAGCGGAGGAGGCAGCGTTTGTTGCTTGCTCAGTCAAGGTCTATCGGTCTTAATCAGCTTGCTATGCTCAACAAAACCGGTAGAAATTCAGCAGAATAGTATAGACATACCGGACCGGTGCTAGCAGCTTCCTTTGACTCCTCCTTGTTCTCATCGCCATGGAGGGGTTTCGTAGCCAACTCGGTTTCAACCTTGTTGAGTTGGGGTCCAGAGCCAGCGTCCGCCATATTGATTTAGAGTAGTACGATGTAGTAATGAATCAATACTGCGAAAGGAGTGGGAAATTTATCAACCGTAGAATATTGCGGTTGATATGGTGGTCAAGTTCGTGAGTTGTCAAGCAAAAAGACGCCCCTCGTCCATTTGTTTGTTGTGGACTTGCGCCTAAGAAGGCGCTAAAATCCTAGGGCAGTGCGATAGCGCCTATCGGCCCCTGATTTATTTTTCAATTTTTCTGCATACGGCATGATAATCTAACACAATTTGGAATGCCTCAATTTCTAATTCCTAATCTATTATGAAGCGGTAACATGTAGCAATTTTATGATTCATTGCATTCGGGCTGTTGTGCTTTCAAGAATAGCGTTACTTTTGCTTTTATTTTACCCCTCCATCTTGTCACATCCATGATTCACACACGAAGAAAAGCATATCCTCGTGGTAAGACCTCCTAAGGGTATGTTGCAATAAGTAAAGAGACTATGTTAATCCTGTACACCAGTTCTTGCTCCAGCCAGTAGATACCTCGAAGCTAGCTCCTCGAGACCTACCCCCAGCTCTGCGTGGTCCCTAACCTAATCCCATACCACGCTGAATCAAAGCAACTCCAGTGAAACCAGGTACGAAATCCTCCCGCCGAAAACCAAACCAAAGCAAAAATGCATGTGCCAATACTCCCAACAATCAACCCCACCTAATGCTCAAACCCGTGTCTTCTTCACCATTTTCTTGAATGCTCAAGCTTCCTTCTTGGCCGCCAACTTGGCCGCTCGTTGATCCTTCTTTGTCATCCCTTTCGTGGCCTTCCTCTCTTTCGGCGCTTGCACGCTTCCCTTTCGAGTTGCCTCAGCAGCACGTTTCTCGTAGGCACGATATTCGTCTTCCTTGCCCTGAAGCTTCAACCACAACAACTTCGAGCGAATCTGAGCCTTCACAAGTCCCTCATCAAGAGGCTCCCGGAGGTTCTGCAGAGACTTGACTTTAGCAATCTTGGCCTCCACCTCAGCAAGTTGGATTCCAACCTCCTTGGAGAGGATGGCACTTCGCTTAGTGGCTTCGAGAGACAAAGACTTGGCAAGCTCTGTGATACTAGCGCCAGCTGAGGCTGCCTGCTCCATAGCTACACGTCTGAACTCTTCCATATGAGACAGCGTTGATTGCCCTTGATGCACGGCTTCTTCAGCCATGTTCTCTGCGGCTTCTCGCATCTGAGCAAATACTTTGGGATCAACCAAGCTGCCATCTTCGGATACCAAAGCTGAGAGCTTGTTGATCAGACTTTGCCATGCCTGGGATGCAGTAGAACCAAAGTCAACCTGGAAAGTCTCATTGACTCTGGGCTTCTTAGTGGTAATGATAGAAACGTTCAGGACACCCCAGGCTTCCTTCTTGGGGAGGAGAAGTACAATCCCTTCGTCGGAGCTGTAGGCTCGTTCAGTTTCAACAGTAACGTTATCTCTGGTGATGTTGACAGACATGGCTTCTTTGGAAAGCCAGCTGAGCTTGGTAGCTGACGGAATACGGATCAGGATTTCTCTGTCTCCCAACATCTCTGCCGTACAAAAGGATGATTTGTTGACCGGCTTTGGGGTTTGTTGCACTTGTGGCGGTACCTTCCCAAGCTCCATTGAAGGTAGAACAGAAAGACTATTTGGGCCTGACGAGTAGGCTATAGATTGTGTGACAGTAACCGTCCGAGTCTGTGTCTGCACCGATAAGGAAGTGGAGGCAGAGGTTATACTCGGAACTGGCGCGGATAATGTGGTGGTCGGTGTGGAGGATATCGAGACAGCAGGCATGACCTTGCTATTAACAGAGATCGCGGGAGCTGAGTTGACTTGATAGAATCGGTAGCTCGGGACACCGCTGAGAACAGCTGCGAGAACACTCAGGAGCAGGACACTGACAGGCAGGACAGCTCTGTAGATGGCTCCACCGTGTCGATTGCGGACAGACCTGATACTATCACTAAGACTATAGGTCGTCTTCTCGATATCGAGAGAATCCACGGCAAGCGTCTTCTTTGAAGGCATTGCCGGGATTGGAGCATCCGAGGGTTCATGCAACCCAGTAAGGTAAGCCAAATTTCTATTCATTTGTCGAGCATCAATATTCAAGAACGAAGCAAGATCGATTGGAAGTCGTTGATGAACAATGTTTCCTCTGCCATTCGAGTCTCGTGATTCCAAGCACATGTGGATGGAGTGCTGGTCTAGCGACATGCACTGTCCGCGGTCGAGTAGCTGCCTGTGCGAGATAACAATGGAAGGGATGCTATGACGGCTCATGAACTTGCGGGCAATGGTTCGAGTTCGTCGTGCCTCGATGTCATCTTCGTCTGAGCAATAGAAGACGGCTACATGTGGCAGCTCCCAGTGAGGCTCGACAATGAATCCCTGTCCTTCTGGAACAGAGTGATATGCAAAGTTGTCATCGATAGTCAACTTGATCACGTCAGGCTTCTCTGGATTGTCCTCATACTTCAAATTTTGGGCGAAGATACAATCCTCGACCTTGATCTGGTAGCCAGAGGAATGCATAAGCTCGATCTCAGGAGTACGTTCAGAACCAAAGGCAGTCACTGGTACAACATTATAGAGTTGTGACATGGAGTGACGAAGATGATGTGCTCGTCTGCCGCTCTCAACCGAAGCTGTGACAGAGCTAGCAATCTTGTGAATGATGTCTTGCTTAGCAGAGTGACTGCCAACATAGAGTATTCTCAGCGGATCTCGAGTCGATAAGCCTTGCTTGGTCATTGTTTGGCAGATGGTAACAACAACGCGGCTCGGAAGGTTGTGGACTTTCATCCCTTTGAGGGCATCTGCCGTTTGTTCCTCGTTGAGATCTGCTACTGTGTGTTTGACAGAAACAGTTTCTGCCCCAAGGCTGAGAGGTTCGTCGAATTCGATAGACTGCACGAGCGGCTTGTCGAGGTCATCGAGGATAATGGCGGCACTGTGGCCTATTGTAGGAGTATTGAAAGCTTGTTCGACAGCATGTTCATGTCCAGGATAAGCTGGAGACGAGGAGTCATGACGATCCTCATCTTCACTCTCATCACCGCTACCTTCTGTATCTGCCAGGCTCGCAACATCATCTGGCCGCCCGAAATCAGTCGAGGCTACTGATTCTGTAGCACCATCGTCACGACTCTCGCCGTCAGTGTCGATGAACTCGTAGGCAGATTCACCAAGAATGCCCTCGTCCGAAGGGGCTTCGCTGCGTGCTGACATGTTTGCAGCAGATATACTGTCGACCCAGCTACTTACTCGTTCTTCTGTAGCAGGTGTAGGAAATCGAAATGAACTCGATGCAGTTTCGGGAGTGGGTGTCGAGGGATCAGAAGAGGGCGGATAGTGTTCGCTGGAGGCAGCCATGACATTAGCCTTGCGAGATCATATCATGTCATGTCTTGAAGACGTAGACGATAGTTGTAAGTTGCGCTCGCAAAAATAGGAAAAAGGTTATTTGAGGTTGGAAGGGACGAAATGGCCTACGTATGTGGTCAAGTTGTTTTTGGGAATGGTTGGCGTACCAAAGTTTCGAAGGGGACTGACTGCCTGAAGGGTTGCCTGCTGGCAAGTCCGGGCGGGCGCTTCTTTCGAATGTCTCAGAACGTCGAAGCTAATCGCGAATCCAAGGACTGCTGGTTGCGCAGGAAGCAGATGTTGGCATGTAAGATGCTCGAAAGAAATAATATGACAGAGAGGTGACACAGGCAGAGGGATGAGAGCAGAAGGAGGTTGAGGTTGTCAAATGATGGAGGGGTCGAGAATGGATCTAGCCTCATCGGGCTTCTTATCGCCTCGTCACGATTAGATCAGTGAATGCAGGCGGGATTTCTTCACGCAGTTACATGAGCGGCTAATGGAAAACGGTGTGCATTTACATTTCATCAAATCTGCGCGGGGCCTGCACGATGATGCGGCAATTGTGCGTGCATACGAGTCTTCAACTTGTTCGACGTCGAAGCTTCGACGCGACTTGGAGTTTATCCTCATGCATAATCTGTGATCAGATGATAAGGTCTAGTGAATAGCCTAGTTGCTTACAGACGTCTGAAATAGTAAACTGCGGCACATTTCAGATCATGAAGTACTCATCTTGCTATGGATATCTGAAGTTGCTTCG
Organism: Mollisia scopiformis; assembly: GCF_001500285.1. NCBI lineage: Eukaryota > Fungi > Ascomycota > Leotiomycetes > Helotiales > Mollisiaceae > Mollisia > Mollisia scopiformis. Next base: position 823,132 of record NW_017263584.1, read on the forward strand.
GCCTCAAGGATAATGTCCGACATCGGGATCTTTGCCATCCAGTTGAAGGCAGCATTTCGGACATTGGTGGGATGCACAGAACTTAACGTGGTCGCATGTATGCCCGATTGTTTATATGGTGGGGAGATTAAGTATTAGCAGAAAAATGTTTGTAATTATTTAAAAGTCTTATAAACTCAGGAAATATCCTCTTGATATGGGACAACTACAATTACTCTCCTCCACATGGACACCACCAGACTTTATCGATCACTTGAATTCTCATTGAATGTGTTCTATGTTCTATCATGCATGCTCATACTCATACAACCCATTTTGACCCAAAAGCCCCACTACTCAGCAACCCAAACAGCAGCCATACCCATTCCTGTCCCAACACACATACTGGTAACACCAACCTTCTCTCCTCTCCTTCTCAATTCATAAAGCAAGGTACTAACTTGTCTGGCACCTGTGCATCCAAGTGGATGTCCAAACGCAATCGCTCCTCCCTTAGGATTGATCTTATTCATATCCAGTCCCAACTCATTCGAGCACCAAACACACTGACTGGCAAATGCCTCGTTGATCTCGAAGATATCAACATCATCCTTGTTGATGCCAGTCTTCTCGAAGACTTTGGGAATAGCGGCCCAAGGACCGATACCCATGAGCAGAGGTGCAACACCTGCAACTGAAGCAGCGACGTACTTGCCAAGAATAGTTTGGCCGAGACGCTCAGCAGTTGAACGTTTCATGAGCAGAACAGCGGCAGCGCCATCAGAGATCTGAGATGCGTTTCCAGCATGGATAGAACCGTCTTTCGCAAAAGCAGGCTTGATCTTGCTTAAGCTCTCAGCAGTGATGCCAGGTCGAACACCATCGTCTTTCGAAACAGTGATTTCTTCTGTCTCTCCAGTCTTGGGATTCTCCCATTTGACTTTGAGAGGGGCGATCTCTTCGTCGAAGAGACCGGCTTCTTGTGCCTTGAGTGCCTTTTGGTATGAAGAAGCCGCGAATGCATCTTGGACTGTGCGGGGAATTCCCTTGTCTTTTGCCATCTTCTCGGATAAGACGCCCATAGGTACTTTGCAGTTCTTAGATTCGGGATGTGATTCTAGGAGTTCAGAAAACTCTGTAACAGCATCAGGTCTATATCTTGATTAGTACACATGTAACATAAACAATGGAGAGAAGGGCAAACATACCCATACTGCAAACTCATGCTCTCAACACCAGCACCAACACCAACCTCAATCATGCCCGCACTGATGGCATTCGCAATATCCACACAAGCCTGCAGACCCGATGAACACTGTCTATTCAGACTCTTGACCGCTGCCGAGACTGGGAATCCTGCTGCTAGAGCCGCGGCCCTGAATTCCGTCGCTCCACCACCAGGAGGAAGCACGGAACCGACAGCAATATCCTCCACCAGACCAGGATCGATGTTCGAGCGCTCAATCAGAGCCTTGAAGGCTCCGACTAGCATATCTGCCGCATGTGTATCCTTGAAACCGCCCTTCCCTCCTTTTGTGAATGCAGTTCGCAGACATGCTGTTACGACAATCTAAATCCAGCGATCAGTTTTGTATTTAGGGAAGAGGTCAGGACTTCGTACATCATCAGGATTCTTCTGCAGAAGCTTTGCGCGCCCAGAAGAACCATCTCCCTCTGTAGGAGCAATCTTACTTCCCGAACCAGCCAGATGGCCAGAGACCTGCGTGAGTCTTTTCTGTGCTATTGTTGATCTCGTCAGCCTCGCATTCCCTTCTCTTCATCTTAAACATACCTGCAGACATTCTTTCCAATTTCCAAAATCCCAATCTCAAATGCCTGTGTGAAAAAATGGGAGATAGGAACACGAGGAGAACAAATAAAGAACCAAACCTCGGAATCTCTTCCAGCTTTTAAAGAGAAGACTCCGAGATGGTCGCAGGGCCCCCAAGAATGCCTCGGCTGCACGCTGATTGGTGGACCCGCTAGCTTCGAAACCGTTTTCACATGAAGAATCTGGGGAAAGAAAAGTCACGCGCATGGAAAAGGAAAGGAAAGTAATCAGCGGCGGTGACATTTACATGTGTTAGTGAATTTGGTCGAATCGGAGTGTCGAAGGATGCATTTGTATGGTCACAAGAGTACCTGGATTTCAGAGGCTTGATTTGTCTTGAGTCGTGGCGCTCTTGGGATGAGGTAATTGTCTGTTTGAATTATGATGACTATTGCTGTTTGAAATGTTTGGATTGAAGTCTATTATTCATGTGTAAGGCTTAGCGTAAGTCGAAAGGTCTGGCAAATTCAGGTCCCAAAGCTTGCTGAATGTTTGAAGGCTTGTCAAGGCAACTTCTACAGAATTGTCAAGGAATAATTATGAACATTGAATAGGTAAATGCAGGGCTTTACCTCCCAACAATAAATTCCTAACCACCTGGCTGTGTTTCAGACATCGGGTTAGTATTCTAACACAGAAATGCATCATTGTAGGGCTTGATTCTAGACATTCGGCTTACATGGAATTTGAGTGATGAAATCCTAGCCTCACCACACATATTTTAAACATTGAAATCCTCTATTAATCTAGATAGGGTATTGATACAGTACACACAAAACATTAAAAGTCATACGTTCATAAACTTGGCGATCAGTTCAACCGCCCACTGCTCGCCCAAGATTTAATTCTCCTCCTCCCACTGCTGAGTCCATCCCTTGCTCATCTCCACAGCTTGCTCCCATTTCCGGAACATCGCATCACTCTTCTTCTTCTCTACTTGCGGAGTGAAGATTGTTCTATCTTCCTTGTTGATCTCCTTCAGTTCGTCGAACTCTTTCCAGATATCTACTGCAAAGCCGGCTGCAATTGCAGCGCCGAGAGCAGTTGTTTCTCTCATTACTGGTCTGTCGACGGGTATGCCGATAATGTCGGCTTGTGTTTGCATGCAGAGGTTGGAATTGGACATCCCGCCATCGACTGCCAGACCTTCCAATTTGTGTCCCGAGTCTTTTTCCATTGCATCCAAGATAGCTTTAGTCTGGTAGCATGTAGCTTCCAGAGTGGCTCTTGCGATGTGGCCTCGTTGAGTGTGTGCAGTAATGCCAACTATTGGGGTCAGCAAAATATCCATCGGATGGGTCAGATTCAACTTACACAACGTTCCCTTAGCATCATCAATCCAGTAAGGTGCAAAGAGACCGCTGAAAGCAGTGACGAACACTACACCTCCGTTATCCTTCACCGTTTCCGCCAACTCTGTAATCTTGTGAGAGTGCTTGATGAAACCCATATTGTTCATCAGGAACTTGACACCAGATCCAGCAACCGCAATGCTTCCCTCAAGAGCATAGATGGGTTTGCGTCCATTTCCAAAATCATAAGCAACAGTTGCGAGCAGGCCATATTTCGAGATGACAGGCTTGTCACCAACGTTGTACAGCAAGAAGCAACCAGTCCCGTAAGTGTTCTTAGCCTCACCAGGGTTAAAGCCACATTGGCCCACCAATGCTGCAGATTGGTCGCCCAAGCAGCCAGTGATCTTGGTTCCTTGGAGAATACCAGATGCTAGAGCGCCAAAGGCATCCTTGTCCGAAGAAGGTACGATCTTTGGAAGAGTAATATTCTTCTGGTCGAGCTTGAAGAAATCCAGGAGCTTGTCGTCGTATTTGAGAGTGTGAAGGTTCATGAACATCGTTCTTGAAGCGTTGGTAGTGTCCGTTACGTGAACACCAGCTTCTTTGCCTCCATTCAGCTTGTAAATCAGCCATGTATCTACGGTGCCGAACGAAAGTCTGCCCTCGTTGTAGGCAGTCTTGATAGCATCGACATGATTCAAGAGCCAGAGAAGCTTGACACTTGACGGATATGTGGAAAGTGGCAATCCACAAAGCTGTTGTAGCTCATCTGCACCTTCTCGTGCCTTGAGTTCTCGGACAATTGATGTTGTACGGGTATCTGGCCAGACAATAGCATTGTACAGAGGCTCTCCAGTATTTGTGTCCCAGCAGATGGTCGTCTCGCGCTGGTTCGTAATTCCAATGGCTTTGATCTGCTCTTTCTTGTATCCTTTTTCCAGGAACGCAGCAGTTGACTTCTCAATACATTCGTCGACAGAGTTGACTAGTTCTTGCGGATCATGCTCGTGCCAGCTGCAACGGTATTAGCTTCTAGTCAAAAGTATAATTGACAAGACCTACCCAGATTCCGGATAGATGTTCTCAAACTCAATTTGGTGGTTTGAGATTGGTGTTCCTTCTCCATCAAAAATCAAGAACCTCGAAGACGTAGTTCCGCAATCTATGCTTCCAATAAACCAATGGCCCGCCTTCTCGTCTTCGGTTTGGGAGAGTCCTTTCGGCAAGTGCTCGTGGTGCTCAACAGTCGCAGGCGTATTTACATGCTCGACATGTTGTGTCTTGGTTTCTGGCTCTGCAATTTTCAATGCATCTGCACTAGGGACAGGGATTGGGCGAATTGGCATAGAATCCATTGTGTATTGTTGTCGTGGTTGTCCGCAATGTTTGTTGTTCTTGGTTATGCCGCGGCTTTGGTTCCGGAGGTTTGGTCGCCTTGCAGGTCTTGTGCTACCTATCCCCGCTTGAATTGAGTTTCTCCTAAAAGTAGACGGTAAAAGGGGTGCAGTTCTAGGGTTGAAGAAGGAGAGAGGACGAAGGACAGAAGCGGGGAAGAGGGAGAGCACAAGACTGCGTGGCCAGCTCGTATGACATCGCCGCAACATCAAGAGGGGGAGATCTGCGAGTAGTATTTAATCAATTGCTGACCCCACCACTGCAGCACCACGCAGCTGCACCCAAGACCAGCTCCGGATCTCGATGCAGGCGGAGGCGCATGCTGCATGTGACTGGGAAAATTGGCAGCGAGCGGAGCCAGGGAAAGTGGAGCGGAGGAGAACAGCAAAAAGGCTGGAACGTCACAGTTGGATCAAAAACCTGGGGAGCTGAGCAATGAGAGTGAGAAGTACCACGGAGATCCATTTTTCCGTTGGAAGGTAAGCCGAGGCCAGTGGAGCATCGTGGCGTTCGAGATCAAGACGCCCAACCTTATCCTTCTTCATATTATCCAGAACATCCATCAATCAGCCTCATTCCCTCCCGCAAAACACCATACGGACCTCCTCCGACCTCTGGCTCGTCACCTCCTCGACCTCAGGATTTCTGCCGTGCTCGAAAAGCGTGGATGACAGTCCGAAGACAGTTTTGCCGGAGAGCCTCATGAACTACCGTTAAGCCATTTCTTACCCATAGTCGGTCCGTCCGTTTAGTGTATCAACACGCACAAATTCCCACGATCTTCACATCCAGACTTCGATCCATAATGCAATGCATACGGAACAGGTTCCTGATAAGACTTCCAGGACCCGCAGAAGCACGCCTTTCACTCCTTGTGATCATTTGCCAAGGTATATCCAAAAGCGGGTGATTTTGATGCCACAGCTCAGATCTCATGCCCAAAAGCAATGGTCCACTAGCCACGTATCAAAGGGAACCTCTTAAGTGCGAGATTCTTCCCGATTTTCCCCTATGCATCTGCTTTGCGCTATGTGTTTGACCAGGACGTGCCGTAAGTTGTGTGCGTGGAATAAGCAATTTGAACCATGTATCGTTAGCTCTGACAGTTTGGTTTACCCTTCTGTATGACCCGGGCTTGAAGAAAATAGTGCCAGTCAAGTTGCCTGGGTCGCCACACATCTGCAGAGCACAAGTCCATCGAAGATTATTTGCTGCTTCAGAACATCCTTTCCAAAGTATGCAGTTGCCGGCGTGTTTGAATAGCTCTCATGGTTGTTTGTGGCCCCGACACTGTCGCTTATTTCAAGACTCTATTACTCTTGCTCTTGTGGGTTTCAAAGCCACTGCAACCTGCGGTTGCGAAGCCCAAGTGTATCAGTTATGTAGACTTGAGCCTCCGAAGTTTCGGTACTCCATCTAAAAATTTGGAAACCGCTTCATTCCATGGCATCCAGGACTTGTCGACACTTTCAAGACTATGTGCCGGAAATTTTCTACTTTGTACTGCAACGTGTGTTCAAATCCAAGCTATTTACTGAAGCCATCTACTAAAAGTGATAAGATCCCGCGAATAGGATTTATAATACAATAGTCTATACACGGCTCTTCCCACGAAAGGTGTGGTGGACAAGATTTGAAGCCCAAACGTTCATACCATCTTCGGCTTCGGTTGCGGCCACTATGTGCAGAATACGTTTTCATAGCGTCTCGGATCTTGCTTCTTATTCTCAATGATCTTGGTTCACTTTCCAAACGGGAGTCTGAAGGCTAAAGTTTATTACTTTGCCTGTGTCACACATTCTATCCCAAATTATCGGCGATTTTCTCTATTCTATGTAGCCATTAGTTTACAATTGAAGATCTTTTTCGGGTTCTCCGTTTTCCATTCTGAGACCTACATTCGTCAGTGCTGTTCTATCCATATATACTTTTGCAGATAGTACAATCGAACACCTGTTCTTCCACATATCTATATACATGTACATATATTACACCCCTGGAGACCTTCTACTTCTATACATTTACATCTCCCAGACATTCATCTATTCCAAACATTCAACTCGATACGTGTTCTATCTTCTATACTTTGCCCTTTTACAAAACACTCATTACTCCATATCACGACCAAATTATACGGTACGAAACCAGAGACAATCACCACGAGATAGATCGACAATCAAGGGCATGGTCAAAATTAAAAGCAATTAAAAACTTCTCGGGGTTCTACATGTGAAGGTGAAGAGAAAACCGAATCTTTCGAGCGAACGAGCCACTCTCTGAAACCGAAACAGACAATCTCCTGCCAGAATCCTGTTCCATACTTTCACACTCGCCCATTCCTTTTCAGACAATCAAAGAACTCTTCGAACATCGGACATTATGCTAACACAAGTTTCATCTCTAAAATTCATAAGTCTACAGTCCTAGACAGGATGCAATGCGCTAACCTTTCTCATGAAGCTGGTGGAGCCTGGTTGGTCGATGTCTAAGTCGCTCTATACGTCGTTTGCCCTATACCCGACCTTTTCAACACACCACTTGATGAACCTATACCTTGTCAGTCAAATACTCATCATACGGAAGGAATCTACATACCGAACCTGAATGGCCGCTTTAAAGTCCTTCCATTCCATACACTCATCATCTGGCTCATAGAACTGATTTTTTCCCTCCAGCTTCTTCTGCAGTGCTTCTTCACTCGTCCGATTCCACTTCCACTCCAGATGTGCAGGTCTCTTTGGATCATCGTCGCACAGGGTGCGTTGCCTGAGATTACCGGTCATGTGGTCGAAGACAACTCTGGGACGAAGGAATTCCTCGAGCTTCAAGTCTGAGAGGAAGGCTGAGATGTGTTGGCCATCATTTCGAATCCAGGCCTTCAGAGCAGGCTTCAAGTTCCTGACGACTTCTGCAGCAATCGTTTCATACTCTGGTGGGAAGACGACTCTGTAAAGATAGAGTGGATCATCGATTGGACCCACTGGAGCTGCTGGGACAATTGAGGCCGCCGGGACAACTGGAGCCGCTTGAGCCACGGGAATCATTGGAGTGACTGGAAGCTGGGGAGCACTTGGAGCCAAAGTCAAGGGGTAGTTATCCACAACAGGAGCATCCCGAACAGGAAGACCATGGTAGGAGTTCAACTGTCCAATCATGTCCCTGTCTGGATTGCCAGCTCCTTCAAGAGTTCTCCAGTGAGGATTTGTATTGACTAGATCCGGTGGCAGACACGTAGCTTCCGGTTGAGGACGACCACGGGAGAAGATCAACTCTGGTAGCTTCCGTGCTGGGTCGCCAAGGAAGGAGACTCCTCCGAGTGGGTGCAAGTACATGGGAACTGACGCATTCATTTGTCCGTTCTGCTGGTTGGAAGCCATGATTGTAACCACTTCTGTTGTGTTGAGCGTTATTGGCCAACAGTTATTTGTTCGACGGTTGCGTTGTTATTCGAGCACTGTTGTGAATGTACGTGACGACAGTAACTCCTGATGGAGCTGCGTTGACGTGGATCCTAGTGGATGATTGCCGTGCGTTGAGTTGTGTGTGAATGCGTGTCCTTGTGCGGTGCTTTCAGAGGAGTGATTTTATTTACAAAGCCTTGACAATGACTTTGCAAGTACGTGGTTGAACTAGTGTCGGCTAGTCCAGATGAAAATATATCAGATCAGGTATTGTACCTGACCCGAGAAATGTTTCCGAGTGTTGTGCGGGCTTATATCTATGCGGGGTACAAGGTACAAGCAACATGCAGAGGAAAATGGTTGGATTTATATCTTTTTGTGGGAGTCTTTTGGACTGACTATTCGTCATTAACCACCCGCTACCAAATTTCACATTTGTTTATGGGCCAGCTAAGAAAACGTCTAATGATGTTCGACAAATAAAAATTGAAACATCGTGGGCAATTTATTTTGAGCTTTAGTTTTGCTTTGTCGGGCAGTATACCAGACATGCTAGGACACCACGACCTAGTTCTATGTGTGCGTTTAAGACGACATGTCCAGACTTTACAAGAGTGTGTGAACAAGTGCGGTCCAATGAGAGACCCAGCATCCATTGTCGTCTCCAAAAAAGAGACCTTGAGTCTCCACTTCCTTTGGGAACTCATGAGACTGGAGTTTCGCCGGCGTCAAAGGTGGATCAAAATGCAGCTCCTGTGACTCTGAGGAGGGTCCTGGAAACTGAGCTTTTCATCACGATGAGTAGGTGAAGCTAAACCAGGAGATCACGCAGATGCTAGGAAACAAGACTGTTCAAACTTTCTGTGCGGTGGCTCGAAAGATGCGTTCATTATCCTGAAAAAAGGAAGGCACTTCTGACAGAATTCGCTTAATATTCGCTTCGGATGCAACTTCCCCTGAGAAATATACTTCTCAGGACCATCCCCACGACGATTTGAGATTGAAGTTTTTCACATCTCCTCGATTCTATACACTATCGAGACCATCCTTTTTATATTTAGAAGTCGATATCCGCCGGCGTGGTCCTACGACGATGGTCAGCTCTTGGCACGCTTCACCCAGTCTCCCAATCAATTCCCACGAACACTCCACTCACGTCCAATTCCTTTCGAAAGTGCATGCATCTTTTTCTACAGCACTGTAAGTTCTTCAGGGCATATTCCAGTTATCCACGATGCCCAAAGATCCTCCTCTATCTCTCTCACACAAAATCTGCATCCCAAATCATACCACCACCTCTCATACCCCAAAAATATATTCCCACCTCCCCAACCCAGCGTACTTACCGATTCGAGTATCTTTTCACCCCAGCCTAACCCCTTCACCCTCACGATCGCCGATCCAGAATTCAAAATATCCCATCCGTGCGAGCTACCAACCTCGCTACCCCCAATTCCCATTCCCTGACCTCACGATACCCTCTTAACCTATATCCACCTAGCGAGTGACTCACTCACCACATCGCGAAATTTTGTAAGTATAGGTGGTCTCTTGAGGAGAGGTTTGTTGCATGTCGGACTCTTAAATCCGATACGAGAGCAGGGAGATGCACGTGCGAGTCGGCAGTCGAGAATGTTGCAGAGGAAAAGGTAAGTGAGGTGGATTTTGATAGTAGATGCATGGGTATTGTTTACATGCTAGTTGAGGGCGAAGATTATATTCTGCTAAGGTGCCCAAAACTTGACAGGAGAGGAAGGAGCGTTCCTCATGCTCGATCATCACCTCAAGTTCCTCCCCAGTAAAGAGTTTTGTGAATCTACACCAGCAGCAGAAAAGTCTGCGATTCACATTCACAACAAAGACAATTCTCCCTTGACAATCATCATTTTCCTCTATCATCCAATGTGTATCTCTTCTGCGCCTCTCGGCCAGCTACAGTCCTCACAATCCGTCAAACCCAACCCTTTTCTCTCTCCTATCTTAGGTATCCTCACCTCCATTTCCGCCCTCCCTACAGACAGAATCCTCGCTTTTTCTGCACAAGCATCTCTTTCCAGACTATCCGCCATAGCTGCGAAATCTGATCGCACCACACATCTTTCGAAAGCGGACATCGACAAGCCCTCCTCCCAAGAAGGTCCGTACACTTACGAGCATAGGAAGGAAGCCTACCGCTGAAACTGCACCGCTACCGTATCCCTCAGAACGAAGAACAAGACGACCAGACTAGGAAAGGTTATTGGATGACACAGGACGAATACCTTCTCAGTGCACAACGTTCGCAGAGATATGTAAGGGAAGGACATAAATATTCAGAATAAATTCGGAACTGCGATATAAGCGCAGACAGCGGGGTATGCAAGTTGAATATTAGAGATCGCCTTGTTATTTCCTGTGCTTTGAAAACACAAGGCTCGGAGGAAAAATGTCATCATCTGGAGCAGTACCGTTATACTCGACGACATGTAGTAGGTATGCTTCGAGGGCTAAGATGATGTTCTCCATACTCGAGGGTCGAACTCGAAGCATACCTACTACATGTCGTTGATTCGATCTTCACTACAAGTCTGACAGGCAATGGAACAGGGTGTGTAAGCAAGATCCGATTTGTGGATTGCTACAAGCTCATCGCGCTGCTTCGCAGACCTAAACATCGTATCCCATTGCACCTCAAAACCCCATCCCGCCACCCTGCCTAAACCCTATATGCACTTTTAGACCTCCCAATATGCACACCTCCAGAGCCCCATATAAACACCACTAAGCACCCTGACCCTTCCCCAATAACACCAAGTTCGCCACATTCATAACCGTAATAACCAACCAGATAAGCACCGTAATCACAGCCGTGAACCAGCTATTCCTCATCTTAACACCTTCCTGTGGCACTTCACTACTCTGCACGCTCCTCATTCCATTCCCATCCACGACCTCTTCTTCGTCTGCATCCTCCCTAGCGCCGTGAGGTCTGACAGTCATGAACTTATTCCTACAAGTAAAATAGATCAATGGGGCACTGACGAATGGTAGCACTACACTGAGTGCGACTTGACTTCCATTCAATGCTGCACTCAAACCCTCTCTCCCTACCGCGCCAGCTATGATGATACTTGGCGTGATGCTGATGCTTCTTGTGACCAATCTTCTCAACCACGGTGCTAGAGTCCAGTTTAGAGCTCCTTCACTGACCATTTGTCCTGCAATGGTGCAGACGATGCCCGCAGAGATGCCAGACAGAAGGAGAGCAAGAGCAAATATTGTTCCTGCTGCTGGAGCGAGGGAAGAAGATAGAAGGTCATAGATACCGAAGAGGTCAGCAGAGGCAGCTGTGCTGTTATTTGAGAGCGAGGCTCCAGCAACAATGAGGATGGCGCTATTAACGAAGAGGGCGAATGTGAAGAGTGAAATGGAGAGCTCTGCGATGGAGTATTTGAGACAGAAGTTGATGGCAGGAAGTGAAGGATAATATGGTGCCTTGTCGTTGGCATTGGTAACCGCGGATGATGGCACGATGCCATTCTTGACGTCGTATTCTTCAAGACGAGATTGAACGATACCGCTTCCGAGGTAGAGGCTATGCGGCATGACCGTTGCCCCAAGAATACCGCAGGCTTGGTAGAGGCTGGTGAAATCAGCACTGTGAAAGACAATCGCACTGACAAGAAACTTACCCTTGAGACTGAATAATGGCAGACGATGGAAGGAATCCACGGAAGACTTCTCCGACAGACGTATCTTTGATGAGGCTCAGCTGAATGCAGAAGCATATCACTACTCCAAGAACAAGAGCTACTACAAACATCTCAAAAGCTCGTAGCCCTTTCATGGATCCATTTCGTCTGTAGAAGAGTAGGATGAGAAGGACGTCTGCAATGGAAAGCGCACAACCTGCCACGAGAGGGATTTGCGGGATGAGGAGGTTGATGGCAATAGCTGTGCCAATGACCTCAGCAATATCTGTGGCAATGATCTGAATACTGTCAGTGAATGGTGAACTAAGTGGTACAAGTTACTTACAGCAGCTTCTGCCATCAGGTACAAGAGGATGTTCAACCATCTTGGAAGAAACTCTCTACAAGCTTGAGCGAGGTTCAAACCACTAACCGTGCCAAGTTTGATGCACAAGCTTTGCAGAAAGATAGCAAATAAATTGGACATCAAGACGATGAATAAGAGTTTGAAGCGATACGTAGCACCAGCCGCTACATCGGTGGAGTAGTTTCCTGGATCGATGTACGCAACAGAGATCTATGAATGGATTAGAGTCATGATGAACAGGAAGAAGACGACCGCTTACCATGAATCCAGGACCAACGAATTTTCCATAAGTAATAATAGCCTTCTTAGCTCTCTCAAAATGATGTGAGAGTCTGCCTCCGTTTCCACTTCCACCACCTGAACCTTCCTGAGCACCTAGAGTCTCCAAGGCCATCGTCGTCCCACTCTCTTCACCCACGTGACATCCAGAGCTCTTTGCATCCAAAGCCACGGCTTGCATCCCCTGAGATCCAATGTCTTTCTTCTTCTCAGTATCGCCATCCGGTACTGGCTCCACGACTCCTTCAATGCCTGTACTGGGTATCCTCCTCAACTCTCTCGCATTCGCAATCCCGTTCAGATCATTTCTTGTAGTGAGATCTGCTGACAGTGCACTCGGATTCTGATTGAAACCCGTGCCCTCAGGCTCTTCTGTTCTTGAAGGGCAGTTCATTGTGGCGACATTAATGTTGAAGTGTTTTCTCGCTTCGTCCCAATAAGTGGCAATATGGAATGTCTCTTGACCCCTATCCTCTCTCCTCAAGAATCTTCTCTAGTTGAATTTGAACAAGTGAATAAAAAGGTGATTCACGTTCTAACAAACAAATGCAAACGACGAAAACAAGAATCTGGGGAAAGGCGGAGGTATATGAAGGTTCAGTCCAATGATCTGGTTTTCGTTCTAGGTCGTCGTAGTGTATCCGTCCGGGTGCGATTTCTCCCGTCGTCAACGCTTAACGCAGCGAATCGGGAAGGAGCGCAATGAATGATCTTCAACTTCGTACTAAACTCACTACCGAGCCGAAGAAAAATGACATGCCCCATGCATGAAAGGAACAACAACAATTGGCGTAAAGTATTTTCCACTCTCACAACGTTGGAGGAGGAGAGAGTAAGGGAAAATGAGGAGGATTTGGAATCGTCAAGACTGCTCATTAAAGTCTTTGTGGTTTGTTTGAGGCGTTGAAGATGGTCATCTGTCTCACTCACCGCTCACCACTTACGAGTTTACGAAGGCAATCACCATGATTGATAGGCCCTTTAAATATCGAGTCGGCCGACCTAGACCTGTCAGGATTACTCCATTCCAACGCTTATAAGATCCAGCTTGATCATGTCCTGTTGGCTGAGAATTATCTGTGTCATCGATTGAAGAGAGGGGAAGAGTGGCTTGGCGGCTTGGACCAAAAGCAAAACAGTTCATGCAGGCACATGCTCGGGATTATCCGTTTACAACCTGCTGGAACAGAGTGAGAGCCTTGTGGTCTATATTTTACCAGAATCTTGTACATCCTTTCTTGAAATCTAGAGAACAATTCTATTGTGCTCTGATTCCTCAATCGTTTTCATTCATTGTCCGTCCAGAAGTGAGACAAGTGAAACGTCATCGTACATGGAGAATTTGAGACTGGCCTTGAAAAGTATATATCGAATTCAATGTGAACAATGAGAGACTTAAACTCAGGCATGGTCACGCATTACAATGTATGCTCAAGTCAAGTCTTCATTCATGCTATGATCACGACCTATGCTATGCTGCGTATCATTCTGAAGAAAGCATGTTTCTACCATTTTATAGTAGAAGCCGTCCATCCACCCTGGAAGACAATCAACGCCATGGCCAATGCAACGCCTCGCGAATTATGAGTTTCAAAATACAAGAGGTTGTATCCTCGCAAATTCTACCGCCATCCTAAGTGGCTTACTTAGGATCCGAGTGGTCGAGGTGAAGATATGCTTTTTGCAATGTCTTCTTTGCACGACCATCAGCCTCAAGGACGGAGATCCAATCACGCATTTGTATGTCTCGGCCCTTCTCTTTGTCTTCTCTCCATTGGCCAAGTCGACGAACACCGTCGACGGTATACTTCTCAACCGGTGGAGGACCGCCACCACCAGGTGTACCTGGAAGCCCTTGCGTATTTATGCGTCCTGGTGTGCTTGCTCCGCTTGCAGAACCTCCCGCGCCAGGGGTCATCCAACTGTACTTCTTAGTCTTGCCAAACATACCACGACCACCAAGGAATTGCGATGCGGTCGTATTGGCACTAGTATGAGTCAACGCCTCATTGACCTTGGCCTCGGCCTTTTTCTTCTGCTCCTTCTTGGTCGGGGCTTTCTCTATTACTTCTGGTGCGATAGAGCCGGGTGTACCAGGAACCACAGAAGCCTGACGTTGTGCACCTCCTCCAGCCTGTTCGCTACGTTTTCGTAGTCGTGCTTCCTCAAAGTCTCGTTCTTTCAGCGCTTCGGCTCTCAAGGCAGCCACAACTTCGTTCGTAATCTTCGAACCTGTGATGGGCGTCGCAGACTTGTTTGCAGCGGAGAAAGATCCTAGGTCATGTCAGTACAATACACAAAACCACGAAAGTGGGCTTACGTTTTCGCGGGTTAGAGTGTGGGCTAACAGCACTCTCCCATCCGTAACGTGGCCCTCCCTCCGAAGCAACAGTTGAACTAGCTAGATCGCTGGGAACGGCAACGTCTGCCCATTCCTCTGGAACAATGCCATGAGATCCAGTCTGACGTGCCTTGGCTAATTTAGCTGCATCCTCCACCAAGCCCCGCAGACGATGCTTGGTAGCAATTGACAGAAGAGCAACTTGATCGACTAGCATGGAATCTGCTGGTATGAATCCGCCACTAGTAGAAACGAATGCCGCATCAGGTCCCATAGTAGTTGAGACGCGAACTTCCTTCAGAGGGAATTGGTTTGGAACTTTGAAATATCCCATCGTGCCCTTAGTATCCATGTTCAATGCAAGTCCATGTTCTCGAGTCATCTTCTCCATCTTCTTTTGTAGTTGATGGACTTGTAAGAAGGGGTTGTTCAACTCTTTTTGCCTCGAGACTGCCAAATTGTGAGCAGCGTCATGCCATGCCTTGTCCGCAGCCTTCTTGTGAAATTCGTCCTGGTCTTTCACATTCGCTCTCTCCCCTGCTGCATTTGCAGGGCCCGCGCCATAGAAGGACGCCTCATCTCCTGGAGGAAATTGAGTATAACTGTGGCCAGAGGATATGGTACCAGATTGAGAGCCGGATAGTTGCGAGTTGAAGGAACTGTTGTACATCTGGAATGTGTATTGCTCTTCTTCTCGCAGATTAACACCTGTGCCACCCAATACATCCATCACGTCAATGCCATCTTCCTTCTCCTTTTCGACCGGCTTTGAAGGTGGACCCATCGTGCCTGTACCCTGTGGAGTCGCCATAGGAGGCGCGAAGTTGTTGTATGTGGACTGCTGACTTGGTTGGTTTGCGTTGAAGTTCATCGAATTCTGGTGCTGGAGCTGTTGCGGGTGTTGATGATTTGATTGTGGTAAAGTGAGAGTCATGGGTGAAGTTGTATGGCCATTAGAATACGGAGTGTTGTAGACATTCGGAAGTTGAACGTTCGTAAAGTGAGGTGAAGCGCTGGCAGATGTTGTGCTAGTATTCGGCGACATCATATAAGGCGACTGAACGTATGGCGATCCAGGCTGGGAAGAGGGGATAGGAGACAGACGTTGCCTCTTGGAGGGCGGTACTGGATACTGTTGGGTCGTCGTCGGCGAGCTTCCTGGCGGCGGCGAGAATGCGCTCGGCATGGGATACTGCTGCTGCTGTGGTTGCGCCATGATGACTATGGTCTTAAAGTCTGTTCAGAAGCTTCCAAGTCTCCTTTCACAAGGCAGGCGCAAAGCCCGCTGTTCCCCTGTCGCCTTCACCCATGCGCGGACAAAGATCCTCTTGTAGTCCAAACTATTAATTACGGTGTGCGGTCGTCAGTCCTGGAGTCCTATGAGGTTCGGTGCGTTGGTTGATTCGACTTTTGGATTGAAATTGGTGAAGAAGGATGTCAAGCAGAAGGTATCGCGAATCACTAGCGTGAAAAGTCACGTTTATCATGACCGGGCCGATATTAATCCGACGCGACCATTCAACGACAATCACGACAATCACGAATTCTTGGTTGTACGCAAGCTTTACAACCTTATTGTGCGTTCCTACTTAGAGATGCCGAATCTCTGAATTAACCCTTCTAGCTACGATTCAACTTCTAGTATCAACAACAGCACGGAATCGCGCCCCTCGAGTACATCATGGCTTCGAAACGCAAAGCCGCCGCGATGGCACCTGAAGAGCCCGTAGATCCCTCAGACGAGTTGATGTTCCTGTGTTTGGGTGGAGGAAATGAAGTTGGGAGATCGTGTCATATTATACAATACAAGGGAAAGACTGTTATGGTAAGTGTTGCGCCGTACTTCCTTCAAGCAACTACTAATCCTTCTTGTAGCTCGATGCTGGTCAGCATGCTGGTTACGAAGGCCTTGCTTCCCTTCCTTATTACGATGAATTCGATTTGAGCACGGTCGATGTGCTATTGATTAGCCAGTAAGCTCAATATTCTCCTTCAGTTTCTTATGCGTTGGACTGCACTTGTGGAGGAAACTTGGGCGACGCTTTGCCAGGTCTCATTTCGTCTTGTCTACGGTGTCTCCGTAAAGCGTGGGTATTTACGCCGAGTTCATCTTTCTTTTCAGATTAATCATGTATACGAGAATCAATACAAATCAGTTTTACAGCGCACAAGATGCATGTCTTGATTCCGTGAAGATGACCTACCCAAGCATACACGACTGTACATAGAGCTCCTCCACCCTAGCGCATGTCCTTTGGGTAATACCTACCACCAGAGCTAACTTATGTGCAAGTTTCCACATCGACCATGCCGCTTCTCTTCCTTACGTTCTGGCCAAGACCAACTTCCAAGGACGAGTCTTCATGACACATCCTACAAAGGCTATCTATAAATGGCTTGTTCAGGACAGTGTTCGAGTTGGCGGAGCCTCGAGTTCTTCCCAACAGGTATACAGTGAAGCGGACCATTTATCAACATTCCCCATGATTGAAGCGATCGACTACCACACCACCCATACCATATCTTCCATTCGAATCACCCCTTACCCGGCTGGCCATGTGCTCGGCGCTGCTATGTTCCTCATAGAGATTGCTGGGCTCAAAATCTTCTTTACTGGTGACTACTCTCGAGAAGATGATCGGCATTTGGTCTCTGCAGAAGTTCCCAAAGGCGTCAAGATAGACGTGCTTATCACAGAGTCAACATATGGGATTGCTTCACATGTTCCTCGAGTGGAAAGGGAGCAACAACTCATGAAATCTATCACGGGTATACTTAACCGAGGAGGTCGTGTTCTCATGCCCGTTTTCGCTTTAGGACGAGCTCAAGAGCTTTTGTTGATCTTGGATGAATATTGGGGTCGTCACCAAGAGTATCAAAAGTACCCCGTCTACTATGCCAGTAATTTAGCCCGAAAATGTATGTTGGTATATCATACATATGTTGGCGCCATGAACGACAATATCAAGCGTCTGTTTAAGGAGCGAATGGCTGAGGCAGAAGCAAGTTCGGACACCGCTGGTCGTGGTGGACCATGGGATTTTAAATACGTTCGATCTTTGAAGAACCTCGATCGCTTCGATGATGTGGGAGGATGTGTCATGCTGGCGAGTCCTGGTATGCTTCAAAATGGTGTCAGTAGAGAATTGCTTGAGCGATGGGCTCCAAGTGACAAAAACGGCGTGATCATCACAGGTTACAGCGTAGAGGGGACTATGGCAAAGCAGATCATGCAAGAGCCAGACCAGATCCAGGCAATCATGTCCAGAACAACAGGAGGTGCACGTAGAGGTCCGAATGCAGAGAACGAAAAAGTCACGATTCCTCGGCGGTGCAGTATCCAAGAGTTTTCGTTCGCAGCCCACGTCGATGGAGTTGAGAACAGGGAATTCATTGAGGAAGTCGCTGCGCCGGTAGTGGTGGGTGCTCTTCTCTTCAAAGCTCAGATCAGCCAAGCTAATTTACTATAGATTCTTGTCCATGGCGAAGTGCACAACATGATGCGCTTGAAGTCGAAGTTGCTTTCACTGAATGCAGACAAAGCAAACAAAGTAAAAGTCTACAGTCCTAAGAATTGCGAAATAGTACGTATACCATTCAGGACAGACAAAATGGCCAAGGTAGTGGGCAAGCTCGCAGATATTCCTCCACCAACCTCAGATGCCAACAAATCACAACTCATTACCGGAGTCCTGGTTCAAAATGACTTTAAGATGTCTCTTATGGCACCCGAGGACTTGAGAGAGTTTGCTGGATTGACAACTACGACCATCGTCTGCAAACAACGCATGAATTTAAGTGCTGCAGGGATTGATTTGATCAAGTGGGCTTTAGAGGGGTCCTTTGGCAGCATAGATGAATTGCCCGAGAGCCGATCGAAGCTTAAGATGAATGGCGACACGCATATGAATGGTTCGAATGAAGAGGCTGACGAGGAGTTCTCGAATCTCGCGACTGTCTACCTTGTCATGGGATGCGTAATCGTGCGTCACAAATCCAACGGAGAGGTAGAGGTGGAATGGGAAGGCAACATACTTAATGATGGTATTGCTGATTCAGTTATGGGCGTACTGCTCTCAGTAGAAAGCAGTCCTGCTGCTGTAAAGCGTAAGTTTTTCAATCAAGAATCATGTATTTCGCTAACACGACTCACAGAATCCTCGAGCAAACACTCCCATTCACACGACCTCCCATCTCGAAACTCACATACAGACACGAACTCAACGGAGCGATTAGAGCGTCTATTCATGTTCCTAGAAGCTCAATTCGGAGCTGACAACGTCTCTCCCATCGAATTACCAAAACTCAAGTCCCAACCAGCAATCACCGCTTCTCTGAAACAAGAGAAAGACGAAGAAGCAGCATCAGACGATTCCGCAGAAGAAGAGCACACTCAACTCGAAGTCTCTCAACGCAAGGAAATAGAGCGTCTTCATAAAATCGGCATCCCAGTCCCGGGCGTCGAAGTCAAGGTCGGCAATATGGCAGCTAAGGTCTGGCTCGAGAATCTAGAGATTGAGTGCCCAAGTCGTGTGCTGGCAGAGCGGGTACGGATAGTGGTGGAAAGAGCAGTGGAGGTCTCGGCTCCTTTATGGGTGTGATATTATATGTACTATAATATTTTCTTCTTCTTTACGGGATCGCTTCCATGTGCTCACCTCATGAAATGCCTGGATGGTAGGCGGGTTGAAAACCGGAATCCATAGAAAATAGGCGTTCGTATTGCATTGCAGGTTAGCAACATCAAGAATTCAATCATCACAAGCCTAAATTATCTACTGAACAGTAGAATATACATGGCACTAAAAGTACCTCATCGTGACTTTCGGGTCTTTTATTCTAGAATCCTCACATCGTCCAGTCAGCAGCAGAGGGAGAACTTCGGCCACTGACACAAGGTGTTGTTCCTGTTGTCTACCCATCTCGGCGAATCGTCCCAATTAGCTGCATCTCCGCCTGCAGCAATAAAATTCCCGAATCATGTCGCGCACCGCACAACGCCTGGACGTCATCTTGCTTTCCCCATAAAATCAGCTGCAATCCAGCTCACAACCCCAAAGCATAAAAATTGGATCAACACCAACTAACCAATCCCAAGTACAAGCCAGCAGTAGAAAGGCCCAGACTTCGGATGATCACGACAGCAGTGAGGCTTTCACATGGATACTCCCTTCTGACATCCTCACATGGATAGCGTTTGGACCCCTGAAGCCTGTCGGGTTTTTAGCGAGGTTGTGGTTGTGGCTGGGCAGCAGGTTTACGG
Organism: Mollisia scopiformis; assembly: GCF_001500285.1. Taxonomy (NCBI): domain Eukaryota; kingdom Fungi; phylum Ascomycota; class Leotiomycetes; order Helotiales; family Mollisiaceae; genus Mollisia; species Mollisia scopiformis. The sequence continues at coordinate 842,954 of NW_017263584.1, forward strand.
GAGCTAGTCCGGGTCAGAAGACAGACATAAATCAAGAAGCTCCTCCGCCCTTCTCCATATCCTGCCGAATCTCTTACACATGCTTTCTCCGTCAAAACTACAGACTCGAATCTGCGAACTTCAGAAACCAATTACAAGCTGGCCAAGATGCCCAATTTCCTCTTCACCCAAGAGAAACGCCTGCAGATTACCGTACTGGCTGCCCTGTCCGTCACAATAATGCTCTTCACGGTCGTGCATTTTAAGCACCTTATACCAGCGAGACATCATGCGTTGGACTGCAATGGGTTCTTTGTGAGCGATTTTGCGGATTGTGTGGGGGAGGGGTTGGAGAATGGAGTTACGTGGGATGGCCGGAGGGCGGGGAAGAAGGATTGGCTTTGAGGAGGGGAGGAGAGGGAAGGAATTGAATACATCGGATAGGAATTGAGTGATAGGTTGGAGCTGAGGCATGGTTATGGTGACTACTGGAGCAAAGTTCGACGTCGAGAGTTCACGACATTGTGAAGAAGGGGGATCTTGAAGTCACTATACTCTACCAGCGACGCGAACACGAACGGAAGTCACCTTGCGGCGGATGCACCTTGGTTCCAAATGTTGCAAGGAAAAATCCGGGTCGAGCTATAGCAGGCAGGAGAACCGCACCCTCGTTCTACTACTGCTCAGCGATAGCAGGAATCCGAAGGCTAGAAGCGGGAACCTCGAGACTGGAAGTACAACTGCCCATCTCAACTGTGGACAAGTTCCGAGCGCTGAAGTACTGGGCAAAGATCAGAGAGCGGCCACGAAGGAGGATGAAGGAAAGCTACAGTACATGGAGGAATGAGACTTCAATTAGCTAGGAAACTTGTTGGCTGAAGAATATATGTCAATGATTTTGTTCAGGTTGACCCTCACATATTTGGATACAGTCTCCTTCGTGTCCCAAACCGTTCGACTAGATCAGGTCTTCCAGCTAACTGTAATCAAATAGACCTCGGCTTATATTCTACAGGTAATATTCCCCTTCAAGTGTTTTGCTCTCAAAAGATTCAGCTTCCTTCGTTTTACTCGTCAGTATCATGGGTATCTGCATCTTGTCTCTGAAACGATACACCCATCAACGTATCATAGGGTGAAGCTTCGATTTTGAATCAGAAGTTATTGCCTCCATAGCGATGATAGAGGCATGGAGCTCGCGAATTCATAGAATGCTTCCTCCGACCAGCAATACCCTAAAATGAGTTACGAAGAACTATATTTTGATCAGAACTGTGTTGAGGAATGATTGCTACTGTGATATGCAAGTGTTATCATGCAAATTCCTTTTGGTGCGCGATCGTGAAGGAAGCAGAACACTAAATCATTGCTTTTCTGCCCATATCTGAATAGCTCAGTTAATTATAAGTGTAATAGAGTTTCTCTTCCAAGTTTCAACCCCCCTTTTTCCCTTTCTCCGATATTTTTTCTTCTTCTCGCGCCCCGCTTGCGCTTCTAGAGACCTAGAAATTCCAAGTTCTGTGTGTTAATCTTTGGCTATTCAGAGAACCAAGTGTTGGACTAGCCGCGGGCTTGAGTAACTGTTCACAGTTTTCTTCATTGTGAAATTCATACTGGCGTTATGTGCTTCTTACAATTTAATAGCATGTATAGTAGAAATTGGATTGTAAGATGATATTGTTCCAGAATGTCGAAGACAACATGAGTGGACTAAATGGTGTGACTTGGGACTGGAGTTATGAGTCGAATGTCAATCAAGCCTGTGTGAGGAACCATACAGATGTTTGCAACCTGAATTGTTTGTCTCAGGGAAGAAGAATCAAAGACAATGGATGCATATTCGATACTTGGCACCTGAAATGCAACGACGATGAGAGGTCGATGTTGGTTTGGGGAGGAAACATTGCATATTATTTTTCATGTGCAAGTATTAACTGATATTCAAATCCAACTACCGGACTTCCAGATTAGAATTGTCCGTCGAGAGCAAAGTACTTTGAGGCTAGTAATGTCGAATGCGCGCTTGAGGCAATAACTTGTTCATTTTCATATAAGTGAATAGTGATAGCTGATGTCTGGCATCTGTGAAGCATGGCTTTGGGTTCAAAGTGACGGACTGGTTTGTGAGCTTCGAAATAATTTCATTTATTCAATAAGAGTTCGTTCTTCGTCCCGTTCTGCGTTCTTTTGAATTGTTGATTGTGAGAGCGACTGAGGTCAACGGGACAAAGAAAAGTTGCGTTGGAGATATGGTATATTGTTCGATGATTCACTGATAAGGACGACATCATTCGCCGGCAAAGCTGAGCGGACAAGTAATGAAAAGTGAACGCTCGAACACGGACTGACCGCCACACATTGCATAGAGACATCACCACACTTGGAGAGCTGCCTCAGGTGCTTAAGTCTCCATGACAACGACGTACAAAGAGCGGGTTCTAGTCATTGATGGAGAAGCGGATAGTCATTCTCTGGCTGGAAGGAGTTTTTGTATTCAGACAGCCCAAGGGGCTCATTCGTTAATCTCTAAGTCTCCGACTTCTTGTTGCTCCCATTGATGGGCGTCTTCTCCAGCGATTCTTGCCTAGCATTCTCCTCCCGGACCGCAACCCTGATGACAGAGTCAAATATCAATGTCCCCTGCGCCTTTGCACGAATATCCTCAGCCCGCTTGAAGTCCCAATACGCGTAGGCCTCCGAGCTTGTCATCTATACCTCATTAGTCTCACACATCCACAAGCCAAGAAAGTACGACGAACCAATTTGAATGCCCTACTTAGAAACGGAACCCGCCTTTCCTCTGGTAGCCCACCCCCTTTCCTCGGATCACTGCACCATTCATGGTACAGACGAATCACCTCACTCGTATACAACTCCTCCATCTCCCTCTGGGATACCCGGCCGTGGGTGGTGAGAAGTACGCGATTGCAATCTTCGACGTCCGCGACGAACCCAAGGAACTTTCGATGACTGTATATGTGGAAGAACCCTGAGAGGGTGTGGGAATAGTCGGGAGCTTGGAGATTCGGGGACTCGGTCGCCATTTTTCTTGAAGTGAGCATGGGTTTGTACTTGTGAATCGAGATCGTGGAAATGTGAGTGTTGAGAAAGGCGAGGAGAAGATCGAGAAAGCGGGATCCAGATTTTTTCGGTTTGATATCGGCTTCCACATCCTGCTCGGCCGCTCTTTGGGAGACCGATTGTAGTTGCTGGACACCGAGGACCTTCGGTTGTCCATCTGGCAATAAACGAGGCATCAACCAAGGCTAAGTGGGCGTGGATTTGAAATGTCGCTCTGAGCTTGAGGCTGGTCTCCAGCTCCTTTCCATTATCAATGCCAAAGAGCCAGGTTATAAGCATGTTGCTTGCGACTCGATTCTCATTGTGTATCTGGAGGTAAAGCTTCTTTCGCAACTTCGATTGCTTTACCACTTCTCCTGTTTTGCCTGGAAGGTCCTACACCAACACCAACAAATCTCATGACCCATTCCCTGGTACGTCTCGTCTTTTCTACCTGTGGTTGAACATGCTCTCCTGACAGGAGATCGGCGGCAGTGTAGCATCCACCCACGTCATCTCTGTCTACTCGATTCCTATATAGAAGATGGACCTTGGTCATCTCTTTCCTTAGACTCTGTCCATAAACTCGTCTTTTGAAGCTGCTCAATGCCACGTTTCGCATCAACACAACGTCCTGGGGTCTGAGACCTTGGAGAACACTTCTCATGTCTCCAACCACTGGTTGGGATGACGAAAGCCAGAAGTTGACGGCAAATCCGGACTTTGTCTCGTCGCCCACAAGCACTTCGATGAGTTCCACGTTTGCTCCACGTCGGGTCTTGATATTTCTTGGCTGGGGCATCGAGATGATGCCCACAATAAGATTGACGGTCATCGTTTGAGGTTGTATTGAGTCCAAGTGGTTGGCATTTGGCATATCTTTGAGGTTGCTCAAGTGACCTGCAATGGGTACATTGCCTCGAGGGCGAGATATGGAATCGAAAGACGCGGACTCGTATGAAAGCTCATCGCTGGTGAATGATGACCCAGACTCGGATGCTGGGGCAATCTGAGAGGATTGGACATCTTCATGTCTGGCGTACGATTCTTCGTAGAATTGGGACAAGACTTCCTCCACGGACTGGAGACTGGAAGGTTGATCTTGTGACTCCACGTCTTGTGAGAGCTGTGAAATGAGAGATTCAACTTGCGAAGTCGTAAAGAATGAAGCTCCGTGTGATTGATGTTGCCATCCACTTTCGAAGACTTGGTGTTTGTCAAAGGTCTGGCTCAGCCCGGTAGGTAGTTGTTCCCGTACTAATGGGAGAGACCGCCATGCTGGACGATCCTCGAAGGTAGCCGGTATAATAGACACTTGTGCAGTAGTGTCGAGGCCTGTAAATCGAGCAATTGGGCCCTCGAAAGTCTTCAGGAGATGGTCTTCATCCCACTCTAAGGACTCTGCTGGTGGAGCTCCCGTGAAAAAGATGAGGCTTGGAGGCATGGTAGTTCCAAGTACTCAATCGTCGTTGTCCAACCATCGTCGGGTCCGAGTTTTAGAAGGCGGAATATCGGAATATTCGCGTTTCTCACGGAGATAAGGTGTCTTTGACTAGGTTGCCTTGACGTTTTAGGAAACATGCAGGTTCTCTGCAGCGGTCGGTCAGCTTCAGTTCCTAGATGACCGAGTATATAAAAACCTTGCGACCGAAGTACTTTTTGTTTGTTTGTTTGTTTCTTCTTGCTATTCTGTAATGGCTTTTTCTTTGCTTGGCAGTTTACTGTAGGACGTTCAGATCGTTCTAGTAGCTTGATTTGATCTAGCGCCCTCAACTAAAAACGCGGCTACGGAATTCGGATTAACATACCCCACGGTCCCGAGCTACTGCCCCACCATGTCCTACAAAAGGTCAATATCTGCCAAGCAGGATGTCCCAAAAACACGCTCAACGATGGCGACATTTAAGTCTCTTCTCTTCAATGCGAAGAATTCGTTGACAGGTGTAACACCAGAACCCATTACGAATTTATTCCCCAAGGTAGATCCAGAGATCGACGGAGAAGATTGCGACCATGATTGCTCTTCATGTGTGGTGAAATGGCCTAAGGGATTTAAGATTGATGAGGAGGATGAGTTATATGGACATATTAAAGGATGGTCTACACATGTGCTGGTTGCGACTGGGAAGACAGATTGGGTTCGGGATGTTGCAGATGAGAAAGGAAGTGTTATGGAAGCTATTGAGAAGAAGGCAGATGTGAAGCCAAGTAATGGAGTAAGTCTTTCTTACACCTGTCACTACATTGTTGCTAACATACTTCCAGAGACTAATGTTATCTGCCTCGAACATACCGACCCCGAACCATAATTCAGATTACTCAGAGCCTACAACTGTCCTGCTTCTTCCAGCCTTTACCATCATCGAGAATGTCTCCCCCAAGAACGTCAATACCTTGATGTCTGAATATGTCAACAAAGCACCTACAAATACGAGCCCTCTTGAGCCAGTTTCTCTACCTGCGTCATTACCAGATCCTCTCCCTACAGCCGAACAATTGACATCTCGTCCATGTCCACATAGGGCTCTTATTCTTCTCTGTTCTCAAAAGACTCGAGATGCACGATGTGGTCAATCTGCGCCATTACTGCGAAAGGAGTTAGAGAGACATCTGCGAGTTTGTGGACTATTTCGAGACTTGGACGATGAAAGACCGGGAGGAGTTGGGGTATACTTCATCTCCCATGTTGGTGGACACAAATACAGTGCCAATGTAATGGTATATCGCAAAGCAGACGCGTTTGGTCTGGATACTATTCAGAGAGGGAAGTTGGACGGAGATGTGTGCCCGCCACCAAGAAAAGAGGAAGGAGAGGCTGAACAAATGGGTGCTGCACAGTGTATATGGATTGCTAGAGTAAGACCTGAAGATTGCGAGGGGTTGGTGAAGTTTACGGTCTTGCAAGGGAAGGTCGTAAAACCAGAAAGGCAGCTCAGGGGCGGATTTGATAGACAAAGAGGAGTCTTCAGCTGGTGATACTCAGACAAGATGGTAGACTTTGATTGCACAGTTATGGGAGCTTGGCGTTGGTTAGATTGCACATGATCAATGCTCCAGAGCTGAGCCTAGACGGAGTCGCTGCATATAGAACATTTTTGCATATGAAGGCTTCTGCTCCTAACAAGTTTTCAAAACTCCTTGTGACCATCAAGGAACGGTGAGGAAAGACTGTGGTGGCTCAAGAGGAACATACTGTATGAGCCCCTTTTCATGTGCAGCGCTTATTCAGGGGAGATGATCCATAGTGTGGAGAAGTTTTCCTATTAGACGACTCATCCCTCAGCTGGATTTATGCAATCTGTACAAAACAGAGGTCATATTTCTGCATGCTGCAAATAATTGTGATTTCTCCTGGACCCCTGCATTCGCACGTGCGAGAATCTGGTGGACCGTGCACCTGGGCAGACTAAAAGACTCGCTTGTCGCCCCTAGCAACCCAAGAACCAAGTCAACACCGCTTCGTGGAGAATTCCGAAATCCAAACCTACCTCTATTATAGACATGAAGATCGTTATTTGACCTCTTGGAGCTTAATTTTGGGAGCTCTTTGAGATTCTCTATCATTGTTTGCCAATATGGCTTCCCAATATCCATTGCCAGAGACATATTCACACAGGCGCACAAAGTCGTCTGTCTTGTCCAACTTATCATTCATGCACAAGAGAACTCCCTCGACGGGAGCCACGCTATCTTCAAATGTATCTCACGTCTCTCCTCATGTGTCTCCGACATTTGAAGCGATGCCATTTCTCCCGCATGATCATCCGCATTACAGAGCTCTCGGCGAAATTCAACAGAATCAACAAACGCAAGCACAACCCTTGCCGAAGAAGTCTCGGGACGGTGGCCGGCCTAACACGAGCGAGACTGGTTCCCGACCACTTCATAAGAAGACACTGAGTTCGATATCCCTCAAATCTCTTGCTGGAAAAGACGGCGAGAAGACCTCGAAGACGAAAGAGCCCAAACCAAACAAGCCGAAGAAGACTAAGTCATCGACGAATCTCGCAACTCTCCTCAAGCGCCCAAAATCGTCGAAAGACTTGAACAAGGAAGCAGTGGAAGAAGCAGCTCGAGTCCAAAAGGACAAGGAGAACCAAAGCCCTACGTGTGCTGATGCGCCTCGACCTCCGCCAATATACGCACAATTCTCCAGCGAATTCTTCGCGAAGCAGCCATTGGGAGGAAAGTTCTTGGAGGATGAGATAGACCTATACACGCCGGAGAACTATTCACCTCGAAAGCAACGGAACTTTTATGAAGGCCCTGGGTACCAGCCAAGCTTACTCAAACGCGACAACGGCTCGGCTACCTCAGGCTTCCAACGTCCAATGTCGTACCTACCAACGAGCTTCAGTATTGGGGATATCGGCAGGAGAATTAGCAATGGCTCAAATCACAGTGTCGAGCTTATGAGGAGAGTATCAGGAGGCAAGAGACCGAGTTTGGAGAGGAAGGCTACTGCTACATCCGCGAAGTCAGAGAAGTCAGCCAAGTTAGACAAGGCAGCTCCAAATAAAGGCCAACGGGTACTGGCAGCGGTCTCGGCGTTGGGTTCAAAGCCAGCAAAGTCTCCAGAGGCTACATCTGTGCCCGTGGTTGATGATAAAGATGTCGATCGAGAATTTGAAGCTATGCTGGATAGGCGCAACATCCCTGAACATCAACGAGGAAAGATGCGGAAGCTTGCGATGACAATGAAGAAAGACTTCATCAAGCAAGACTGGGCTGAAGTAGCTGCGGCGAAGAACGGCAGACCGGGAACCAACAGTAGCGACTCAAGTGCTGATGCTACCAGCGGTACCCAAGACGTTCCTGCCGCCAAGACCAAGAGACCGAGGAGTCGAACATTTACACTATCAAGAAACCACAAAGACACTACGGCGGATAACAAGAAGGCGAAAGCAGAGGGAACGATTGGCAAGCATTCTCGACAGCCATCTACAGAGAACATCAACAGTGGGACTAGATCATTCACAGCATCGAGTGTTGCAGTCGCACAAAACCTGGTTGCCAGAGCAAAGGGCCAACTTCCAGATGATTTCATCTCATACATGAGGAAGGTGCAAAAGCCGGAACTAGTTGAAGTTGGTAGACTTCATAAGCTGAGGACTTTATTGAAGCATGAGACTGTTGCATGGACAGACGAGTTTGTTACCCAAGGTGGAATGGCTGAAATAGTTGGCTTGTTGCATCGAACCATCGAAGTGGAATGGAGGTATGCTAGCTTCCCTCCCATCATTCTCCAGTGATCTAACATTTTTACAGAGAAGAACATGAAGACGCGTTGCTTCATGAGGTTCTCCTCTGCTTGAAAGCCCTTTCCACTACGGCTCTGGCATTCCAACACCTCAGCATCTTCCAACAGACTCTCTTCCCTGCTTTGATCAACATGGTCTTTGGCGAAGACAAGAAGGGACCTAGCGAGTTTACGACCCGAAACATCATCTCTTCTCTGTTGTTCACTTACTTGAAGTCAGCACCACTTGCGGAACGTGCAAATCGAGCTAGGATCCTTCTTGGCTACCTCAAAGATCCTGAACCAGTCGAAACCGAACGACCAGTTGGATTCGTCCTTGAAATGAGAAAGCCACGTCCATACCGAATTTGGTGCAAGGAGGTGACAAATGTTACCAAGGAAGTCTTCTGGATTTTCCTCCATCATGTCAATGTCATTGCTCTTCCCGGATCTAGATTCCACGAAGAGGAAGACTGCGACTTATCAGCTGGCGGTTTCGATAGCACCAATCCTTACCATGTGTACATGGCTAAGCACTTTCCTCAAGAGCAGCCTCCAGTACCAGCTGCACCATATGTTGGTGGCGTTGAATGGGATGCTACGAATTATCTGGCTTCGTATCTTGATATTATTAATGGTATTATGGCAAGTCTGCCCACCAGAGAAGAACGAAATACTCTTCGCGAACAAATGCTCGTTTCTGGATGGGAGAAATGCTTTGGTGGTACACTGAGAACTTGCAAGGAGAAATTCTATGGTGGAGTACATGCAGGCCTTCGATGCTGGGTCGCTGCTGCCGTGGAGGATGGTTGGGACACGAAGGATGTTCGCTGCGGTCCTTGCATTGAAAGCAAGAGCTCACCAAAGAAGAGTCCCAAGAAGGCAGCTCCAGTCGAAGATGCCCCTAAGATTGACATGAAGTTGGATTTCCTTGGTGGCGGAGCTGCAGGAAAGAAGCCTGTTAATGACGATGTTTGGTTGTAAAGGACTTGTACGATTCTTGTTTATTGTTTTGTTGGGTAAGATTGCATGACTCGAGACTTGAAGGTCTCCTTTTTTCTTTTTGTGTTATAAGGAGTTCGGCTTGGATCCTTCTTCTCTTATGATTCGCATGAATAATGATGATGATACGATGGGATACTGTACATAAGTTGAATGTTATGAATCGAACTCTACGTGTCTATTGCAATTGCGTGCAGTGACAAACATCTGGTTGCTGATGTGTTGTAATACCTTACTGGGAAGAGGAGTCATGTCTGTCTTTAAAATTTAAATGACTAGGCAAGTCTTCCTAGTTATGTTTAGACTCAAGTGATATCTGTAGTTGGATGATTGAAAAGTAACCGAGTTCTGATTTGAGGGATTCACTTGTTGTGAAAATTCGAAATTAAGTCATTCACCTCTTGAGGGTAATCGAGTCTGAATGTGACTGTTACGGAAATTCGTGACTGAGGCACCATCAGTGAATGATTCAGGCAATTCTGAATATTCATAACAAACTCATTCCAATAACCATCTTGTATACACAATCACCTTGCTAAACGATCAAAGAAAATGTATAACTTGACATCATTTCAAGCTGTTTATGTTGTTTTTACCACTTTCCTTCATACAAACATCTAATTTCCAGAACTACCAGCGCTACAGCAACTTAAGATCACAAAGAATAGCAACATGAACCAACAACACCACCATAATCTCCGTTCTCATCCCCATCCTTCAGAATCACCCCAACGTACCCCCTCTCCAACCCGGTGCCCCATCTGCCTCGAGGACCTCTCCACCAACACCGCACAGTTCCTACCATGTACCCACAACTTCGATCTCCCCTGCACCATCACCCTCTTAACCGGCCCACCCGGCCCCCAAGCCCGCCAATGTCCCCTCTGCCGCGCCAAAATCGCCGCCGTACAGTACAACTTCGTCTCCGCCCCCATCTCCTCCTGCTCAACGCATATTCCCGGTTCCTCGACCTTCGATTCCGGGCCCTTTATCCGGCCAGACGAGACTGTGACTCCGAGCATGAGTGAGTGGGAAAAGAACAGGAGGAGGACGTTGAGGGCGTTGAGGTTGGTGGAGGATTATGATCCGTCGCTTTGGCAGCTTTTTCATATGGGTGTTTTTGTGAGGGAGGGTGGGAATGTGGTTTTGGTGGAGAGGATGGTTAGTTTGAAGGTTATGCAGGTGGATGGGACAAAGACGGTGGCGTTGTTGGTGAGGAGTTTGAGTGTGAAGGTTGTGGAGAAGGGGATGGTTGAGGAGCCGGATCTGGATCAGGAGGAGGAGAGTCCCGAGGATGTTGAGGAGGCGAGGGAGGAGGTGAGGCTTTTGTTGAAGGCGTTCGGGGTGACGAGGGAGGAGGGACCTTGGAGGGATTGGGTGGAGATGAAGGTGGATGATCCCGAGTTCAAGGTTTTGAGGGATGGGAAGTTGTTGGAGGTTGGCGCGAGGAAGTTCTTGGTAGTTCAGAGGAAGCATGGAGCTGAAGACATCACAGTAAGTTCAGCGCTATCCTCCACATCGAATATAGGAACAAGTCCAAGAAGGAACGAAGAATCGAGACTGACTTACCATAGATCACAAATTGCACCTCCCTCACCGAGCTCTTCCCTGCAACAACGATCCTTTCTTCCAACTGGGCTGACGAAGACTACGACTCCGATTCCAACCTCATCGACGGCATCTCCAAAGCTGCTCGCGTGCGAGCCGTCAGCCTCGCACGGCAAGAAATTCAGGGCGTATTCCAATTGTTCAGAACCCTCAGCAGTTTCGAAGACATCCGCGATCTAGAACGTGGAAGCACGGGAATTTTGGACTCTGTGAAGCAAGAGGATCTGGAATGCGAGTACTGCGAGGCAAAGCACCGGAATGGCGATTGTAAGCTTCCGAAAGCCGCGGAGTTGACTGGGGCGTTTTTGGTAGAAAGGATGGCATTGTAAAATGCAGGTATGCTGTAGAAATTGGATTTGGTAATCTTGTTCTAGACTTGGTAGGACAATGAAATGGCTAAATTCCAAGTATAAAATATAATTCATAAGTGAAATAGTTCAAGAACAATGTGAAGAACAATGGGAATTACTTTTCTTCCACAGATTCCGCTTTTCCTATTTATATTGTCCCATAAGCTTTGGAACATTATTATGTTGAATTCCAATTCATACGGGCAATCGAGCAGTGCAATTGGACAACGAAGATATGTGAAGTGAAAGGAAAAACTTGAGAGCAAAAGTGAAAAGCGTGGCTGGCAATGCGTCGATCGATAATCAATAGTGGTGTTTTGTTTATGATGACGAAAAAAAAAAAGTAAAAGTCAATAGAGCAAAAACATACTAGATGTTCTTAACCTCTGTCGAGTAAACTCGTGCTTGGCAAGCCAAGGTAGGAATCAAACCTACAACATAGAGGATTTTGGGCTATTTCAAGAGAGGTGAAAGATGTGTTGAACACCAGACTTTAGACTCCAAAGGCAAACCCTCCGCTACGACCCCGAAGGGGAACTTTGGGTTAAATCCTATGTTACTCGCTTAAAATATTTCCTAAATTGTTAGTAAGTTGTCCTCTCCCACTTGAGCCAGCGTGACTCGCCCCGCTTAGTGGGAGAGGACAATAAGCTTTTGCTTAAATAAATCTATAGAGGGCGGACCGCGAAGCTTAAAGGTGACTCCCAGCCTCGCAACGCCGAACATTACTCTGCCTTTGTTTGGAACCTGAAAGTAATCAGGCCATTACGGGATCATACGCATTCATACCCTGATTAATTAAAGAAAGTTATTACTATTTTGAAGCCTCCTGAAAATTACAAGGCCTCCGCACCTCCGCGCCTCTGCACTTCAATATTCCAAGACTCCTGCACCTTTTCATCTCTGCCTAGAGCCCTAGATTGCTATAGTGCCACCATGCAGGATCCTTCGACCAAGACCCTTCAAAAAACGATTCACGCCCTCTCGCAGAGTACATCAATTGCGATCGTAATATAGCCGTTATGGCTTCCACTTTTATCACCAACGTTCATGCTGCCCCAGCACCGGACGGTCCGGTGCGGACCGCGTTCAACCACTCCGAGCGCCTCAGATTGTTGGTGCTGGATGCAGTGGTGGTAGCTATCTGTGTACTATCCTTCACTATCAGTCGATAACGGTTATATGAAAGCCTCAAGTAATAGCAAGGAAGAGAAGTAAGCTCATTAGACTTAGTAGCTGTGTATTTACGGAGGAGAAACGTACGACTCGATGTATTGCCATTTCGTCTTGCGAATTCGTGCACGACTTTGACCGCTTCTTCGTCCAAACCTTTTCCCAGGATTTCTTGAAAGATGAAGCCTGGCGGCTTGGTAGGTTTATTGGGAAGTTGTTTGCGCCAAAGAGCCTACAAATTGTTTTTATACATCTATAAATTTATGTATAAGTCGTAATCAGATATCAGACATTCTAAAAATGACAATATTTGACAGAGATACAGTCTTTTCCTTCGACCCAGACTCTCTTCGATGGTGGGAATAAAATCAATGCGTCTAAACGGCGTAGGGAAAAGATCTGGATCTGGCATACATTGAGCCGAGGGAGATCTACGAAGAATGACCCCGAAGCAGGCCCGAAACTGGCTATTACCACAAGAGGTGAGGGAAACTTCTGCGCACCTAGAAATGCAACCTTATGGAGCTCACTAGTGTCGGCCTAATGTGTTGGGATACAACAGTGCACTAGATGTTAAGCTTCTGTGCTGAAATGCCGAAGTCCATGCGTGAATGGAGGGGCCCCTCTTTGTAAACAGCAATCATTTAAATCATGCTTTCATAGGAATTGGGATTAGAAAATGATGTCCTAAACTTCGTGGGACAATATGAATAGGTTAAGTAATAAGTAGACACCAAATTGTGAGAGAACAAGTGACTTGTTTTATCCGGAGAGAGCCTGCATAGAGCCAAACACTTGACGAATACAAGGCTTTCGCTATTTCAAAACTCAAATAATTGCTTGTTTTACGTACTTCTGTTATTTTAGAGCATATATTTGACTAGCAAAAATTTGATTGTAATATGCTTGAGTAATTTTCAAATGTTTTTGATGTGCATTTTTTTGGGTGGGTGCACGGTTCACTCCTACGGAAGAAATAGCATAACCCAAATTTCTACATTACCTCGAAAATTTTGATCATATCGGAAGTTTCAACTCAAAACAGCCTCGTCGCCATCCTCTTAGCCAGCCTCGCTGCTATTTTTACCGCTATCCTCTTCGCCCTCCTCGCAACCAAACCTCGATTTCGAGTCTCAATGGCAGGAATCTATTTCCCCGGCTTGACGAACTTCAAGACGCCCAAAATCAAGAAAGGATTCTTCCAAAGCGATTCTTCCAACTCGCTTTCGGCGCTAAGCCCAACGGATACATTATGTGGCCGAAAGACGCCGACCATCTCAACAAGACCAAGTACATTGATCGCCTTAACATGGAGGCAACGTGGATATCTGAGATCGACCTGTACTTCCCAGTATGGCGCAAAGGAGAGGGATGCCGAATGTCAGAGGAGAAGGCTTAAGAATTGCGCAGAATTGAGCTCGAGCAGGTCAGTCATCTTCTAACTCCATTGTTAGATGCTCATAAGGGACATTAGATAAAGGCAGACGATGTTAAGCGGCATTGGTCGGAGAAGATTGATAAATTCGGCGTCACCGATTTTGATAGATACGCGCATGAGGTGTGTGTGAATCTCGGTCAGCATAAAAGAGACTCAAGCTAATGGCCGAGACGATCTGGACCTTCCATCACTCCTCAAGTATTGGAGTCGTTTTGAAGAAAGGTTGCTTTTTTATAAGTATTCTATGTTGAGAGCCAGCTGAAAGTGATTTCGTCCTCGCGACGCGAAGATGAATTGACGTGAACCTCCTAATCCGAGCTCCTGTTGCAGATTTCGTTTATGTATCTGTTCTATTCCATAGCACTTCAATGTATCGACTCATCTACTAGGAAGAAACATTATGGCAACCCGGCTATGCCAAAGGCCATTGTGGCGAGTTACAGTCTATAGTAGCAAGCCCATTGTCTGGAAAAACGAACTGACTTTAACCTAGTGTATATGTGATCAAGAAATCTCGAATATCCAACCGCATGGGCTCCCCTCACTACACCTGGACTTGATAAAGAAAGGTTTCCACAGAACCAAGACATTTGGACCGTTGATATCAAGTCAAAAGCACTCACTGGAAACGTCAAGCGTTCAGCTAACTTTATCAGAAAGCGTACTTGACATCGAAACTATCGGGTTGTTGTACGCTCTCAAACGTGAGATTGTCAAGGAACTTTGTGATACAAACCAGCAATGGCACTGCTCCTGACAATTCCGCGCTTACGTCTTCACACACTGACCCAAATGATGAGACCAAGGACAGAATATCCAAAGTAGATGACATCAAAAGCATAGGCCTAAGAACACATTCAAAATTCATCATCCTCGCCAAGCTCCCCATGATCGGCAAAAATCTTCCGAATCTTATTCAACTCACAATCCCCATTCCTATGCCCTCCAAGATCGCAGTGCTCGCAATGAATACCAGGCCGAACATCTAAGATCCCAGTAGCCGTAGGTTCCGACAGGATAATCGTCGGATTTTGAATGAATGCGAATTCCAGCGCCCCCTCAAATTCCTCGCGTGCTAAGCGAACCACTTGTTCCCTCTTGCTGCGTTCGATACCATACAACTTGTCAGGATCTGCAGCCGGTGGTCGTGTAGCGTAGATTTCGTTCATTTTCAGTGTTGATACGATCAAGATGTCCTCACCTCCGTTATCGTCCTTGACGATTTGTAGAGTTTTTCTGACATTTATTCTAAGACCCTTATCATCGTAAAGGATCTTGTACAACAAGCCGTTCTTGTGGAACCGCGCGAAATCTTGCTCGAAGCAACCCACCCGTGCCAGAAGGATTTTGACGTTATCTCGGGCTTGAGCTATTCCAGCTGGGTTTAGCGGGCCAAATCGATGCACGTACGCCTCGCTCTCTGCGTCGATTGGCAGAGTTGCTATCACAAATTTGCGAACCATTGTAGAAGCTGTGCCAGCGTCGTGCGGTACTTGGTCGATTCTTACATCGATACAGCTGTGCATAACGATGAAGTTATCGCCTTCTTTGGTATGAATGCCCCGCTTCGCAAGACACATCCTAATCCGACAACCTCCTCCTTGTCGAAGGCGGCGGAGCTCTAGCACGCGGTCACGCTCAGCGGGAGCCATGTCCGTCCTTAGTTCCTCATCTGGTCGAATGAAAGGTCCGGACATGAGTGGGGACTCTGCCCGAACCGGCCCGGTAATATGCTTCTCATGAGTCCCGTCCTCGAAGTTATAATGAATCTCTTCGATACGAGATCGACATAAAGGACAATTGCGCCCTACAATACCCGAGCTCTTGAGAAGCCTACTGGTACAAGCCAGATCGAACTCGTGACCACAAGGCACCATCCGTGCGACGTCTGAAGATCGATACTCCCTAGCAAGTGCAAAGTCAGTAATTGACTGGATAAATCAGGGAAGGACACTCTTACATGCAGATGGAGCAACGGACAGGAGATTCTGTTCCAGACTCCATGGGCGTGCCAAGTTGTTGGATTGGGATGATGATGATTAGATGAAAAACGATGGTTGATGAAGGGGATGAAGGGGCATTGTATCTCAACCAAGATTATATGCTACCCTCGCATGTCTGATTATATCTTGTGAATCAAGCAGCGACTACGGTCAGAGCAATGTGTAGCGCTTGCAATCATAACCCCTGCCTTGGTGATTAACATACAAAGAATTTTTGGAAATATTCATAGGCATCACTAGATGGACACTGCATATGGGAGGAAAGGCAAATTCTGGAGGTTTACTTGAGCATGGTCTTGAGTGGATGAAAAGCACGCAGCAGAACGTCCAGCAATATCTGGGAGCTTCGGGGAAGCAGAAGTGCGGAAATCCTCGAGCTATTAGTGGGGTTTGAATAGCACTGGCAATTGGCATTTGCACGTCAGAAAACCGAGAAAAGACACGGCAAAAAGTTCAGCAATACACCAGAAACCCTATGAGGGAACTGTGCAGAAGAGGTTTTCGTCAATGATAAGTGACCAATATGTTCGGATTGAAAGGCAACAATTACTAAATGGCAAGCACACCACCATTCTCAGCGTCTCTACTTGCTGTACGTTCCTTATCTGCTTCAACTCTGCGCATTCGGGTATGCTTCCGTCTACCGAACAACCCAAGCATGAGTGGCAGGGGTACGACGACCAGCGCAATGACCGTCTGAAATATCAGAGGTTTGTACATATTTCCAGGCGGTCGAGTGGTATGATTATCGGCTGTTCCGTCATTGGGCCCACTAGCACGCAGTGCGTCCGAAATGATAATGAAGATACCACCAAAGAGTTGGCCGCCTGTCCAGCAAATTGTACTGGTGACCTCGGGAGAGACTGGATGTGTAATCTCAATGAGATACTCGAGGACTACAGGTACCAAACTGAAAGATGCTGCGCCAAGGATGGATAGGATGGCGTATGGAGCTGCAAGATTTCTAGTTTGAGGAGCCCAGGTAAATGCCAGGTAGCAGATACCAATAATGGGTACTTGTAATTTAATGGCAAGGAGGAATGTCTTCGTCTTGTCGATGATGGGTGATGTGACAGCAGAAGTTACCAGCCCAACCACAATAAGTAATGCTCCAGCGATTCCGGCGTCGTTCTCGGAGAACGAGTAAGGCTGGAGGATCTGGTTGATGAGAGACGAGATACTGTTGAAAAGACCAACGTAGATAGTGAATGGGATCATGATCATGTAGAATTCTGGTGAGGTAAACAGGAACTTCAATGATGGCACAAGAGGCTGCTTCTCATCATGCCCAGTCGGCGAGGGCGGAGTTGGAGGGTGAGCCGGGATGAAGAATGACGGGATCGTTGCAACAGATGACTATGACTGGTTAGAAAAGAATGGTAGAGGGAGCAATGACACTTACAATAATTGCAATGTACAGAACCATGTTCGGGATATCAGAAGCACTATTGGCCCAAGAGGGATCAATAAGCTGAGCTAGAGCTCCTCCGAATGGATTGGCCAAGCTCATGATAGCTGTTGCAGCAATTCTTCCACGGTTGGTAAACCACAGATCCGAGTATCTGGTGGGGGCTGAAAGGACGAAAGGCTGAGCCAGCCCAGTCAAGATCTGTCCAAACATCACTCCTCCAAAGTTTCCATGTTCACCAGATCTCGTAGCCCCGTACCTTATCCAATTACCCAACAGAATGAGCACCGAGGCTGCGATGATAGAAGGCTTTGGGCCCCCATGGTGAAGTGTGTAAATCACCACGGGCGAAGCAGCTACAAATGCGAACAGAAAGGCAGTGCTGAGCCAATTGACGGTTGACGGCGTAACATTGTAGTATTGTGAGGTAGTAGTTGAGTTTGCAGAGAAGGAGAGCCACTGTTTTGCATAAGCACGACACGATTGAGGCTGGCTGGATTGTTTCCAAAGAGGCACTTACATCCCAGCTGACGATGATGTTCAGTAACACCAGCTGTACCAATCCGAACCATCTTCTCTTGTAAACCTTGTATACACGCCCGGTCGAGGTTCCATCCGCTTGGTTCGCGCCATTGCTCTCCAATCCACGGTCTGCAGCGACACGCTGTGGGGAAGATCCATCGTCCTCGGGGCCAAGCAGCTCGTCGTCGCTGCGGACTTCATGCAAGGCTTCTACCTCCCCAATCTCGCCAGGGTCGCCAGTATCATTGGTAGATGTGACCTTGAGTTCGTCGTTACCTTTGCTATCGACGCTCCCGACGCGGTTCCCATTCGAGCTTACATGCGAGCTGCCGTTGGCAGAAGTAGCCGCATCCCCTTTGCCTTTATGCTTGAGACCCCTCATCCTCAGAGGTCTCATAATTGTCCACCCTGGAAGTGTCTCCCCTGCCGATTCGGATTTCTCATCAAGAGCTGGGTCGACCGACTTGCTCGCTGGTACGCGACTCGGTACCTTTTCTGTGTTTGACACTTCGTGGCTTGCTGACTGGGGCGCCATAGCGCTACGGCCCCGATAAATAGTGGATTAGAGTGCTGACCAGCCAAGATCCTCTCACTGATGAGGCTCAAAGTCACCCTTCACAATGGAAAATGAGCGCATTCATAACCTAATATTGAAGTATCTAAGTGAATGTATTATAAAGATTCACATAGAGAGGGGAAGCGTAAGCCGATAAGGTCGTGTGGACAGTCCGGGGAAGTGTGCTCGAAATAGTAAGGCCGATATCAGCAGATCCATGAGCTTGCTCGGATGGGACACCGCAACGAGACCGAAGAACTTTAGGACCCAGAGTACCACGGCTTGGCTGTGCATGTTTGGCTTTTTTGTCTTGTGATAATCCGAGCCGGCTCGAAATACATGACGGCTTATCTCTAGACTCTGATAATCTGATAAATCTCGGAAAGTATTATCCGACTCTAATCAGTAGACTTTCTTCTCAGATGTACGGTGCTTTGTTTGTTATCCGAGGTAAATAGCACCAAGTGAGTAAGTAGCACGAGTGTTGACTAGTTCAAACCATGTCTTACTCTCTTGTAACAAACCATTCGGTAGTTGATTGATAGCCACTTGCTCGTTTGGGACGCGTTTATAGTACCGTCTATGAATTTTCCTATACTACATGCAGAACCGCTCAAAAGGGATGCTTATGCGGTAGTACAAAAAAGGTGATTCGAGGGAGAAATTTGTACAACCACGATCCTCCAATCCCCCATCTCTCACATCATCTATGTCTGGGCAATGAATTGCAGATATTGTCGATTTGAAAGGCCAAAGACTCTACTTGAGAGCAGCCCAGAGCTTTGGTGCAGCGCACTGGTTCGCGCAGTGAGCTAAGTGGAAGACTAGAACATGTCAGTAGGTGGCAAATCCGTAAGAATAGACCAGCATACATTCTTCAACACAGTCTTCGTTGGGGTGCTTCTTGTCCACTGGCTTCCCCTCATCGGCACCGGTAACTCGCTCAACACACTCATCGAAGTGGTGCTTTGCTGGTGAGCATTGCTTTGACTCCTTGCATTCTGTGAAGAGTTAGCAACAGTCCTAGTACCTCATATCCATGGAAATAGTGTCGAAAGAAGCTGCAAAGACTTTGTTCAGATGACAACCGGCTCTGAGGAAGCAACTCAATTGAACATCACTACTCTTCGGCGACCTTGAGACGAATACAACTAGCATATGGAACACCCGTGAAGGTGGGTGTCAAGTACCACTTGACTGGTATCCAAATTTACTCAAGTAATTCAAGTAATTTGGATGTGCCACTCGCCTCAAGGTATAAGCTCAGCTTCCATGCATCCAAAGCCGTGACGCAGTGCATTCGAAGTCTTGCCCTGACATCTCAATTGTGTATCGGAGCTTGCAACCCCAATATCTCTGCAGGTCTATATATGAAATGCACTCACCCTCCTCGAACTTCTCCTTAGGATCCTCGGTCTCTGGCTCGTCCTCTTCCTCTTCTTCCTCTGCTTCTTCGGGCTCGTCCTTGGATTCCTCGTCTTCCTTGCCTTCCTCTCCAGATTCCTAAGTAACAATGATATTAGCATATGTACGCAATCATAGCCATGTAGCAGACGGATAAAGCCCTCTCAGCCCCAAAGCTCCGCACCACCCGCCAAACTCAATCCCGTCTCATCCCTCTCTTCCCAAAGCTCAATTGAGACTCAAACTCCCTCGCACAGCTCCAAAATCTCCAATCTCAAGAAACCACTCTCAATTCACACATAGAACCCCTCAAGCACCAAGTAAAGGCACAAACATACCTTCTCATCATCCTTCTCCTCCGGCTCAGCAGCCTCCGCCCGAGCCTCACCCCACGGCAGCGCCGCCTCCAGAATGTCCGTAAAAGTATCAAAGAAGCCCATCGTGCACGATCTCAATCTCTCTTTCTGGGAGACAGGCCGGTGGAAGGTCAATGGTTCGATGTTGATGAGGTGGTTGAAAGATTTGGCGAACCGGAACAGCTTTGATTCGGAGACGTATGCGTTGTGATTGGTTGAAGAAAAATTGAGCTAGGAGGTCGAGATCAGCTGATCTGCCTGGTTGTTCCGAAATTCACTGGGACAATTTTTTGGGAAGATGGGGAAATTCATTGTTCGAAGTCAGTTCAGGTTTTGTGTGATCAAAATGTGTAGAATTCGTGCTTCTGTATCTGGGACAATCTACTACAATCCCAACCTGAACACCTTGCATCATAATGTAAATGAGCGAAGAACCGCCGCAAAGAAAACGCTTTCCTAGGCGCCTCTTCAACCCTAGATTTACTTGACAGAAGAATATTTTGAGAGATCGTTTCGTCCCCCCTACGCTTTTATGATATTTAGCTACGGATTCGACTCATCATCCCTATCTCTTTGCCGTTCGGCCTCGTCCCTCAATCTTCGATCTAAGTCAACACCCACGGCTTGTGCCTGAGCTTCCTCATAACCTGGCGGAGGTTCGTCCGGAGCTGATTGTTCTAGCTTTGGTGAGTCCGTCTCAGGTGGACTTCTCACTCCATCGATGCCACTGTCTCTACCTGGCCGAGTTGGTATTGGACTCAGAATCGTGGGTCCGTCATCCTCCGGCTCAACTTCTCGAGCAGGCTCATATGCTGGCAGTTGCTCCAAGTGGACGTTTGCCAGGTCTACATTTCCTGCTCCATGTTGTCCACTTTCTCGTGCTACAGAATATGCTTGCTGTAGTCTCTCCTTTATTTGCTCAAATGTGGTGTGATAGTCGAAAGCTCCTCCTTCTCGGAAAGTAAATTTCAGTTCGACGGCCGCATGAGCTGGTGGTATACCACCCCCAGAGACTGGTTTACATGTTCCCACCCAATAATTCGCTCCAAAGAATGGTGCTCGTACATAGGTATCTTGAAGGTTGAGGATGGGTGACGAAAACGATTGGAGCGCTGGGGTGGGTGATGATGGTAGATACACTATCTAATCTCTGGTCAGCAAAGTATTGAAGGGTGGGAGGCTTCTCGTACTCGTTGATTCGTGATATAGACAATTCCAGCATCGCTCTTGATCGATAATGGCTCGGCTCCTGGGAATGTATTTGGTGTTGAAATCTGCAGACTAACTCGTGGGGGCGATGTGAAGAGTATCCGTTCGTTTGGTAGCTTGACAAAACTATCGGTGTTGGACGTGGTCATAACCCAACTTTGATTTGATTTTAGCTCTCTTGCTTGTGCTGCTTGCAGAGCATAGGAGTGTTGTTCTTGGTGGAATTGATACATTATGGGGGTAACGGAAGACGTGGAAATAAGGCTGGAGGAGAAAACAATAGAAGGATGGTTGATCCCAAGAAAACTTACTTGATTGACATCTTGTCTCTGCTACCTGCCTCTGCGGCAGATGTGACGGGCCCAGGTATGCAGTGGGGTGGGTCGCCTCGAGTCGAGCCGTAAGTGCTTCTAGGCAGGTAGTTCGCTCGCCGTGGGAACCTGCTTGGGGAAAAGGATGTGATGCTTCTATGCACGCAGCAGGGAGGTTAGGCTTCTCTGCGAATAGTAGAAGGATGAAGGCGCAGATATGGCGTCGTCGAAGACTTTCCTGCCACGGCTGGGGTAGTAGAAGCGGAAGGTGATGGCGGGGCAGGTTGTGGGGGCTTTCGGATTGGACCTTTTTTATCCTCGATGCGGAATGACGGCTAAAGGCTGAGGATGTGGTGTTGGGCAACTCACAGAAAAGGCAGACAGAGGAGTTAATCAAGAAAAGTGCATGAGATTCCTAAATATCAGGACGCCAGAGACGGCAAATGGAGAGAGACAATTTTTTTAAGTTGCGGGCTGTTCCCGCCCCTTTCATCGGCCTCGTCATCTGCCCACCGGCCTACCTTCAAGAACCTAGTAAATGCATTTCTCAGTAGTAAGTCAGAAGGTTGGCTTATCAGCACTTGAAGAGCTAGTCGGCTGTCCTAAGATATTCGCCGCTATAAGGTCAGTGGGGGCTTGCTACCTTAAAACAGCGACACCACCACCTCCTAAGCTGTAACCGAGGTGGTCATTTCCTCGTCGCCCTCATCTTCGTCACCATCATCTTCGTCACCCTCATCTTCGTCGCTCTCATCCTCATCTTCATCTTCATCGTCCAGGAAGTCTGCAAGGTTCAGATCGCCCAAGACGGAAGCCTGTGGCTGCACTACATCAGCTTGCATTTCTTATACTGACCAAAGTTTACACATACCTCGTGGTAGTAGTCGGAAGAGTCCTCAACGCCAAACTTGGCTTTCTTATCTTTCCAGTATGCTTCAACAGGTTCTCCGTTCGTCTAATGTCCCCTATCAGCATCTGAGTATCGAATTAGAGGATGACTGACCTGTTGGATGGCCATTGTGCGTAGATCCTCAGCACGCTCCCTTGAGACATTACTTCCCTCTTTTTTTCGCCATGTTTGGAAACATGCGTTGATTTCAAGAACCCATGCTTCCTCCATCATCACCTGATCAATGTATTGACCGCCATTCATGTTGTCAACATCTTTGGCCCACTTCAGGTATCCGTTTTTGGCATTTCCGAAACCGAACGCCAAGTTGTAGAAGCCGTGCTTGACCTTTGGCGTCTTGCAGCTCCTCAAGAGCAGGTGGTTGCTTGTTGACATTGTGTTGAGAGATCAGTTCTTGATTGTGCGGAAGCTTTGACGCGTGCAAGTTGTATTGTATGGAAGTTGTGTTGCGTGGAAGTTGTGTCGAAGAAAGGTTGCGTGTTTTTTTGAAAAGTAGTTTTTGGCGAAAAAGGATATTTTATATAGAAGCCAGCTGAAGGTGAATTCATTTTGCGAAGATAGATTCACGTGAACCTCGAAAACGGTGGTCCCATTGTAGATTTCCAGTAAATGGTCGTTTATGGTCATTTAAAGACGAGGGATATTGTTCAAGCGTTAAGAGTACGACTCCCTACCTAAAAGCCTGAATGATGTTTGAGCTTCAATACCCAAATAACTCTCCATTAAATATCACACGTAGGGTACGTATTTATTAATCTCATGTAAACTTTATGCTCTGTGCAATATCCTCTTATTTGTGCCTACGCGCCGGTGAGTGTGCTCATGAGATGCGACAAGCCCATTTCGAGGTAGCTTTCAGGCACTGACTGATCTTAGGTTGGTCAAGAAGCACAGAGACCAATGATTTGTGTCATTCAAGAAGCGATTTGCTGGGATCAATAGCAAATAGCCAATGATTGTATTGCTGTTTCAAGAGTTGAGATCAATTCAAGCAGCATGCTCCTTGAGGTTTGGATGAATATAACATTACATTGGGATGGAGAGCACACCTTACGGGAAGAAAGATTTAACTAAAGATGGGAGAGATGGGCCATAGTGAACATTGACGAGGGCGAAGATATGATTTCAATACGAAATGAAGAGGGGCCTGAGGTTCTTGCGGTAAAGGGAATCTTCATCCCCAGTATGCTACTTTAGGACTTAGCAATGTCAATTTTGTTACTGCAACGGAAATCTCAAGTTTGACAATTCGAGGTTGTTTCCAGGCACTGATCTTAGGTTGTTACTTTTGAGCTTCTAATGTACTCCCACTAGGTCGTACATAACTTTCATTGAGCAAAAAAAAAGATCCCTCGAGAGACTTTTGCGGGATAGAATGTCAAGTAGCTCTCGAAAACAACTTCGTGGCATTTTCAAGAAAGATATTTAGCTCGAAAACATGCCATTGGAGATGCCGAGTGTAAGGTCCCCCGTAGACATAACCCACGCCAACAGAAAGCCCTTTCCACGAGTATAATCCAGTATCATTTCGTAATACAACGATGTTGTTTAAAGTGAGCAGGATTGTGTAAAGAGGTAGGAGGAATCAGTGCACTTTGAAACTAATGTAGACTAACTGCCTAGCTTTGTCAACGACCTAAGATATCGGGATGAATAAGGCAATTTCATTACATCCTGAAGATCGGAGTGCGCAACAAAAAATAAGCAACAAAAAGCCAGACTTTAAAGGAAGAGATGTAATGTATCGAGGAAGGAAAGATGTCGGCCAAGAAATGGCACGGACCACACCCGCAACAACTTCCGCCTCCGCTCACAAGACAACTATGGAATCTTCTTCCTCGAAAGCGTTTCTGTAGCTTTCGATATTTCGCCTTCCCAAGCTTCGCAAATTCCTGTACAACTTCTGAGATGGCGTGGCCATATCCATGAAGTCGTTTGCCACTTTTGGTCTAAAATTTAGTAACGAGTAAGTAGTCTTTAGTGGGGCAGGCAACCACATTCTCTTGGACACAATACACCTCCGAAGTCTATCAAATCTTGTCTTTTGAAGATCTCCTTACGACTATCCACTCGAGCTTCGATGCATTCTTCTGTAAGATTGCAGATATCTTCGACACATCATACAAACGATCCTCCCAGAGCCGAGCTCGGACATCGCCGCAGCAATGGCGACACAGAGTGAAGAGAATCAACCAACCTTGGTCGAAATCCGCAGCACTGGAGATATATTGCTGGATGTCCATTTCAAGAATACGTCGGAATGCACGAAGTCCATCCCAAAAGATGCTTTGCGAAGCCTGCGAACCAGGAAACTACCTATACCTTCTCCACGGATTCTATACCGAGTCCGACTCGATACTCTGAAGAAACACTCGGAGTACTTCCGAATCATGCTGAAACCTCAATTCGCAGAAGGCCTCGCTGTTGAGAAAGCTTTGAAGGATCTCGCGGATGCGAGTCAGGTTGCGTCGGAACTTGAGCCAGAGAAGTTGCCACGAGTGAGCATCATAGATGAAGATACAGCTACAAAGACCTTTGGAAGAGAAGCGGTGTTCCGGGACATGCTTCGGATCATCCATGGTGCTGTAAGTACCGTGTTCATGTTTCTGGTGGAGACTGGTTATTAACGAATATTAGGATCCAATCACATCTCCGATCACAACCCAGTTCCTTACTGTACTTGTCCTCATGGCAGATCACTATAATGTTACATCCACAGTCTCTCGTCATATGCAGAAAGTTCTTGTTGCTCACAAGTATCCCATTACTTTGGATAAGAATGGAGAAGAGATTTTGAGGCAAAGGGTTCTTATACAATTTCACACAGACCAGGGGATTCGATTTGCCAACTCAACCAAAGACTTGATCTTGAAAGGCTCTACGAGGTGGACCGGGATGGAAGATTTGAGAACGCACGAATACCAAGCTTCGTGGTGGGATCTCCCATCAGGACTGGAAGGTATGCTTCCTCAACTTTGTCTCAATCTCAAGATTCTAATAGAGTCTAGCTGAACTAACATACCGCCGAACATGTGTTCTTCGAACAATTGCTTCTATCCAAACTCAATACCTAATAATTTACAGTTCCAAGGAGCGACAGTGTAAACTTGGTTATGATTCAAGTGCGAGTTGTGACTCTTTCCAACTGGGCGAGATGGTCAAGTTCCTTACCAGAAAGGGTCTTCTGTCGTTGGTGCCCTTTCAAGCCGTCTCACCAGAAGATCCAGAGTACATCTGGCCAGAAGCATACTCTGGTGATATCGAATACTTGATTGGTGTTCTCCGACAATGTCCTTCCTATCAGATCGACCACAATCATGGCCACTGCGGATTACGAACCAGGCTTTTGCCAGCACTGGATTATATCAAGAGCTGCATCGACACAGGCCTCGGCATCAAACTCAATCGCTCTAAAACAGGACCGGCCTTTGAGTCGTGGATCCCATCCACTTCCGTACCTAGAAAGAAATCATTCTGGGTCAGTGGCAAGGATGGCGAGGATGTTGATGTCGGCGGCTATAAAGCAAAGGAGTTTGAATTCGTGCCATCTAGATCAAAGACAACACTTGGTGGAGGTGGTAGAAGTGTAGAGCGAACGCCGAAAGGATTGTTCACTGCTGAGAAATGGAATTGGGTCAATGAGCCCGAGACACCTATGATGAGAACAGGTGAGCTTAATGGAAATCGTCTCTTTATTGGGCATATTTGACTAACCATTACAGGTCCTACTCTTGATCTTGGCAGACGGTAGGGGCGTGGAAGTGGCGGGTACTCAGTGACACATGTACTATAATGTCGCTAGTCGAGCCAAACAAGGGGCAAGCGAGATTCACCCCAAGTCAGAAGCGTGATGGTGGAATTTTTCTAGCTATGCACGATAGAAGCGTGGATTGAAGGGTCCATCTGAGCTTGGATGTCTGATCGCTTTGTAATGACATAATGGCATTCGAATATGTGCCTTACTGCATCAAATCAACAGAATTAAACAGAAACGATGACCCGCATGTATTCTTCTGTTCGTAATTTATGTCTACGTGCCTTCCTAGCCTATGGCTCAACCTCACCATGTATTGGCCAAAACGACCCGCCAAGCAAAATCCCCGTCCCAACTTTAACCAGCTACCCCATACAAAAAAGACTCCTATGCTCGCAATGTTCCCTAGTAGCCATAGCCTCCAGGTGGTCCAGGTGGGTACTGACCGTACGGTGGTTGCTGACCTGGGTATCCGCCCCCATAAGGAGGCTGCTGGTAACCTGGTCCACCTGGTGGAGGGGGTCCTTGAGGCCAATAGCCGGGTCCTCCAGGAGGAGGAGGCCCTTGTTGGTACCCACCTGGGTATGGAGGATACGGGGGCCGTTGCTGGTCAGGATAAGGAGCACTTTGGTATCCTCCCTGATAAGGCGGTTGTTGATGGTGCCCATGTCCATGCCCATGTCCGCCATGATGTTGTGGGCCAGAATGGTAGCTACCTGGTGCGGGGTTGGGAGCTAGATATCCGCCTGAAGAAGTGGGACGGTCGTAATTCGCGCTTCCGGGACGAGGAGCATTGTTATTGTATCCAAAATTTGGGGAGTGGTGTGGTGCTGGAGATGGTGGTGCAGGTGAGGAAGACATGTATGAAGCTGCCACGTATCCATCCGTACCTTCCATTGCTCCCAGATCTCTGCTCTGAATCTCGCTCCAGATAGAACCGGATGTCTTGCCGTGACCACCTAGAGCACCATGGGAATGATCAAGACCTTTCTCGCCAATGGTCTTGTGGTTTCGACCAGCTTTGACGGACTCGGATGACAGGATACCGTTTAGTGCTTGGCGGTCTGATTGCTCATCTACCCACTTGCGGACGGTGTTGAACATGTTTCGGTGGATCTCAATGGACTCGTCGCGAAGGGCTGGGTGGTGGAAGGCTCGGAGGATGTCATTCATTACTTCTTCCACTGGGACACCTGGATTCTCCCAAGCATAGAGAATGCGGCTGTGATATTTAGACGCAGCAGGAAAAATGAGCGAGTGAAAGACTTACGGTGCTGCGTATTGAAGAATGGTGGTTGCAACTCGACCAGCCACCCCATTCAACTTGTTTGAAAAATGATCTTTGGACAACATGGAGTGAGTTGGATTAGAGCAGTGAGGATCATTCCAAGGCTCAAATTGCTGGTTAGCACTGGGAAAAGTTAGTGTTGAGAAAGTTCACAGAAGCTTTGGACATTACCTAGCCTCTACAACAGTTGATGAGCCATCCTTCAATGTCTTCGAGACTGCCTCGATGATAGGCCTGATGAATGGCGCCAAAAGAGAAAGGACGAATACTGTCAGAGTCTCACTAATCCTCTCAATCAGTGACTCTAAGCCAGGAATCTTGGCAATTGTATTATTGATTGCTTTCACAACCTTGTCTCTGAATTCAAGGATTGGGTAAATCTGTTTAGCGGTCTTGATGGGATCGAAGTTCGGACTCATGCCAGGAATGGTGGAGGTGGCTCCAGCAGCACCACTAGTGGGAGGAGCAGCAAATTGAGTACTGGCATCTGCTCGAGCAGTCTCGTTCTCGAACTCTTGCGCAGTGGATTGTGCTTGCAAGTCTCTAGCAGTTGATGCAAGACCACCGCCTGACAAAGTCAGAATTAAACTTATGACATCAAGTGGAGGGGGACACTCTAGAGGTCTCTTTGAAGATAGCATCAAGGAAAAGAGACTCACCCATCCCAGGTATTTGAGTCAGAAGGCTGACGAAATCTGTTCCTCCTCCAGAACCAAATATTCCACGCTGGCCATCGTTGAGCTGACTATCACTTCGGTTTTGAGCTATCTCTGCACCTTTCAAGGCAACGTCCATTTCTTCAACTTCCGATTGGGTAAAGTGATCAGTGGCTTCACCAAGAACAGAATGGATAAAGTCAACAGCTCCGAATGTGCCTGTGACAAGTGGAAAGATACGATGCCCTCGAATATTGACCTCTGTGGCAATCCCGCAGTGAGGAAAGACGTCATGGTAACCAAGTTCACGGAGTGCGAGTTCTGTGTAGTTTGTGTGAGCTCCGAAATCCTTCACCCTGTCAGTCAATATGTACTCTAGAAGCAGTTGTAGACTTACCTCCATGCAGTGTAGTCCTTGGCCGAGACAGCTGTCTCATCAGTGCTATTCTTAAATAATGCTAGAAAGTAGAACTCACCGAAGAGCTTCACAAAGATCAGCTTCTTTGCCTCGCGTGTTACCAGAGCCATTGGTGTAAACTCTTCCAAAATGAATACTTCTAGCAAAGCTGAACTTGATATAACCAGCACTGGTGGCCCAACCACCACTCTCGTTGGCTATGTAATTCTTCATACCAGTGTTCATATCAACATCAAGCTCGACCTGTTGAACGGGACCTCTTAGACGTGGATCAAATTCTCTGGCATCCTTGTTGTCGGCATAGTCTTTGGGATTGTCTATGTGCTCTTCTGGCCTGTAAACTCCCAGTCTCTCTTCGGTGACTTCGAATTCTTCCGTGGCATAGCCGAAGCTCAAGAAACTCAGAACCCAAACTAGGATCCTGATAGTTGGCGCATTCACACCTTTAAGAGACCCTACATCAACTGCTTGGCTGTAGTCACGTAGCCAATTTCCAAAGTAAACTCTCTTGACCATCATGGATGTCCATTTGTGGCCCTGTCGTTGGTGAGCTAAATGCCGAATAGAACGGGAATGCTTTGAGTCTAGGTGTCCTTCAAAATTCGTGCAAGGAGCGAGTTGATTGAGGGTCCCAGAGTATGAAGAGATATAGCGGGAAAGATCTCACCTTGATGAAAGCAACAGTCTTGAGCATATCTTCAATGTCTAGATTATTGTTAGAATATGGGCCGATGAAAAGTATAAGGACATATACTTACCTCCATGGCGAAAGTTAAGGCCTTCTACTTGAGCAATACTTGGAATATTACCAGCACCAAAAGCTGCAGCAGGAGCTGGAAGAACGAGGATCACCAAGCATGCTATGAGAATTAGAGAACCGGAATTCCACGGTGAGAGAACCATTTTGCAAACGCAACACCAGTCTAGTAGATACTTAAGCTCTTGATACGACAGGGATTTCCAAATTCCCTTACCGTGTGATTGCAGAGGAAGTTTTGTTCACGTTCTCATGAGGTGGGGTATAAGAAACGAAGTGACCAGGCAATGACCATAAGTCGCAAACGTCGAAGTATGACGTGAAAATGAAGTGTTCTAGGTAGCTTGATGAATATGATCAATTGTTGCCTTTGTTGATGATGTGAATAATTACAGCCAAGAGCTGATCTTCACCAAGCCACATCTGAGCTGCTCAAAGTAGCAGGATGATGGTCATGTGACTGATCTTAGCTAGATGTCTCGTTTTCAAGGCTGAAAATATTCGACCGGCCGGGTGGCGTTTATGGATCCGACGCTCCCGGATTTTGCATGGAATCTCCTGAGTCCTCACGCGATTTTAATTTCGAAACACAAATTGACCTTACGATTTCTCGACCACAGAACGACTAGAAAAGGTTGGGTTCGCGCTGTGCTGAGTGTCGTCCTGTTATATTCTGAAGCCGAGAGTCTCAGTTCGCTCCTTTTCCGTATCCGACCACCTCTCCTTACTTTTATTTGCGAAACACCTCTCGAGCCTCCACCTTGAGGCTCCTTTTGCTATTCCTCATTTCAATTCATACAACCTTCAAATCATGTCTCCATCTCGGACACTTCCAACCCTCCTGCAAGCCGAGGTCGCTGCTCATAATTCCTCGCAGAGCTGCTATGTTACAATCGGTACTAAAGTCTACGATATCACAGACTTCCTCGAGAGCCACCCAGGTGGCGGGGACCTTATCCTAGAATATGGAGGCAAGGATGTTACTGAAATATTGAAGGATGAAGTTTCGCACACGCATTCCGAAGCAGCGTACGAAATCTTGGACGAGTCATTCATTGGTTTTGTTGCCACTCAAAAAGTCATGGAAACTATCGTCAAGAGCACACATCCCGACGAAATTGTACCTCTTCCACCCACACAAGAAGGTTTGAAAGAGCTGCAGGCTGCTGGTGCAGCCGAAGGTGTATATGCAGCGACCGGGATGGCATCTGAAGAAGACTTGAGCAAGGAGACTGATCTGGTCAATGATTACAAGACGCATAAGTTCCTCGACCTCAATAAGCCCCTTCTAATGCAAATTCTGTTTGGCGGATTCAGCAAGGATTTCTATCTCGAGCAAGTTCACCGCCCACGGCATTACAAAGGAGGAGAGTCTGCGCCACTGTTTGGCAACTTCCTAGAGCCTCTTTCCAAGACGCCTTGGTGGGTTATCCCGGTTGTATGGCTCCCACCTGTTACATACGGAACATACCTATCAACCTTTGGCGTATCAAGCAACTTCGAGGCAGCAGCTTATTGGTTCCTGGGAATCTTCTTGTGGACCTTAGTGGAATACATACTGCATCGATTTCTTTTCCATCTCGACAAGTATGTTACACTTCTCTATCCATGAACGCGACTGACAACTATAGATTCCTGCCCGACCATCCAATTGCTCTCACGCTTCACTTCCTACTTCATGGCATTCATCATTATCTGCCAATGGACAAACTCAGATTGGTTATGCCGCCGACCCTCTTCGTCGCCCTAGCGACCCCTTTCTGGAAGCTCGCACATTTTGTGTTCTACTGGAACTGGTCAGTGGCTACTGCTGTGTTCTGCGGAGGTATATTTGGGTACATCTGCTACGACTTGACGCATTACTTCTTGCACCACAAGACTCTGCCTGCATACTGGAGAGAGCTCAAGAAGTACCATCTGCAGCACCATTTCATGGACTATGAAAATGGTTTCGGTGTTACCAGCAGATTCTGGGACCAGATCTTCGGCACTCAATTGGCACCACCCCCACTCAAGCAGAAGTAAAGCTTTGGGGCCACTTTGTACATATCAGTGTATAGTTGTGCTTACCAAGAGCGATGATGTTACGATGTAGAAAAGATTGATGTGCATTATTCGGCGTTGGTGGGTCAAGGTCTGGCCTTGGAAAGAAGACGAACAGATCACATTCGTTCATACTGGCTTATCGGTAGCCTTTTAATACCTAATTATATTCAATTCCACAAGAACTTCACCAGTAAACCCTTGACTGTTCCTCTCCATGTTGATATCGGTAAGCTAACCTTGTCGTGCCTACCTTTGCCACTACCTAGGCATACACTAGCGTAATCACGTGAATATAAAAGATCTACTTCGCTGTTTCGCGAAATCCTTCTGACGCTCATCGGGCCTCGACATCCACTCTTTGAGATCGGGTTTTTCTACCATCAATACAAACTACTACATAACTTAATATTACAGAGTAAGAAGCTCTTTTGCGCTTGTTACAGTCCTGAAGCTGCGCTACAGCAAGTCTTCACAATGTCAGCCCTTGACGTTGAGGCGCTTTTGGACTCAACTGCAAATGGTACTCCAGTCGAAAATGGATCCTCGAAACCCAAAGACCTAGATGACCGCCATAGGAATGAACGAAATGATCGTCGCGATCGAGACCGAAACCGAGATTCCAGTAGAGACCGTGATAGGGATCGCAAGCGTCGGGGCGACCGAAGCAGAGACAGGAATCGCAGAGAAGTCAACGGTGATAAAGAGTTGATTGGGACACCTACAAGCGATCATGGTAGCGCTCATGGCAGTACCAAGAGTAGGCGCAGAAGTAGAAGCCGAGAAGACCGACACTCACGTCGCCACAGAGATAGCCCTGACGAGACCGGCCGCAGAGATGGAGACTTCTACAGAGGAAGTGGGCGCACTCGCTCACGTTCTAGGAGCCCGAATAGATACTATCGTCCTCGAGGTGACCGCCGAGATCGGGAGGAGATAGATGCCGGCAAACCAAGAGAAGACCGTCGGAACAGAAATGATCGACGAGCAAGTAGGAGCCCAAAGAGAGAGTCTACACCTCCTTTGACTGAGGACGAGCGTGATCGTCGCACAGTCTTCGTCCAACAACTTGCAGCTCGTCTCAGGACTAAAGAACTGATAGCCTTTTTCGAGAAAGTTGGTCCTGTTAAAGAGGCTCAGATTGTGAAGGACAGAGTTAGTGGTAGATCCAAAGGGTATGTTCTTGCCTTCCTTTGAATGTCCTTAAATCTTACTAACATACAATGCAGTGTTGGCTACGTTGAGTTCAAGAATGAAGAATCGGTCCCTGCTGCTATTCAACTCACTGGTCAGAAACTCCTAGGAATCCCCATCATCGCCCAGCTCACGGAAGCCGAAAAGAATCGTCAAGTACGCAACACCGAAACCGCCGGCAGTAACCCCAACCAGATCCCTTTCCATCGACTCTATGTGGGTAATATCCATTTCAGTATCACTGAAAGCGATTTACAGAATGTTTTTGAACCTTTTGGAGAACTTGAGTTTGTGCAGCTTCAGAAGGAGGAACAGGGCCGCAGCCGAGGCTATGGCTTTGTCCAGTAAGTCATATATGCTTTTCGGTGCAGCCTCAACTGACGAATTATAGATTTCGTGATCCTAATCAAGCTCGTGAAGCTTTAGAAAAGATGAATGGGTTTGACCTTGCTGGTCGACCAATTCGTGTTGGTCTTGGCAACGATAAGTTCACTCCTGAGTCTACCGCCAGTCTTCTGCAAAGATTCCAAGGCCAGAGCCACCAACAACAATTCCAGGGTTCTGCTTTCTCCGGTGCTGGTGGGCGTGGTCCCCAAGCAGTCGGCGGTAGTAATTTTGACCGCGCAGGTGGCCGCGACAACGACAAAGGTGCCGGTGGTGCCAGTGCTCTAGATGACACCGATGTTGGTGGGGTAAACTTCAACAATTATAGTCGAGATGCATTGATGAGGAAGCTTGCCAGAACAGACGAACCTGCCCCCGCCACTAAAGGCCGCGACGAGAGGCGCGAGATCTTGAAGCCCAAGACTGAGACCAAGCCGTTGCCAGTCAATGTCAATATGGCCAGCAGATGCGTCGTCCTCAAGAATATGTTCGATCCTGCCGAGTAAGTACATTATATTTCCCTGCAGAAATTGCCTATGCTAACACCAACCACAGAGAAGAAGGTGAAAACTGGGAAAAGGAATTGGAAGATGACGTTCGAGCGGAGGCCGAAGAGAAATATGGCCATGTTGTTCACATTGCTCTAGATCCCAACTCCCAAGGCGACATCTACCTTAAATTCGACCGAGTGCAAGGAGGCGAAAATGCCATCAAGGGCCTCAACGGCAGATATTTTGGAGGACGTATGATTAGCGCTACGCCTGTTGTGGATGCAGTCTACAGCAGTTTGTTCTCACGCACAAAGGCTATCTAAGATGCTAATCATGGCCTCATCTCTTGGTCTTAGGATGTTATTCAGGTACGATCGTCTTGGTTCTCGTTTCTGTTCATTTCCTAACTGGCTCCAGAACCCCCGACAACCACAAAGTCTTATCGCCCAGTAGTCCGTCTTTGCTCATCGAGAAGCACCGCTTTCCATCTCCCTCAACGCCCTACACCACAACTATAGACCTTTCTCCGGGAGTCGACTCTAGGATCCAGAAGCAGATCTTCCCTAAAAACTCGCTGATTTCTCACCCACAGGAGCTGTTTCTTGAACGACCTTCGCCTTTTCGGCGATATTCGAGCGTGATTTGGCTTGCTGATTGCACATAGGGCAGTAGTTCACTTGTACACAGATTGGTTTATAGTTGCGAGATCCCTTTCGTTCATGCGTTGCATTTAGGTAGCGAATACGAAATGATTCCTTAATTTTACAGATTAACTTGCAACAAGGCAAGAGTAAGTTAACATTACAACTTGAAATGTACCATCACTGAACATGAATGTGGGAAAAGGGTTGAATTAGAAGTCTAGCTACCTGGCCTAAAGCTGAGTATAAGTAGAGCTTCTCCCTCCTTTCATCTTATCATCACTCAAAGCCCCTTATCCAACCAACAATAGAAGCTTCCTCAAAGTACGTCTACTACATCTAAGAAATGTCAAGGGACCTTTGTTTTCAACTCTCCCATTGTCTGAGATCATTTCTTAACATCGGCTTCCTCCATTCCTTCCGTATGCTCCTTCAAGGTCTTCATGCCCATCATTCTTCGAAATTTCTCAAATGGGCCCTTTGCCAAGATGTGATGTGACGTTTTCATTGTAATTGCGTGCTGTTGTAAGGTGATGGGTTTCTATGCATTCTGCTGTGAGATTAATTCTACCAAGCAGTAGGCAATGACTCGACGGCCAGATGTCCATGTGGTCTCTAAGTCGGAAAATCCGCCCATTAACCCTATGCGAACTGCAACTGCGAAAATATGCTGGACATTGAAGACCCAAGCCCACCGAACAGACAGGTCTAAGCTCTCCAGCACCGTGGCGATCGTTGTAGAATGAAATAATGATAGGAAGAGTATCATAGGAAGCAGGGGGAGATCATACACAAGAGGTAAAGTATAAGGCATAGCATCATTAAATGTTGATGAAAGTAGAATCATCTCACACCCTGAAATATTATGAGCATAACTATTTAATGTAAGTAAACCCCAAGGTTGTAGTACCTGTTGTAGACTGAGCTCATTTAAAAGTCCACAGTAAAAGAAAAGCCATTCTCGAGGTAAGATGCCGTCAATATCAAAGCCATTGATCCAAGATAGTCTAATTCCGAGTCCAATGTAAGTCTTCAGACCAAGAGAAGTAGAGATTCAGATGGATGATGTATTTCAATGACAGTACAGTGGACGATAGAGCAAAAAAAATTGTAGAGAGAAGTTAGTAAGCTGGTAGAGAGGTAAGCAAATCGATTATTCTCTTTTCATGCACCAATCTACAAACAGTTAAGCTCTTATCTCCTGGATATCTACAAGAGGGGAAGAATGGTACAGGAATCTAAAAGCGAGTGGTAAGGATCTTGGCCAATAAAACCGAGTTGAAGAGACCGCGTTCTGCCAGGCAATGTAAGCAAACGGTCAATTGACTCATCCCCGACCGTGTTCCAGCCATATTCTAGGCCATAGATAGATAGCCGTCATGCAATCATCCCTTTGTAAGACTATCAAGGATCGACTGGGTATGAATATACGGTCGGAATTGGAGCCGGCGAGTTGCACCTATTCAGAAGCTTACTCCTGAGCATCTTCAAGCTGTCTCTGAACCGTTGACTTTGGGCTCAATTACCCATGATTGAGAAGAGCCGTCCAGGTCGTGATCTGTTTTGCCTGGGAGAAGAGGGACATGGCAAGCTAGCTAATTCGATGATGCCAATTAGCTGATGAAAGCAAAAGGGGGACGAGGCTATACTAGCGCCGATTTCCGCCTGGTCTGGTCGTTTGGTTTCTCTGCAAGGTGTCCAGGTAAAAACCTCCTAGCCTCCTCATTGCAAAATCCCGAACCACCTCAATCATAACACCACAACACAACACAACACCAGAAAGCATCACCTTGCCGATATGTCGGCGCAAGAGCAGTATTCGCACTTAGAATAGTCTTCGCAGTCTCCAGTCTCCTGTTGCTGGAGACTGCGAAGATCGTACTTTGCTGCTTGGTTGGCATCTTTTCGATTTTGGTCATCTTTTCGGTTTTGGCTTGCTCATCTCCCCTAGGCCAATTCGAACTTCCAGGACGCGTCCAACAGCTAAGTGGAATCCGACCTTACCAGCTAAACCATGGTAGAGATGATGTACAACAGGTAGTTGCTTTCACGGACGCGATTTCCGACCGGGTCGTTGTCTGGTCCTGGGATCAGTTCGGTTTCTCCCTGGCAATTTCCCAGGTCGTCCAGCACCCTGGTTAGATCCGACAGATCCAGGCCCGATAGAAGTCCAGCAATGAGGGCAGTGGACTCCGGCCTTGGTTGCTAGATCAAACAGAGGTAAGAAGTTTTCTTTCCCTATGATTGTAGTCTGCTTAGAGACTCCATGAGACCCCACCAACCTCCTGTGTACAACAGCTTCACCACAGCTGACCTGCATAGCGATCGAAGACCTGTTACAGCATGGCTAGCACTCCTTCAACGACGCCCCCACAACTGCCAACTCACAATAGCGACCAAATTCTGCATGATTGGGATAATTGAGATGACGCTCTCCTGAGGCTGGGCTTGAATGCAAAGCTAAAGATCTCAATTTGCTGATCTCTTGTGTCGGAGCTTGGATTGTCCCACGGTTGCTTTCGTCTGCAAGCAGAGAACGACTGTGGCCATTGTTGCCGCTCGGTGGTGGCTTGGTGGCTGTGTGATCATCGTCCTTTATCCCCGCAGAATGACCTCGAGGTGCGTTCAATACCATGTTTCTCCTGGACTTATGCTGATAACTGGGTGCCAGGGTACTTCTATTCATCTCTAACGATCCAGAGGGGACAAGCAATTAGCCGGGTTGCTTATGCTTGAAGAAAGTGGGCGGTGACAGTCTACCACAAAGGAGAGCTTCAAAGTTCTTTAGGCTGCTGTCATCTCGCCAGGCCGTTGTCATCTCTTGATGGACGCTTGCCAATACATCGAATCACGCCAAACTACTCTTTCTTATCTCCGGCATCGTCTAACCAGTTTCACAGAGCTTGAGCTCTGGGCTATCAGGTATATGACTGCCGAAGATCAGTCAGTATAGTTCTTGATGTAGCTGTTGAGGGAGGAAGACATTTACGGCCATACACACCAACCCCGGCTGGAATGTTCTCGATCAATGGCGTTGTTCGATGATCAGGAGACACGCCCCAGCTTGATCTGCCGGGATGCCTCCCCTCCATGGATTTTCCCCTCCACAGTTCCCTACTGTCATCCTACAAGACATGAGTGGGCGAAGCTCCCCCAACAACAATAGAGGACCTCATGCCTCAATCTGCTAAGCTAATTCTCAGGCATTATCAGAAATCAACATCCAAGTTGCTTTTGTCCGGCTTATGTCAGAAAGCGACTTGCCTCATAGGTCAGCATAGTGGATATCAATTTGTGATCGTTCTTGCCTTGGAATAGCCGATCTAGCTTTAGGAGGAAAGCGTTAAATCGTTCTTTCCTCCGTTCAGAGTCGGTTATTGTGTTCGATCGAATCGTTCCTCCCTCCCTCCAGAGTCGGCTATTGTGTTCGATTGAATCGTTCTTTCCTCCCTCAAGCATCGGCTGTACGGCTATCTTCCGATGACATCAGGATATAACACACCTTTCCGGGCTCAGAGTCTCCCACGATGCAGACCCATACTCGCTTTCAGTAAATCCAAGATGCTAATTTCCGTCCGGTCTCGTCTTCAAACTATTATCCTTGTTGTCAACATGATCAGGAACTCTTCCACCGTCCGAAGTCTACAGCTCATTAGTTTGTGCTCCTTTTGATAAGATGTCCGAGGATATACTTTACATGCATCAAAGCCTGCGACTTAGCCTGTTTGTTTGCTCTCGTCTTTAGTATTTGCCAGAGGCTATACTCTTCCACTGTCTGAGGTCCTGGAGAAGATTTGCCTGTCTGTTCTTGTCTTCCAGGAGTTTCTAAGACAATCCTTCCGCCGTTTAGGATAGCTTTCCCTACGATCGGAGCTGCCAAGCTGATCTCGCTTTGATGCACCACCAAAGATGTCCTCCCGCTTCTTTAAGACATCTAGTATTTTATTCAGTTAGCTCTAGCCTTTGTGGGAAGAAGGGGGACTTGCTCTCGCCCTTTCACGATGTTCTGGGTTTCAGAGCTATCAGATAGCTCTCGCCTCCATATACCAGAGAGGATGTGCTCCCGCCATTATAAGACAGCTGGTCCCACACCCAGGTTGCTCTCGCCATTCTGGGATGTCCACGCTGAGATATGGAGCTATTAGGTTCCTATCATCTCTATAAGCCAGGGAAGACGTGCCCCCACCATTGCATCTGGTTCCAGAATCGGGTTGCTCTCGCCATATATCCAGACTGAGGCATCGAGCTAAGAGGTTGCTCTCGCCGTTCTAGAATATCTTCACTGAGGCATGAAGCTATCAAGATGCTCTCGCTATTTCAGGATATCCTCACTGAGACATGAGTTATCAGGTTGCTCTTGCTTCTATAAGCTAGGGAAGACGTGCTCCCGCCATATTTGGATATCCGGACAGAGGGGCAGAGTACCAGCTTGCTCTCGCCTTGTTGAGCCGCTTGCCTGCTTTACGTGTCAGCATGATCTTTGTGGGAGAAGGAGTGCGTCTAGGACCTAAGATAAAAACTCCCCAGACGATACTCCTGAATGCTTATAGGCTCCTTGTGTTCTAGCAAACCCGGTTGAGCCAACAAAGGATAGCCATAGTCATTTGGAACGAGGAGTCTAACTATTCTCTGAACCTGCGCGAAGAAGTAGCGGCAACTGGTACGGCATACGAGACTCACACTGCTCCGTTGACGAGGACCCTGGCAGGAGATTGATAGCAGATATTCGAGGAAGATCTGGACGGTCATCTAGGAACTCGGGATAGTGAAGCTATCACGAGTTTGGCTGATTCGGACTGGCAGTTGGGACGAAAAGGCTGGCGCGCTTTAGACCTTAGTGATTCAGGACTCCAATATTCGGAAGAAGTCGGCCAGTCAGCAGCCTGGTTGGTGGGTGGTGACTGAAAACGAAGCTAACTAGCGCGACGCCCATCGTTGACTTTCCTTCTCGCTTTCGGATCCTGTTTACAACACACAACCACATCCAAATCCTTCACTTCGACGTTGATACCTCAAAAATATCAACGGCGATCCAAGCGGCAGTATCGTATCAGCGATCTGTTCCTTCCACATCCTCCTCATACTTTCATCACTTCCCACGGACGCAGTCCAGAATCTCAGCAGCGAGAAGATCCAAGCTTCTTCGGAAGCGCAACACCTCTCCATCGACGCACGTGGTCAACATGTCGAATCGAAACAAGAATCAGAAGAAGGCTCCGGCGGAAACACCAGCTGGCTTGACAAAGGCATTGGAAGGTCTTGGTCGCATTCGTGGCAGCGCAGCTACTCCGCAACCTACAATGCAACCTTCAATGCAGCCGTCGGGTGGTATGACTTTCAAAGACAGGGACGCAATGGCCAAGGGCGAAGGACAGCAAAACCATCCTCAAGAAGGCGGTTCTAGCAGTTCCGACACTTCTGGCGGTGGGGTCACTCTGACTATGGCACCACACAAGGTGATTCCTCTCCCTTGCACACACTTTCGCAATGCTGACTTCCTCTAGCCACCCACCATCCTTGAAGTCGCAAGTAACTTTCAGGAGCGCTTGAATACTCTCATTGCCCAAGTCCAACAAACCAAGCTCTCCCAGACCGTGAAGAAAGAGCTCACCGAGGAGATCAAGTCCATTGCCAAAGAGTTTCGTGATCATTTCGTGCGAATCCAACAGGAGATCAAATTACTCAAGGATGACAAGCAACACTACCAACGTCAGCTCGTTGACACTGCTCGGCGTCTAGATGGCGACCTCGAAGCCTCGCGCAAGGATATCGAGAAACTGCGCCTCGAGATCAAGGAGCTACGGGAACAGGCGAAGCAGGCTGAGGACAACTTGGAGAACGCCAATCTTCGCTTCAAGGAAGAGACCGATCATCTTAACGCGAGACTTCAAATGCAAGATGAGCAGATCAAGGGTAAGCGTGCCCTTTGGTTGGAGTCCAATTCCGCCTCGGGTGCACGTCGCTCGGCAATGACTCCGGTTCGAAACCCATTCGAGTCGCCTTCGGCTCAGTCTAGCTTCAATAAGGGTTTTGGACAAGGCATGATGGGTCACACGCGCTCACCTTCTACTACTACGAGCCCTTATAACAGCTTCGGCAGCGGAATTGGCAATCTCCCATCACCAAGTCCGGCAAGCACGTCATTCGGTTCCAACGTTGCTTGGGATGCATCTCCTCCCAAGATGCGCCTTCCAGATGGATCAGCTTCCCGCCGTGCTCCTGGCTTGCCGTATTTAAAGGCTTTACCTGCGGCAGAATCCCCGAGTGGTATCATTAGTAATTCCGCTGCTCGCCGTATCGTCACTGAGGCTGGAGATGTCCCGATCAATCCTAACTATGGAGCCCTTGTTCTGTTCAACGAGAACGCGGATGAAGATCTTTCTCCCGTATTCGAGGCTGATATCACTGTGATCTTGCTCGCCATTGAAGGCTGGGTAAAGGAATATGCACATGTTCCTAATCATGGTGCTATCCAGAACATCATGATGAATAACAAGGACCTTTGGGACTACATGCTGAATTGCACATACCCCGGTAACCGTCAGGATGCCTACAATCATACTATGGCTCTCGTGAATGATCGCGGCTGTCGATACTGGTTCGTTATGCGCATGATCGCCCATTATGTGTTCACTGAGATGTTGTCCATCGAGGCTTGGCATGGCTTTGGTAACAACCTCGATAAGATCCTAAAAGACGTTGCCAAGCAGCTCGCCGACAAAAAAGGTTTGTTCTTCATTACCAATAAGATCGAGTCACACTAATTGAAATTTAGGCCTTCTAAATGACAAGCGCCAGCACTTGGTCGACCGACGAACTACTGCCGTCCAAACCATTGTGAATGACCCAATGTATAAGGAATGGCGTTCTAAGCAGCTTCATGACCATTCGAGGCGTTTACGCAATATGCTGGGACCAATGCTCAATATCGACAGCGACCGAACTGATGCTGGAAGAGATCTCGGCACTCTGGCAATCCAAGTTTGGGACCTGTCAGCGAAGATGCACACTACTCCCCTGACGTTTCAAATCTACTTCCCAGAGACAGGTACCAAATTTGTGGCTGCCCATATGATCGCTAAGGACAGACCCAACATTGATCCGGTGTCAATTCAGGTCAATCAACCTCGCATCAAGCTCGTCATTACTCCCGTTGTAACTCTTCGGGATGACCATGGCTCAAAGATTAAGGCCAAGAATTTGCACCATGCAGCTGTCTTGCTGATGGGTTGAAATCTATTCCGCAACGACCATAGACAGATCATTCTCCATATCGCGATCTCGTCGTTAACAACGCAACCACTTTCGTCAAAAACACATTCACCTTGCATATTTCTTCTTCTATGTCAACATCAATATCAGTCCTTCTGGTCCGGGATTCCATCTCGTGGTTTGCATTCAGTACCCGGTAGAGCTGTCGTTGTTTGGTGAATCATTTACTCATTCGGCGACTGCAAAATCGAGACT
This sequence comes from Mollisia scopiformis, assembly GCF_001500285.1. Lineage (NCBI taxonomy): Eukaryota > Fungi > Ascomycota > Leotiomycetes > Helotiales > Mollisiaceae > Mollisia > Mollisia scopiformis. Next base: position 884,575 of record NW_017263584.1, read on the forward strand.
AGTAGGCTGTTACTCAACCATCGGAAGCCGGCAAAGGAAAAGGGTCTGTCAACAACAGTATCCAGCTTATACTTCCCATCTTTCTTTGCATCAGGCGTACCTATTTTCGTTCCTTTGGGGGCGTTTTAATGTAGCTTCGTGCATTCTTTCCTTACGAAAAACGACTTTGTTTCCTGCCGCACTTACATCGAAAGACGCGTCTCTATGCCTGTCTGTCCTCCGAACGGCTATACATCATTCTCTGCTGGTTCTACATTCGGCGAGCGATGGCGTTGGGGTTTGGACTGAACGTTTCGCGGTGTAGAGCGTGTTAATCGATGGCACATTATCTTTTTGGACGATGAATATTCTTCTCACTACTGGCATCTTCTCGATTGCACGGTATCTCCGGATATCTTGCTCATGCGTCGACACTGTTCTTGCAGGGAGGATTGCTTCAGTGGATTAATGGCACTTATGTTTCCGTGTATCAGAGGTTGACCAGTGGAGGCAGGCTTGCTTGCAATCTACCAGTCGACCAGACGAGAAAGGATTCGCGAATAGATGGCAAATTGCTTCTTAAAAGTGGTTTCCATACTTGCACATAGCCCAACAAAAAAAATTAGCATCAATCTTCGTGCCTCGATGTGATTTTTGCTCCGTGACATGAGGTAAATTTGCAGCAAGTGAGCGTCGAGGGGGCTAGCCACCTTTAAACATTTATTGAGGGCTTTAAACCTATTTGACCCGCAGATTTTGAACATTGAAGCACATCTGGAACCTTCATGGTAAGCATGGAGCGAACATGAAATCGAGGAAGCAAGGTAACATTCCCTGCCATTCGCCGTATTCCCCACCATCATCCTCGAATCATTCGCCTGCGGCACAGGGCGTGTTCCAAGGATATCTCTGGCTGTAGAGTAACTGTGCCAGAAGATAAAAGAGTCTAAAAACCACCAGAGTCTTGATAGTCCTGGCATTCGAGATCTAGCCCCGGTCATGGATTTTGATTTGAGAGATCGGACAAGGGGAAAAGATATTGATATCTGCCTTATCAAACATGTAATCTCGCACGTAAAGTTGTCAGGATGTTCACGGTTGCTTCCATGCTAGGCATTTTTACTTGTGATTTCCATGAGTCTAGTTTATGGTTTGGTATGAAAGCGTGGCTTTATTTCTCCACGGGGGATTTTTGACAGCGGTTTAGAGCGGAGGTAGGAGGATGAAAGTGGTGAAGCTACTTTGGGAGTGAGGGAGTCTGGGTCATGATGAGAAAGGACAGGGCTGGAATACGTTGAGTCTAAGGATGGCTTGATGGAGGGGATTGGATGAGTAGGATTGTGGATATGTGGTATCTATCTCGAATCAAGGAGCTGGTTTTGGTACTTGCTTCGCTCTTGAATATACACTTGAAAATCTCAAACAATATAGTCCCAAAGTGCTCTTCTTCAACCAAACATTCTCGCTGCTCAAGAGGGAAACTATTATCAGGAAGCAGTTGAATAGATTCACCATCCCACCAACAGCACGCTAGGGTTATCCACCAATCGCAGCCCTCAAACTCTTTAGCATTGTATATTTGCCATTATCCTCTGAGACAGCGGCCTCCAGGGTATAGATGCTTGCGACAGTGTTCGTGCCTCTCTATATTCTCGTGTGTGCCTGAAATACGAATGTCTTATGATAATCTCCTTTAAACCCCATACTAGCTATGGTGTTGGACACTCCTTCGGGAGTGAAGTTTTTGTTTTTGGTGGATAGGGATTTGGTGTTTTTAAGGGTTTTGATTGGTGGATTGAGGAGTGGTTCTTTTTTAAGCGAGGTCGGATGAAGCGAGCGGTGGTATGGCTCTCCATCTGTGAAATTCATGGCCGATTTTAGAACAGGGTTTAAAGTCACAAAATGTAAAGCATTGCGCACAACAAATTAAGTTTACACTTAATGTTTTTAATGAGAACGTAAAATAGCTTCTTCATAAGTCAGAACTTAAGTCTAATTAGAAACGGACTATGCACTAGTGTGCAATGCTGGAAGTGGTACTAGACATTTTAGTGTTCACGAATGCCAAAATCGGCTAGGAATTTCACAGATGGAGAGAGCGTTGATGAAGTGTGTGAAAATTTGAAAGATATAAATCCAGAGGTATCCTACGCAATATAATGTTCTTCAGTCAAGCAGATAGAGGATCACGGAAACCATAATGTTCGGAATGTAACAGGATAATGGAGCTCTGTTTTATGAAGAGATCTAATGAATCTTCTAAGTCTTGGGTATCATTCTCTAAACGACCCTTGTATAGCTTCTAGGAAACGCCAATCCATGCCAAACTCCTCAGAGAAGCCCTTATGCAGAAGCGAAAATATGATGCAGAGAAGTAAAGAATGAGAACAAGTGAAACCTCAACCACCCACCAACCTCTAAGATCTTCTGACCTCTCCACTTGCCCGTCTGCGATCGAGTCTCTTTACCACAGCGCCAAGTACGCATTTAAGTATGCCGTCGCCCGTAAGACCAACTCCTCCCTCACTGCTGGCCACACCACCAGTCCAAGTAACAGTATCAACCATATCCCTCACACCCCCCTCAACGAGCTCACTAATCCCATCATCAAGCTCCTCCAACGCCTCCTTAGCACCCTCCTCATTGCCGACCTGGAAAAATTGCACACCAACCTGGAACGGCGGCGCATCAAGCTTATCCAGCTTCTTGGCAGCACTCAACAACACGCTCTCCACGTCATCAGACGGAACTCCATCCGTCAGCACAATAAGATTCAACGGCTTCATTTCCCTGCCCTCTGCCGTCTCCTTCTCCAGCTTTGCCAAGTATGGTTTTAGAATATTGTGGATCCGAATACCAGTTGGAGTTCCGCCACCAGGTCGTACTCGCTCGAAGATCTCGGTGATGGTAGCAGCCCGCTTAATGCCTCTGTATCCGCCGGCAGCGATGCCGTCGTTGACGGCGCCCGGGTTTGAGGATTTGTGGTTCAGGAAGTAGATGTCGATGCCGTCGCTGTCATGCTTGGTTACGATGGGAGCGATGGTGGAGAGGGCTTGCGAGACTTCGCGCCAGGAGCGGCCGGCCATGGAGCCCGAGTCGTCAATTAGGAGGGTGGTGTCGAAGGTTGCGAGGAAGGAGTAGGGGTCTTCGCCGCCGCTGTGGTGGGTGGCTACTGGCGTTGGGACTGGTGCTGAGGAGGCGGGAAGCTCGAAGGTTTGGGCTGCTGTGGGGGTCGTTGGGGATGGGGTGTAGGCTGGTGGAGGCTCGTTGGAGGGAACGGTGAAGGCGTTCATTCCTGGACGGTCTGGTCGTCTGGTTGCTGGAGAGGGGTTGGAGAGGGGATTTCTTCCTACGTCTTCTGGTGAGAAGGGGTTACTTCTACCCATAGTGCTCGAGGGTGATGGTGTCCGTGAAGGGTTTGAGGTTGTAGAAGCGTTGCTGTTCTTGCGACCAAGTTTGCGGAGAGAGCCAAAGATGGATCGATGAGGAGCTGCGTCCTGTGGACTGAGACTCCATGCTGATCCGGAAGGCATGATGATGTTGTGGTTGGACATAGGTGATTGTGTGGTGGTGTTGTTGCCTAGAGTATTTAGCTGTAGTATGATTGCTATGATGAGTGAATAACAACTCTGGATGACTAGTGACGAACTCTTCTTATACCGTTTGCTGAGAAATTGCCTCCGGCTATGATGATACAAACCCCACAGATTTTTCTATGCCAAGTGCGACTATGAGTCTGCCAGCAGCGCCAAGGGCAGTGAAAGCGTGTGGCGAATCACACGCCACTTCAGCACCCAATGAATTAAATTGCTACCTGCTTAATGACTTGAATCTTCTTTGAGCAGTCGTGGTCGACCGTTTGAGGGCTGTCTACTCTTATTGGTCCGTTAAGCGAGTGACTTAACTCAGCCTCGCTACGCAGTCACTGCGCCCTCCATCAACCATCTCACAACCGGACAGAGCCCAGTTACACTGAGTGACCTCAATATGGCTGTGTTCGATCTGCCTTCCCGGGAGCCTTCCTCGTGAATGTCATCAGATATCCCCACATACGACGTTTCGGGCCCTGAAGTTCATGCTGCTCCTGCAGGCGATCGACCGCCACATGCAGGAATTCTCCGAAGGCCAATAAAGAGATGAGATGATTTCTTGCAGATGGAACGAGACAGTATCAGAATGCAGGTACTAGCTGCTCCGGTATCCACAACCTCCTGCTTGGAGGGGTACATTGAGAGGTACTGCGGCCTGGCAAACTCACGAGGCATCTATGCAGGATCAATTGCTTGCCCATGGGATGAGGCAATGTTGTTGATTCTCCTGATGGGATGAGGCGACCTGTCAGAGAGTTCGAGGCCGCAGTTTGGGCTGTTAGACAAGGCTCTGCAAGTTCAGAAACGTCGATGTAACAAGAAGGCTGATGTTGGGGAGGCTGGAGCCTTTTAACGCAGCTCATGTCTGGAAGGATAGGGCAACAGAGCTGATGTGCCAGTTTATCTCCTAATTTGACGACGGGCGAGTGTAGCGATGGCGGAGCCAAGAGAACCTCGTTTGCGGCTTTCCGAAAGTTTTTTCACACCGAGATTTCAACGTTTCTTTGATGTCATTCACGGCGGTTAAGAGCGCTAGACTTATCACGAGGTACACATAGCTGGTTGGCTGTGCTGTCAGCCATCTTCTTAGCGTTGAAGGAGAAAGAGCCTCAACTCCCTTGGGACATTCAATTGCAGCTAGTGTCTGTCAAGATGTGAATAAATCACAGTTCATTGTCTTTGCGTATTCCAGTATGTGCAGATGTTCAAATATGTACATGAATTTTGGCCCTCGTCGCTCAGAATCTTATCTTCCTTCTCATAGCTTTCGTACAACACCTAGTTGACAACGGTGCTGTACGCCGAGGTTGTGAGAACAGCAGACGAACCTAAACGTTGTTAATGGCTTGGCTCAATTACTTGTAGTTAGAAAACTCACCAGTGAAAGGCTCGGTTCCAGCACCAATGCTAAGCAAGTATTGCGAAGATGGGAAGCTTTGATAAGTCGTCAAATACGTGAAGAAGTTCTTGATATCTCCAGAATATGAGGTAGCCTCGCTGGCAGCAACGAAAGAGTAAACGGTAGTTGAGCCGTTGGGTCCCTTGAACAGATTCCAGCTCACGCTGTTGATTGTGACAGTAGCAATCGCTGAACCGGTGCTAGAGATAGGTCCAGCACCTCCGAGGGCTGCAAGCCAGATCATGATCTCGTACTCGTTTGATCCGGTGGCGGTGGATGAGGTGAACATATCGTAGGAAACATCAGCGACAATGGAGGATCCAGTGTAGCTTGAGATATAGGTCAGTACTTATATCGGTAAGGGGCGAAGCCTGTCTTACCTCCACTTCCATGTAGATGGAATGCTGGTGATAGCTGAGATCTGCTTAATGGTTGATTGTGTGACAACGGCGTTGGCGTATGACTTGACAGAAGATGATCCTCCAGCCCAGGTCCATGAGGTGGACCAAGCAAGCGTTGTGCCAGAGACTGAGTTGACAGTCGTGCACTGCGATCCAGAAGTTGCTGCAGATTCACCCCACAGGTCTTGGTAGACGGTATATGTGCCTGTAGCTACCGAATCCCATTGTCCACAGATGGTGGTGGCACGCTTGTCCAAGGTCGCAGTAGGAGCTGCAACCGCGACAGCAGCGAAAGCAAGGGGGAAGAAAGCTTGAATGAACTTCATGGTGGTCAAAAGTAGAGATTACCAGGTTGAGAAAAGAAGTTTAAAGAGAGTACAAGCCAGACCAAGAAAATATTACTGAAAGGCGAGCCAACTTATTTATACTCCCAGTCGCGAGCTCGGAATCCGAGCTCGCATTCATCGTTCCTAGAAAACATTAGATGAAGAAAGGAGAAACTGGATCCCATCCTACCCCGCAATCGATCGCATATAGATGAACATCACATCTCCTTTTGTCGTCACCACCGACAGGAACAAGGTCACGTCCGGCACTTCCTGTTCTCGAAAAGTCCTTGCATTCCGGCGACAAGTGGGGATGGGAATGGCCGAATAGCTCCCGAGGTTTCAAGATTCCAGATTCCGCCAATGAAATCTCGAGATGCTCATTTTCAAGAAACGAAGATCTGAGGTTTATCTGAGTGAAGGAGGGCTAAGATGGGTATTTATTCCGTCCTTTGGGGGACGCCTCTTCTGATTTTGAGAGGGTCTTGTGGACGGGTTATAGTGTGCTTTGCAGATTAGGGGACGGAGATGATTGAAGCTTATTCTAGCTTCTGGGTAAAAGGGGATAAATAGATCTAGGGCGTTCATGTGAGCTTATATGAGGGGCATGGGACGATGGTCATTGGGTGAGTTTACTTCTATAGAAAAAGATCGGAACAGAAGGGAAGTCACGAGATATAAGGGTTTACTCACGTGATTTGGACGCTTCTTCCTGGGAGAAGTGTAAAGGTTCTTCTTTCAACATGATGATATATCTTGGTATGAGTGTCTCTTAGCTTTACAGGGAACGGTCCATCAAGAAGAGACTTTATTGGCTCAACTTCAGTCAGGTGAGCTTTAAGAATCATGTGATGTGTATCTTCCTACCCGAAACTTTTCAGCATTGGTATTAATATCGTTCACTACGATCAGTAGTAGAGATATGATTTACCAGTCAACATTCGGTCTTGATTCAAAAGTATTTTGCTTGTCCAAGTTTGTCCGTTAATCAAGATTTTTATTGTCTGTCAGTCTGCTCGTCACAGGTATGAATGTCTTCAAGATACGCCCACGAGAAAATCCTTAAACGGGGTCGTTTGAATAGGTTCAAAATGTTTAAGAGGTAAGAGCAAAAGGAGGATCGAGTTAGTGTTGCTCTAGACGAGCCAACCGCTCTCGCTTACAGTTTGTAAGCGCGTGATATTGATGATGACTGCCTTTTCCTCTTCAAAATGAGCTTCTTACTTTACATTCAGGCTTTCCCTCAAACCCAACAGCTTAGTGTTTCGTTGCGATTTCGGTCAGTTAATAGAGACCAGCCTTGGCTGTCAAAATGTTATCGAACAGAGGCACCAAATATGCCCAAAGCCAAGACATTCCTTGGGGATTCGCTCCTGGTGGCAGTGATCGATACGACAAAGTATCAAATCCAAATGGAGTGATCTCCTTTTCAATGGCTGAGAATGTATGATGCAATATCTTTCAGTTCCAATGGCTTGACTAATATGTTGCAGAGTCTGGTGCATCAAGAACTGGAAGACTTTGTCCCCAAAAATGTACGTCCTGCAAGAACCCTTCGAAAAGCATCGTATGAAAATCGGATACTCAGTTTTTAAAGGTCACGATCCCGGCCGAAGCTTTCGCATACCGTTACAGCGCTGGAGGTGGCCTACGATTTCCCATCGCAATGGCAAATCACTTGAATGAGTACTTCGATCCTCATTCTCCAGTGAATCCAGACGATATTCTTACGGCTGCTGGCCTGACAGCAATCGACGAGATGATTGCTTTTGCTCTAGGTGACCCTGGCGATGCAGTTTTAGTTTCACGACCAATATATGGGAGATTCGAACTAGACTTTGGGAACACGGCTGGATTGAAGATTGTGTATACTGATATGGAAGGTGTTGATACCTTTGCTCCAGAAATTGTTGGAAAGTATCAGAAGGCTTTAGATGCTTCGAATGCAATGGGAGTTAAGATCAGGTTCCTTATGATTGTCAATCCTCACAATCCATTGGGTAAGTGATACTCGTTCATGTTTTGACTTCTAAAGTGCTGATTGGAGCAGGGAGATGTTACCCCGAGACTACGCTGAAAGAAATAATGAAATTCTGTCAGACGAACGACATCCACTTGATCAGCGATGAAGTCTACGCCCTTTCGGTATACGATACTGAGAGCGACTTGCCGAATTTCACCTCAGCTCTTTCGATAAACCCAAGTGGGCTCATAGACAAAGACAAACTGCATGTCCTCTCTGGAATGAGCAAAGTGAACATCATTCTCTTTCCTTCTAGTCCACATCTGACAGCAGACATAGGACTTCGGATCAGTAGGTCTGCGTGTGGGTAGTCTAATCACCCAGAACGCTGAGCTTAAAAAAGCTGTCTCGGCAAATATGAGGTTCCACAATCCCTCTGGAATGGCGATAGCTGTAAGTACAGCGATTTTGGAAAACCGCAAATTCGTAGCTTCGTTTCTGGAACTTGCGAGACAGAGATTGAGGGAGAGTCGAGCATATACGGCTGAGGTGCTTGACAAAGCAGGGATCAAGTACGAACCTGGGTGAGTACTTGCCATGAAAGTGCTTGAAATGGCAGGAGCAGTGAGAGATGATGACTGATAAGCGACCATAGGAATGCTGGGTTCTTCCTCTATATTGACTTGAGCCTTTACTTACCGGATCTCAAGTCAACTGGTCCAGATGCTGAGCGTGGGAAGGAGTTTGCACTTGCGCAGAAACTACTCGATGGTGGAGTTGGTCTGCATCCTTGTGAGGAACAGAATGACAAAGCAGGACATTTCCGTCTGGTGTTCAGTAGTTTCGACAGAGATACTTTAGCTGAAGGTTTGAGAAGGCGAGTTCTCGTTCCTCTAACTTAAACAGCAAGTGGGCTGACGGTAATAGGCTCCTTTCTGTGTTGGAGATTAGGATCAGTTAGATATATGTGGTCAAGTGCCCAGCTTCAAAGATGGCGCTAATGCGCGCCCTGCGAGATCCGCGCTCCCAGCGCAATTTGCGGAGTAGGTACTACATAACACCTTGAATATTCCTCTACTTGACAAGGATTCTCTCATTCTCCTAGTAGAGATACTAGAATGTCTGTATTCCCTAAAAGACTGGTCTTCCTTGAGTTGTCCCATTATTTCACCAAACTGAAAAAGTGTGTGACATAGACTTGACTTCAAGAGCACCATCATGTCTCCCAGACTTTCAACCCGTACAAAGTCTGCCTGCCAAGATCACCAAAGGTACCAACAATCCAAGCAAAGAGAAAACAACAAGCCTCCAAACGAGTATTCCCAACATGACCTAAGTCTGCCTTCGCGATTCCTCAGTTCTCTTCGCATGAATACTGACCTGATTCGCATTGCTTTCCCACCCCAACCCATCTCCAGTCTCCACATCCTCACTCTTAACCGGATAGGTCTCATGAACCGTGATACCCTTCAGTCTTTGAATGATCAATTCCTGGCTATCATTCCCCATGCTCTGCATTCTATCCAGACTCTCCTCACTCTTACTCCTAATCTTCACATCCCCAGCCTCAACATCCCAGTCCCCAGACCAGAATCTCTTGCCTCCCGCTTTCGAACTCAGCTCATATGGTCCCTTATTCGAGCGCTCTTGTATATTCCTCGCTGTGCCATGCAAGTACGAACTCGATTTGAAAGAGCCTGTTGTCCAGAAACTCTTGCTGAAGAGTGGCTTTAGGATGGGCATATTGATCGTTACGATTCCAACAATTGTTTCGCGCACACCCCAACGGTTTATGTTCAGGGCAGAGGGGTTCGAGCCGAGGGTCAGCACGACTCGGATGATCGCTGCGGTGATGACGAAGAGTCCGGAACAGAGGAGGGCGGCGATGACGAGTTTTCGGTAGTTGGGAATCTTGAGCTTCCAGAGGAGGGGTACTGGTACTGCCAGAATAGCTGCATCTGTTCTGATGGCGATATTAGAAGATGTGGTAACAGAAGAACGAAGAAAGACTCACACGACGTTGAGCACCACTGTAACAAGGAAATTCTGCATCTTCAAAGTGCATTTTAATCCGGGATCTGGAACCACTCTGTATGAAATCAGCTTCGTTGTAGTGCTCAAACTCAGTGACCACTGACTGCCAATTCCTCTGAGTTGGGAAGCATCCAAAAGTGAGAGTGCAGACTACAGCGATATATGCTACCGCACAAGCTCCACCGAGGCACTTGACGTATTTATGTTGCCAAAGTCCGACGGTGAGACGATGAAAGAAGAATAACATTGTAAATTTCATGGTCCATATAAGGGCTGTGTAGCTGTACCTGAGATTCGAAGTTTCAAAGTCAGTCCTTACTTCGGACGTCCAGACTTTGTAGATGTGTGGTTTGAGATCAGGAACTTACCAGGCGGCAAGCTGCTCTTTTGATCCGTACGTATACATAGCAATTTCCTCGGACGTCAATGGTCTCGTTTTCTGCACCACACTCGCTTCCACATTTGTCCCAGTATAGTATATAATATGCACACTAGAGATATGAGGTATTAGTGCTTCTGTGTGAAAGATAGGAAGTTCCAGGAGAGCTGTAGTTAGTACAAATGAATGCAACGAAACAGCGGAGCGGAGCATCTCCCATCGGCAGAGGACGCGGGTATAGAACATATCAAGACATCCTTACGTTGCTGCATCCATTGTGAACATTGCCAATGTCAAAATAGACATGTAGTCCTGGAAAAAGTCAGTATTACCACATCACACATGCCAATTGAAATAGCCATACGGCTCAACATGTTGGGTGATTGTGTTCATCGGATGAACTTAAGCGACGTCCCAATCATTTCCCCAAGAAGGATAAATGAAAGAATGGCCTACATCTCCCTGGAAGCCTCGAAACCCAACTGTCCTGATTCTCGCGAAAAATCGAAGCAGAATTACAACAACACCGATCCCATACAAAGTCCACTCTTCCCTGAGGAACTGAACAAACGTCAGCAAGTAATTTTCATAGCAGGAAGTAATCGAGAGACATACCTCAGGATCCTGTTCAAGTGAACCCATCTTTCCAATAGCCCCGACAAAATGTAATGTGCAAGAAGTAAATATGCGGGGAAAGAACGAAGAATGAAAAGCAATTATCAACCCCAGATCTGGGATGAACGGCCAAGATTTAAGACAAACGCAACTCTTGACTTTTTCCCCATACAAGTCATGTTCTTGGAACCCATTGGCCACGACGGCCTGTCAGTCTGCTCGGAACATCTAGACTTCGAACCTGATTTCATAGCGTCAAGACACTCCAATTTCGGACGGGAGGGCCCTTGAAACTAATAGAGGATCAAATAAGAGCTTTGATCAGGACCGGATTCTCGCCTTGCGAGCAATCCAGGAATGCCATTGAGTGTCAAAGAATGCATTTCGCAAGGAGGATGCCGGAACCAAGTGGGCATACAGGTCCGTGCGGCTGAAGATCGCATGTACGTCGGGGATATTCCTGGTGTGAATCGTGGAGTCAGAGCCCTGCTGTGGCGCAAAGACTGTCTGGGATAGAAGAATAGTAGATTATTGCGGAGATCCTGGTTGTCGATTGCGAGAAACTCTATTGTTGAATATGCAGCCAATTCTGCAAGCGCGATACGTTTCAAGAATGTGTCTGTCTGTCTTCGAGAAGTCGAGTTGTGATGTTTGCGTGAACTCAAAACGGAGCCTTGTCAACCGGCTCGCGGAAAGCCAGCCACACGGGAAGGTAACACGTTGTCTAGGGGAAGCGCTAAGATAGTCAAACTTAGCTGCCCGTCTTTAGTGTTTGGCAGTCTATTGAGGAACTAAATCCTTTGATAGTCCGGCATGGATAGAGCTTCTAGCGAACCATAATTTCCTATCAACGAGCTGGACATCCCATCTATGAGCCTCATTTTCATGAGTGGGTCGAGTAGATCTTGATTACTCTGCCAACGCTGCATGCCAAGAGGATGAAGCAAGTGGTCTGACCTTGAGTTTGTCGTTTATGACAGTGGAAGAGTGGAGAGTCCTTGAGATGAGTTCATGGCGCAAATAAGGTTCTAAACGGATTTGCAAACTGTAAATTCTCACCCATCTAGCAGCTCCATGAATCGGGATGTCGTGACACTGGCTTTCAAGCCCTCGTCCTGACTCGTTGTGATTCACGACTACACTCTTCAAAAGTGCAAACATTCTCGAAGCCTTCCACAGGTTGAGGTGTTGAGGAGTCTGGGCTTCCAGGTACAAGAGACGATTTGCATAAATGAGACGGAAAAGCATTAGGAGCTCAATAATGGGACGATAGGAGGCCTTTCCTTGGCAATACCATCCACATATAAGCATATACGCGTCCTTTATGTTTTCGACGAACCAGAGATCAAAGCGGGATCAGTGACGATGATGCGCGAGCTGTTCCACTGCAACGGATCCTAGCCATGTTATAGAGGGAATCCTGGTCGAGGCACTTGCCTCTGTTCACTAATCGAAGGATCCATTGAATTGACAGTGATGACTACGTGCTCAGACTTCTTGGAATACTTTTTCCCCAGATCGTATATTCGTCGATGCTTGAATCTACACGACGCTAAAACGACACGAGCACCATTAAAATCTCTGTTCCAGTATACGAATTTGAGATGAGAGCAATATCTGGTACATTTCGTATACAAACTGCGATTGTGCGGCGATGTGGGGTATACATGTGCTGAACCATATTTACATCAGTACTCCTTCGCGAGGATCTTCTTCAACGCCCCGACTTCTTTCGTCCAGGCCTCAACCTTTTGTTGACTTGCTGCCAAGTTCGTCAAGAGAAACTGAATCCGGGGTCCCAACTCCCTCTGGCGAGGTAGGCCTCCAAGCATTGTCAGCTCATTTTCATACTTATCAATGCTCTTCGTCTCAATTGTGATCAACTCCTTCAATACTGCTAGATCAAGACGAGATCGCAGAGCCGTATCGTCAACGATCTTCTTGAATGACTCCCTCAAGAGTGGTTTCCCTGGGAGAATGGTCGCAGGACGACCGTTGTGAGTCTTGATGCTGATCAATTCAGCTGCTGCCAGCGCTTCCAAGACGCCTTCACCATTCGTCGCAGCAGCCGTGAGGGAGGATGCGAATGTATTCGAAAGCAACACCTCGTTATAGCGTAGATTTTCCTGTTCTGCAAGTGATTTTACTAGAAACCAAGCTTGCTCGGGGGACCATTTGCGGTCTCCTTTGTCAAGTGTCAAGAGATACATCTTCATTATTTCGGAAGCACTTCAACAACTTAGCACAATATTACCGATGGCATAATAGCTAAGAATGGATGTCTTACCTCTGCTCAATGATCTCTGCTAAAGCCTTCTTAGGTGTTTGTCCAGTCTTCAAGCGACGTGCAAGAAATTCTAGATCTGTAAGTCGGCCTCCGAGCACTGCAATACACTCGTCAAGTTCTTCCAAGTCACGGTGTTTTATGCTTGGGGACAGTTTCACAGCTTCTCCCGTGGGGTCGTGCTCATCTTGGTCAAGATGGGTTACAACGAATTTCTTCGCTACTTCTGGAGTAAGATCTCCGAGAACTATCTCTCTAAAGACTCTGTCTGGTAAGGCTTTTGTAAGAGGCTTTGAGTAGGAGATGTCATTCGTCAAGAAGATAATATGCGAGATGTTTTGTGTCGTAAGAGCAGCTGCCCATTCAGATATCTTGTCGTATACCACAGCGACTTCGTCAGTCTTGAAGTTGTCAACGACTATGACTGGCCGAAATTCGGGATGAGCTTCCAACCAGTCTAATGAAATTCGAATTAGTAAGTAGACTCGTAAATAAATTCACGAAGAGGGAGCTTACCATCATCATTAAGGGAAGCGTCCTTGTCGTCTTTGTTCCTGTGGCTAAGTGCTACCTGCTTCAAAGCTGTAGCAGTAGTTTCGAGTATCTTTTTGAGCTGGCTGTCCAGAGTTTCGGAAAGTCCGCTTTTGCTTCCAATGGTCGCTTGGGATGCTAGGTCAATGAGACTGCTCATGCTATTCAAAATTGCGAATAATGGCCGATATCTAGAATGACAAGTCAGAAGGGTGCATATCTCTGGAAACGCACAATATCGCTTGCCAGTGCAGACTTACCCAACCTCACTTGCTAAAGTAGAAATAGTGGCACTATCTCCTCGTGCTTCTACGATTCTCTTGCAGTCAAGATTTAGTATGTTTGGTCGTCCCTTCAGAGCCTCATCTAAGACCTCCTTTTTGCCAGATCCGCGAGGACCTTGGATGATAATGAAGGTTTCGGCAGTTCTTGAATATCAAAAATTAGTCAAGTGCCCAAGATATAAAGAAGTGGAGGGTTCTTACTCCATCAGCCATGTCCTGAGTTGATCAATTACTTCTTTTCGATCATCGAATATCGCGCCAAGGCTAGCTTCCTCACCGCGATGCAATCGGAAGGTAAAAATGTCGCCCGCTTGATTTTTGAACCACTTGTAGATCTTATTGTCCTTGAGATGGAAAGCATGCTCCACATGAGCTCGGATAAAAAATGTCCTCATTGGGTCAAAGACTGCAGCTGCTATGATCGCAGTGAGAGCAGCTATTGCGGGGATGACAACACGTGGATGGTTGAGTAACCAGTCCCAGATCCTAGAAGAAAACATTAATACACACTTCCGTACATTCAACTTGTAAGTGGAGTAGAGGGAGTTCGTTACTCCGTGCATTGGAGACGTACCAGTGTGTTTTCAACTTCTGCTCATAACTCAATCTCAATTCAGTACCCGCTGCTCCACCACCTTGAGCTTCTGAAATCTTAATTCCATGCATACAATTTCTTGCCATGATAGAATGTCGAAGTCTAGCAAAATCGAGGTATGCGAATTTTGGAAGAACCTTTGAGTCTGACGCTTGTGATGTGATCTCAGCAAGTTTGCCATATTTCCGAAAGAGACTATAAAGGGTTTCTTGAGATAATTCTGCTGCTTGTCCTCCTGGGCTTGTAGGAACGAATTCGACTTTTATCCGGCAACTTGGAAATCTAAATGGACAAGTAGTTAGATTCAGCTGCATGTGTTTCTTGAGGAGACTTACCGGTGTAGGTCCTCCAGCCAAGGCTTACCAACAACCAATTTTGTACGAATTCCTCTAAAGGGACTGAACCATGGCTACAATGTATGTTAGCTCTTACCAACAATACACCAGATCCATAGATACCTTCACTGGGTTCTCTTCCAAATAGCGTCCAACAAGCCCCTCGACCTCTTTCGCTGTCACAGCATCTGGATGTGAGAATTTGACGAATGCCCCGCCATCTATTGTATCAGAAATTTAAGATTAGCATATCTTTTATAGCTTGTGTAGACTAATATTCCATGTCTTGGAACTTATAGAAGAGAACTATGTAATGGTCTGCATTGGGCCTATTCCTCAAGAAAAGTCTTACCCTTCAACCGAGGAAGTATCTCCGTAATTTTCAATGGTACCGACGCCGGTATTGCCTGCTTAACAAGTCCAATTGGATCAAGAACTGAAAGAGTCTGACTATGGAATCGATTCAGAAGGTCTGGAAGGTTTCGTTCGGAGCGTAATGGATATCGTAGAAGCCATGTGAGCTTCAGAGGAAAGAGGTTGTCGAAGAACAGAATCCCCTCGTTGAACCCAGCAGCAATATGCCCTGACTGATCCTCTCCCGTCTCCGTACTTTCTCTGCGTATGCCTCTCCACACATCTTTCCTCAGTCCCACCCTAGGTCTTGGTGTGCTTCCGCCATGGTAGAAGTCTCGTCGCTGCGGTTTCGTCCTCAATCCGGGGAGGCTGGTCGGATTGAAGAATATGCGTCTCGAGGTCTGCATCTTCGTATCAATTCGATGCCACGGCGACGATCATGACTTGAGAGTGGCAGACCGCAGAGGAAGCGCGTCAATCAAGGAAGCTCTCATGCTCACGCGTTTTCGTCTTGTCGTGTCCATGAGGTCATAAGGCTGCAATTGATACCCCTGTTAGCACCAACCAATCAGATATCTCAAAGTAAATATTGCTTGAGAACTCACGTACCTTCACACATCAACAATCTTCGACCAGGAAACAGACATTCGACGTTTTCCTACCGCAGACTAAGTTTCAAGTGAAACCTTTCCCCGCCCCGCCTTCTCCAGCGAAGCTGGTTGGTACGAGTCGCTGGTTATCTTTCTGCACAATTGATTCTGTTACGAGTATTGCTCTTCTTGATTTGACTGCAATTGATCGGGTCATTTTGTTCTAAAGATCTGTGCCACTGTGAAGGGGGTTACCCAGTCTCTGTTTGACATCGTCTTGACCGAAAGTCTCTTCTGTAGAGTTCGTACGATTTCTTATTGGAAGAGAGTCTAGACTTATCTATTTGACATAATTCAGATGAACACCAAGCTTCACAACATCCATGCTTCGAATTCTTGGCATGAGTATCCTTGTAGCGCTAGCTATCAGTGTGCTACTTTGCATTCCATTCGTCAATATCCCAGGATCTCAGGACGAATAAAAGCCCTTAAAACCACGCCGTTGAGATATAATTGAGTGCCGTCCAACTAGAACCAAAAATGGTGGTTGGGGGCTGCGACCAAGTTTCATATATATACATGGAGTCTTTCATACCGAGTTTCCAGTTGCCAAGCTTGTTCGCCGAGTCTCGCTGTGCCAACTCTTAGCCAAATGTCACGCTGTTGTAAACGCACGTCGTCGAAGATCCTGAAGTATGGCTCGCACCTCCTGATACAGCATACTTGAATGAGCTGCTAGCAACATATCTGCGTATGTCAGAGATAAATTTTGAGATGCGAAGAGGGCTTCTTACGCTCCGTTACACCAAGACTGAGTGGTTGATGCCGTTATAGACAGACTAGACCACTGCACTTGACCGAAGTCCCACACTCCACTGTTTTGCAACTCGATAGAAAGGACAGCCTTCAGACACTCAGTATTTGTCAAAAAGGTTGGCAGCGCAAATCAAACATACCTTGTCAATCGTGCCTCTGTTGGCTATAAGAGAGAAGAGTTTAGCATAGAACCGTCCTTGGAAATCGAGAGAATACCTACAAAATGAATTCCCAGAAGATCCACTCTGCGCAGTTGCGCCTGCAGCTCGTCCTGCAGCTCCGGGCGATATGGACCAAGTGTCAGTCCACTGAGCATTCGCACCGACTGAGAAGGTGCTGGTGATTGAGTCGCCAGGATACACTACTTAATTTAACGTCTTGCAGTACACCCATTTCTTTTGCAGACTCACCTCTGACTGATGTTGCTTGATAGTCCGGACTTTAGTGGAATTAGATGATGTCTTGTTCTCGAAAAGCAGAGAGGACTTCCAGTTATCGTTTGACTTACTTGCAACAATATTCCACAAAAAATTGCCATGTCCCAGGAACTCTTGAATCGCTCACGACACTTTGGAACACAAATGTATCATCATCGTTCTGAAGTCCAGGCCAGACTCCATGGCTGCCGAGTCCACGAGATATACTCGGCACGATCATTGTGACCTGAAACTGATATCGCGTTAGATGGCCGTCCTCGATGGCATGGGACCACGAACCTTTGTAATACCAGCATCTGCGTTGAACCAAAGGGTATCGTTTCCATGCACAAAGCTCAGGCCGAGACAAAACCATAGCACAAGGAGGCCAGCAACATTCCTCATCCTGTGGTCAATGTCGGGACGGCCAGTTTGACAGCACCAACAAGAAATGCTATGAAGTTATTCGAGTTGGAGAAATGTGATGATCATCCATGATTTGAGATGAGGACATGTCTTGAGGAGAAGTCATACAGTTAGTGTTTGTTCAAGAACAGGAAGGTGCATCTGCACCCACACCACAACGACAGAAGGAAGAATCAGTCAGAGCGAAGGAGGGTGCCAAGTCGCGAAAGTTAATCCGGGTTCTGGTCTTTGATCCCTGATACTCGTCCTTGTCGATACCGAATTACCTCTTCAGTCGGATGATCTTGTGCCGTTTCCTCCGCGACTTCACAAGGAAGGTATCTAGACAGGGCTGACAAGTTCCAAGCCCCAAGATATCACATCTCGCTGAATGGCGACATCTCAGTCCTCAACATTTTCTAGAAATTCACTTGGCGTTAGACACATCCTCGACTTTGACTTCTTGGTCTGCGGAATCAGTTCCTGAGGTCCGTCTGCACGGCCAAAATGATGGGGCAGAAGAACCGATTGGGAATGAAACTTTAAATCTGCCGCACGAGCATGCAGTCTGATATAGCCGGAATCTGAAAGCCGGGTAGGATCTTCTTTGGGTGCGGATGAAAGATGCGATCGAAACGTGGAAGACAGAGCCGAGGAGGGGAGGGGTAGAAAACTATTAATAGACCATCACGTGGGGAAACCCCTTTCTATTACATTTGGACATTTGGACATTTGGACAAAGCATGTAGGTTGAGACTGGCTATTGGCGTAGTATTAGCCGCCGTTGTTACTGCCATCTCGGACGCAAGAACTGCTTGTAGCCTCCGAATTGAGACTGCATGAGGCATGTTTGACAGGTCAGACTAGGGCTTCGCCTTCTTCAACCGTATTTCCGGAGAGTAACTTCATGTACAAACATATATTGATCTTAGGACTTCTTCAGTCTATGTGCCTCATTTGCAGCTTAGCTTCTTTCAACGTTGCAATGAAATATACACAAGAACAAGGTTATTGCTCTTAAGATTGCTGCTCACTGAGTGCTTCCCTCTCCTGCATCAACCTTCGGAATAGAACCAAACAAATACTCAGCCATAAAGTCCTACTCGCTTACAGCCTTTTCCAATTTCGAAAACGGATAATGACAACAAGGTTCTCTCATCAGTCCTTCCAGAGCAGATTCGCTTCGACTCGCCAAAGAATTGAACAAAGTTCACCACGAAGGTTGGGAGACGGATTGAATAGCGAACAGTACAACACATAAACTTTCATGTGATTTTGTCATGTCTGACAAAAGTCTGAAGTGAGAAATGTAGCTTTTAATGTGTCTGCGGATGCTTCCTTACAAAATGGTGAAGTTATGTAAGTCATAGCTGCTCAAGAAATTGAGGTCGGCAATCTTCTGCGAGGCTCCGAGCCGACCTCAAGAAAAAGTACACCTCGCAGCCTCATCACTTCAACATCTTCACACACACTCAAGACCTCACAATGGGGTGGCTTTGGTCTTCGACGCCCGAATCGACATCATCTCCTTCATCACAAGATCCCAAACCTCTCCCACCACCCCAATCACTCCCAGAGACTCTCACGACGTCCACCGCTTCGAAACCTCTCTCCCGCGACGAAGTTGCAGATCAAGAACTTCAATCCTTCCTCCAAGAAATTGCTACCGACACCGCACCCAAGAAACAGAAATACAACCGCATCTCCCGCGCCGCCACCAATAATGGCATTCCCACCACCAATTCAGACTCCAACGAACCCCTAGGCGACCAATTACTCCCCACAGATATGTCCTGCAGACAGGCCTTCGATGAAGCTTTCTACTGCAATTCATTTGGTGGGCGATTTAATGATCTATATCGTTACGGCACATTGCGGTCATGTTCTGAGCACTGGAATAATTTCTGGTTCTGTATGAAAACACGATCATACACTGGGCAGGGGAAAGAAGATGCCGTAAGGGAGCATTATAGGAGTCGGGAAAGTATGAAATATAGTAAGGATTTAGGGAAGGAGAGCAGTGAGAATGTGTGGAAAAGTAGGGATAAGAAGGTTGCATGGGGGACAGCGTTCAATGAACCATTCCCTCCGCAATATGAGGGCAGTGATGAGGAATGGAGACGATTAGAGTTGGCCGCTAGGAAAGCGAGGAGTGGGCGTGTTGATGGGACTATGGATTAGAATACACATGTGCACTTTTGGACGGCGTTGAGTTTATATGTGCCTAAGGTACGATGTTGGGATAAGATATCAGGCGTTTGGTATACATCTCATGTCTATGTGCAAACTCCATGCGTCATGCTGTCGATGCAGCGTCCAATTCCAACGCCATAACCACCATCGTGCTGTCGTATACTAAGTAAAGCCAAAAAGTTCGTACCACATGCGCCACGCTGAGAAACTCACACCTTGACAGCGAAGTGCCAAGGCCAGCCATATTATGTCCCCGATGTCAAATCCAACCACAACGCCGGGATATCTTACAATAGGTGACTACATGCCACCCCCATTTTGCATTCCATTCATTCTCTGGGCTACTGCCATTTGCTGTCTCGCTCTATAGCTTGCTTCAAACTGTTGTCGAGCAGCCGCAGAGCATCGTTGCTTCAGACTTTGGTCTACGTCTGGAGGTAAGCCTCCGGGATATTGTGCTGCCATGCCTTGACGCTGGCTAACATAAAGCTGATTTGCCATTTGAGCAATTTGTCGCTGCATCATCTGTTCTCGCATCATAGTCTGTTGATCTGGATGCTGCTGCTGCTGCTGTTGTTGCGCTTGCTGCTGCTGTTGATGCAATTGCTGCTGCTGTGCTTGTTGGGCAGCTTGTTGCTGTATCATTTGCATCTGCTGCAGACGTTGCATTTGTTGCATGTTCGCCTGAGGATTCGAATTGACGTTCATGAAATTCTGGTTCATGTTTTGCGGCATACCCGTTGCCTGGTTCATCTGTGCCAGGCGTGCTGCATATTGTTGTGCCATTGGATTACCTTGACCAAGTTGCTGGTTAAGTTGCTGAGCACGCATTGCCTGCGCCTGAGCTTGCATCATTTGTTGCTGGGTCATTGGGTGACCCGTGTTCAGCATCCCTCCCATTCCTTGAGCAGCCGCAGCTTGATTTCGGAGCATTTGCTGCATTCTCTGCTGTTGTAGAACTTGCATCTGCTGAGCACTCATCTGCATAGGTTGACCATTCATCATCGGAACCTGTGGCGTTTGACCCATTGGACCTTGTAGCGGGCTTCCTTGGCTCATGCGAGGTGTCTGGCTCATTTGTCGATTCAACGGTGTGGATACTTGAACGTTTGGTGTGGAGCTCGGCATACGAGGTGTTCCAGCGTGACTTTGCTGACTCCTCTGAGGTGCCATGCCTTGTGATGCAGGAGCACCCATCGGATGATGATTTTGTTGTACAACGGAACCGGGACGAGGTGGACTGCCTCCCATACTCGAAGTAGAATGCTGCATTGGCGCATTACTCATATTGTTAACGTTAGGCGAAGAGTGGCTGTGCGGAGTTCCGTTGCGAACAATAGGCGACGATGTTTGAGCTTGGGAAACTTGTTGTTGATGAAAGCGCTGTGGTTGTGCGTTCATGCCATTTGCAACAATACCATTTGCTTGTGGATGTGCGTGGGGTGCTTGGATCTGGGTAGGCATGCTCTGATGTGTCTGTTGCGCTTGTTGAGCCAACCGACGTCGCTGGGCTTCTTGTTGCAGTTGTTGCTGCTGTTGAGCCTGTTGCATGGCAGCGGCAGTGGCACGATTCTTCTCCTCCGCAGCTCGCTTATTGTTTTCTTCGAGCTTATTACGCTCTTGCTCCACTCTCTGCTTTCTCTCTGCCTCTTCTCGTCGTAACTTCTCTTGTCTTTTATTCTCTTCGTGATTAGCCCGGATATTCTCGAGCGTCTTAAATCTCTCGAAACGCGGTTCGAAAGAAACTCCAGCTGGTCCATCGCCATTGGCGGGATTGGCACCACCTGGTGCACCTGCAGTATTCGATGCTAAACGTTCGTCAAGGACAAGCATGAAACGCTCTTGGTCTGCTGCCAGAGCTTCGTCTGCAGCCATTTCCGCTACAGTCCTCTTTCGGGTCTTGGGTGCGGGTGGTTGTTCAGAATGCATTGGATGAGCCAAAGATGAGAGCAATGCTGCAGACTCTGCTGCATTGGCTACAGGCTCAAGCTTAAGCTCAGCGGTCCTGGCTAGTGTAACTTGGGATTCAAAGCCATAGACATTACTGATGTCTAATTCCGCTTTCGTCCTTTTGACGCGCTTCGCCGGTGGTGCCATGTTCAACTGCGGGGTTGGAGGAGCACCTGTCGTTGGAGTTGGGGGAACGGTAGCGGACAGAGGCCCTCCGTTAACCTCTTGACGTGACCCTCTTCGGTCTTCAGGAGAAGCATAGGCCTCGCCGGCTTTGATTGCCAGGTCAATGTGATTGCTGAGCGGTGTTGGATGAAGCACGACTGTTATGACTTTGGGCTTTCTAGGCGGAGATATCGACTTGTTGCGTTGGATATCTCCGGGCAGGTTTGGAGCTGGCATATTTTCCTTGTCTTTCTGCTCGGCAGTTTTAATTTTGTCTTCAACCTCAGCATCTTTGCCCTTGCCAGTCCCGATATTTTGAACCGGGTAGGGAACATATGAGGATGGTGTGAGAAATGTGTTGTAGTTATGGACCGAAAATGGGACAGTCTTGCCTGGCCCTGTAGCTGTTCGATTAGGACCTTGAGATGGAGCAATGGATTTGTGGTCGTGAATCTGTACAATCATGCATCCGTCATAAAATTGAACATCTTGCATGAACTCCAATAAATCGTGGGGTACAGTCCGTTGCCGTATATGCTCAAGTACCATCCTCATGGGCGATTTATAGGTAAAGCTGCCCTCTTGCTGATCAAATCGAAAGTGTGTTGGGTGAAGATGGATAATTAGAGAGGGCGGATGCCCTCGATACTTCTTGAGGATATACTCGGCGGTCAATACTATAAAGGTTAGTACAAATGCTTATCAATCGGCCATGAAAAATCAAACCATATGGTTGTGGCTCTGCAGGTTGAGCCATAGCAACTTCTCCAACTATACTCGCAGAGCGGAGCCCAACACTGCTATTCCTCTGCCCGCGACCTAGAAGTTGAGGTGGAGCATCGCGCCTGATGCGATTTGCAGACCTCGATCCTGTGCCATTACTCCCCATGCCCCCCGATGTGAGATTTGGTGAATACTTCGCAGCAGCAGGTAGTCTGCTGGCAGATATTGAAGGTGAGGGGGATGAGGTGGAGGAGTTTATTCCGTTCGTTTGAATTCCGGGAGGGACTGGACGCTTGACTTTAGAAGACAGCGACTGTGTCGCCGTCGCTGAGGGCGCCATCGACCGCACTGCCTTGCCCAGGTCGGCTTCCTTGGTGAAGCTTTGAGTACGCGCTCACGGCTCTCCTTCGCTATCGGTGCCTTAATATGTATGCCTCCATACAATGCGGTTCTCGAGGCTTCGATCGCTGTTCAGTGGCGCATTCGTTCGTAAAGGTTCGAGGAGCTATTGATGCATATTCCAATGTGATTATGCGATATGCGATCGATGTTCAAAGACGCCTTGAATGTGAGAGTGTGGGGAGGACAAAGAGCCGCATGACTAGGTTGGTGAGGTGCGAGCGATACGCTTACATAAGCTAATATCATAATCAACTTCATCACGGTGAATTTTCTTGGTTGCAGATTCAAACGTAATATTTGACAAAAAAAGGTACCCTATTCACATTCTAAATGCGACCAGTGATATTTTGAGGTGGCTACCGCTTCCTCGGCAGGTACAACACGGTTATGCCAGTCCTCCTGTAACCGTGCAGAACCTGGGTTGAGTTTTGGACAACAGATTCTTCAAGAAAAGATCGTACAATATGGAAATGAACAGGTGAACCTGTCCTTCCGAGTTCAAATAACTATCTAAGATGCACGCATTACAGACTCAGCAACCATACAAATCACGTTGCCTTACCTGGTGATTCAATTGAAGTGCTTTCAAGTTACAGGTTACAGACATTCAAAACTGTGGAGTCTTCGACAACCTTTTGAGCTTTCAAGCTGTACATCATGCTCGGTCAATAAACCTTGATTTTTACACTTGTCTGCTGTGTGTTTTCAATCTGTTTGGATACAGCATGTGTTATTGTGCTTTTTACTATCCTCATTCATTGCACTAGAAGAAGATAATATTGCGTATTGAAGCTGTTATTCTCGACTTCAAAAGTGAACACAAGTTCCAGAAATTGTGTTGTTTGCGAGACTCAAGTAGAGATCAAAAGAGCACCAACATATCAGAGACGTTTCTTTTTCCTGTCGAGTAAACTCGTGCTTGGCAAGCTAAGGTAGGAATGGAACACACAGCATAGAGAACTAGACAAGCGCCCTAGCTAGCTCATGGCGAAAATGAAGCATTAGAGTTCGGTTAGCCTTTGGAGGTGATGTCCGATGGTGAGGCAGCAGTCAGGTCCCTTCATGGGCAAGTAGTAGAGAGAACTGTATACAGACTCTAAACCAAGTCGAAAGTCCGACTCTTGAGAAGGCTAAGAACTATAATCTTCATAGAATAACAAAGCGCCAGCTTAAAAGCTTCAGGTTTGGACAGACTTTCTTCTTCTTGGTCTCTTATCATGTCCAATTACTCATGTCTTTCACTTGTATTCTGCATTCCCATATTCTAAAAAAAAATTCACTATTTGATCCTCAGCTGCACAAAGTGAAAACGACCGTATTGAATTCCCAGTGCAAGTCCCTCTCCAGTCCAGCTGGAAAAACCTTCCATCATTTTGTTACTGAACTCATGGCCCTCAGAGAAAAGAACGCACTTTGAAGGCCACCGATTTCGCGAAACTCAAGTCCGACAACCAAATGAAATGTATCGACGAAGGTGCCAGTTTTCGCTCGTTGTTGCATCAGAAGAAAATTCTAACTGTGGCTAATTGACTCCAAAGCGGGGCAATGGCTTCTTTGCGCACACTCCAGAGACCCCGTAATCTCATGGAAATACATCACACGCTGACAACACAAAGGAGAGGAAGTCGGGACCATCCTTGCCAATATCCGCAAACTAGACTCTATAGTCTTGCCACCTGTTTTTCTTTGCAGCCGTCGGAGACTCTTCGTTTCCAACTGCCTGCCGCTTCTTTTTTCTCATCTCCTTGGCTCTTACGCGAGCTTCAAGACTGAACGGATTCGAATCTGGGGTAGGAGGGGTGTAAGTAGAAGTCTTTCTCGTGGGTGTAGATGTATGAGACAAACGAAACTTGCTCATTGACCGCTGTGAAGATGCCGGTGTGTATTCAGACACATTATCATCTGAATCATCCAGAATGGTTACTTTCTTGGGACTTTCATATGAGAAGCTTTGTATCTTGCGCTTCTGCACCGTCTTTGACGTTGTAACCACTTGAGTGTAGAGTGGCTCTAATCGAGGGCTACTACCTATGATAGGTCGTGGCTCTGGGTACTGGGTGTGGAAATCCGGAGCCTCAAATTGAGCAATCGGCTTAGGTGCCTTTGTCTTCGGCGTGTGAGCCTTTGGCGGCGTCGGGATCTCGACAACGAAGCTAGGTACAGTCTTCTTTGGCGTGGCTCCGTACTCAAGCATCATATCCAGGGCTTCAATTATCTCTTGATGGTCTTCTTCTTGGACTGCGTGCTTTGGGTATATGTCAAAACCGTTCTTGTCTTTCTTGGGCGCGACCTCCGCAACGTTGTCCATGATAACAAACGTAAACTTTATGCCCGTGAATGTTTCAATGAGTTGCTTAAACTCCTTACAAGGGCCGCAAGGGGCTTTGCTAAGAACAAGTTCGGCTTCGAACGTTTCTCCTATCTTGTCCAGGAGCCATATACTTTGAATGACCTTTCTGACGGGTGACTTGATCCCAAAGACCTTGGTCGCCAGGTGGTACGCGTAATATAGCATCAATGTCGGCTCGACATGAGACGCATATCCGTCGCCGTCTTCTCTGTCATTTGCTTTGTCCCAACATCCGGATCGGAAGTTATGATCGAGTGTTTCCGCCAAGTACTTGACTTCGTTGAGCCAGAACTCGGTATCCAGCATTCTGGGATGGAAATCCAAAACATTGGTCCATCCTGATATGGCACATTGAAGTGGGAAACTGGTACCCTTTGCTCGGACAAAGCCAAGTGTCTTTCGCTTGCTGTACGCGCTGTGATTGGCCTTGAAAACCTCCGCCACAGAGAGCAGATACAAAAGCTTGGATTCTTTGGGCCCATACAGCACGTATTTGCCGTAGTATGGCAGAGTACTGGCGACAGTGACGTCGGGGATATCAGGCATATCGGCGATACTTCCAAGATGCTGAAGCGAAGTCTTAATGACATGACAATTCTTGTGGAGAGTCGAGACGATATCTGCATGGAGCACATCATCCTCGGCTAGAAGAGTCTTCACATCTTCCGGGTCGCCCACTGTGGTTAGAGCTTCTGCAAGGTTTTGGATAAGTTTGATCAAGTCGAGTTTTGATGCCCTGTTCACCCTGCCTGGCTTGCGCCGACGAAGAGCAAGTGAAGAGCCATTTTGGGAATTAAGAGTGTGATCTTCAAGAGCAACTTTCTTGGCCTTCTTGGCCTTCGGCTTCACATTTGCGGCTTCGTTCTCGACAGAGGCCTTGAACCTCTCCTTCTGACGATTCTGCATCTCTTGAAGAGTCGATGTTTCATAATCCGACTCTTCGCTCTGGTATCGCTCTTCGGCTTCTCGCTGAGCGAGTAGTTCAGCTTTACGTTCTTTGGAGTGCCTACCCATGGTGAAGTTGTCACTGTTATCTGGAGAATTGTGAGTCTAGAATTAATGATGGAGAGAGAGAGACAAACCCGAAGAAGTACTTAGTGCTAGAGACTGTCAAAGAAATAAATGAGCTATTGATTGGACAACGACTTTGCAAGCCCAGTATCTGTTTGCTGGATGTGGAAGTGGTCGTATTTGAAAGAGAGGTTGAAAGGTGAAGGCTGGATATGGTCAGCCCAGTCGCAATGGGATCCGAGATCCTCGGCTGCAAAGGTGAAAACTTGCAAAGGCAAGAATATACTGACTTGAATTGTGTCGTGTAGATTTCAAGATTCACCAACGGAATCGAGAATTTCAAGTGCGGGGTAATGTCGTGAAAAGAAGAAAAAGCAAGTAGAGCAGGGTGTGCGAGAGTGAACGTTGGAGAGTTTGTGACAAAGTGGCGAAGAGGAAGACGAAGTGAACCAGAAGTTGGAGAATGGTGTGAATAGAGAAACTCTTGGAAGATAGACGTAGATGAATTTTAGTTTGACATGGAGCCGAGTATATCTCATGGATCGAAAGTGAAGCTCTCGACTAGGGGACCTGTCATATGTGGCTTCCCGCCAAGCATGAAAGGCTTTCACAACCAACAGGCAGCAGAAGTAGCGGTGTGCGAATTTCATTTGAAACTTGAAAGATCTTCGAAGCCCGTTACTCGAAAATGCTGCTTGCATTGCTTGGGATCGATTCAAAGGATGATCGAAACTCGGTTGAAGTGAAGCATGCGTGACAGGCCTAGCGCAAAGTGCATCTTCATCTGTGAATGCATCCCGCCCAATATCTTTTCGTGTTACTATTGTTGTAGACATTTGAAGTTGCCTAACGCATTGACCCGTCATTGGTTCTGGTTTTTCAGGAGTATGGTCACACAAGGGAGAAGCTAGTTGCACCAAACTTGTCGAACTTGTAGCTAAGTGAGAAGAGACGTTTTCCAGATTGGAGGAGTCAGTGATTGCAGAGATGAAATTCATTAAACTGCAAGATCCTTGCCACAATGAATCGTTGAGCAATGCTCCTAGCCATAATCGATCACTTAGCACCTTTGAAAGTCTGCGTTTTGCGTTCGTACTTACCTATCCATATCTCATAAGACCTTTTAGAGAAATATGGAGGATCCGAAATTCAGGTGCAAACTATGTAATGATAAGCTATCTTCAACATCCTCAATTGATGCCGAGCTGCACTGTCTACAATTAGTTTAAATTCAAGTTCACCAGCAGTTATGTAGGGTTTTGAGGGAACTAGGTTTATCTAGCCCGGAAAAGCCGACTCCCTGAAAAGCAGTAAGCCATTCTTCAAAAGCCTGAACCACGGCTTTGTGCCAATTGGACAATATGCGGGGATTACCACTGTGGCGGGCGTGGCTTACCAATCGCACCAGCAAACATCATACCAATTTTCTTTTGTTTTTCATGGCTTATTGGCTTACTTATTACACAATCTGTTGTGGCGCACCAAAAGATGTCAAGAAATCAACGAAGGAAATACAAAGATCACGCAGGGAAGAAAGAACGAGAACAAGTTAAATCGTGAGACACCTCCGAATTTGTGGCCACTCGACCGAGATCGAGGCGAGAAACAGAGATAGAAGACATAGGAAGCTGGATTCTGGATTGTGAACCGTCCTTGATCGCCAGCACATGTCCTTTGAGCAAAGGGTGTGATTAATTCAACATACAATGAAAACATCAAATCTTGGATATCCTATCAGAATCAAGCATGCATCAAGAGACTAAGATACTGGATCAAACCGTGCTCAAAGGTAACGGTGTGACGTGTTTGATTTGTAGGTCAATGCTTCAGGTCGCCTTCTAGAACCATGAATGTCTTAACAGTGAACTACGCATGTCTGATTTGTCGCCTAGACATAAAATCAAGGAGCTGAGATTAGTCTTTCGAGACACAGGAGAGAATATCTCACGAAGCATCACGATCACATACGGCATTGCAATGGTGTCAGAAGCTTTTATTCTTCGCGAATACTAGAAGCCAGATGCTGCCAACTCCAAATGCCTAGACCGAAATGAAGTGATTTACTCATCGTCCTCATCGTCACCCTCCAAGGATTCTTGTACAGTCTGTGCGATACGATCTAAATCACGCTGACCGCTTTGAGTGATACGTCGTCCTCTAGCAGCACGAGTTAGCATTGTTCATGCGGCAGCGTTTTAGAAAGAAGTCTTACCCCTTTTCTTCATCCTGCTCCAGAACTCCAATCTTCTCCAATGACTGCATAACCTTACGGTCGACACTGCCGCTGGCTTCACGATGTTAGGATATGCTCGCAATGTGCACTTCCAATGCTTACCGTTGACGTGGTGGGAAGGTCGGGATCCGCGGTTCTTTGGCGAGCCGTGTACCTTGCGGAGTCTGCCTACGCCGACAGTCTTGCGAAGATAGACGTGCCTCTGGTTACAAAATCAGCAACATGAATAGATAGATAAAGCACCGGTTGAGAATCGAGAGGTATCTTACAGCAATGGCAGCTGCGCGGACGTAGAACCAATCAATCGACTGAGGGGGAAGTTCCTTGGCAGGTCCACTGTACTCGAGATTAGAATTCGAAGTTATGAACGGGGTTGGTCTCCTCTCACGTCTTGACTGTATCAACCCAACCTGGAATGGGGAGCTTTCCTTGTCGCTTCTGTTCGATTCTTAGCATCCTAATGCGAAATCAATATCAAATTGAGGAGGGACGAACCAGAAAGCTAGCATAGTTCTCGATGAACTTCTGCGCCTATATAGACCATCGTATCAGCAAGAATTCCGTCACAGGAGCCTTTGCAGGCCCCTCCACGCCTGCTCGGTTGTGTTCGAAGGAGAAATCATCGCAAGACTTCGATGTTCTGTATGTCCTCCCACTCAGGTATGCTCAAGATGGGATCCATCGCAGGTATTCGATTCGCCAGTGTGGCTTTTAATTTTGAAGGTTGAAGGTACTCACATCGACGTCGCGAACTGAAATACCGCCGGCCATATTTGCGGAAGTTGTTCGTTCGAGGATTTATCGAATTGTCGTGGTTGAAGGTCGAATTTTGAAATCGCGAACTTTTTCAAAGTTGTGTGGGCAGCCTCATTGAAAGCGAGTCCCAATTCGTCGTAGCTCAAAACCTAAAAGTCGGCTCACGTGATACGGGGCTCCTCATTCAATGACAACGGGCAACTTTGCTTCTTTTCCTATCTCAGACACCTTGTGTCGGTGGACCGAACATAGACCCAGAACAATCCTTTGTAGTCATATTTGCTTCACTGTGTCGTAACGACTGTCAAATTGCATTCCATACTTAACACGCAGGTGTGCTGGACCGACTCCTATTTGGACTGCGGCACCAACGAGAGGGCTGAAGGATCGTCCGCCCAAGCTCCTAAAAGGCTCCCATAATGTGGAGGTTTCGAAATCAATGATACTCATACTTGTCAGTCCCAAGTAAGGAGATTTCGGGGCTGATTTTGGAAGATGTCTCACCCTTATTTTCCTTTCCACCACGCTCCCCTTCGGGGTGGCTTTGACTCAAGTACGCGATTTCCTAATGGAGAACAACAATGGCGAGACACTTGGACAGTATGTGGATTATCGACACTTGCTTTTCTGTATTAATTTCCTTTCCGTATGTTGTTCGAGTAGGTGGCTTTCCCTATAATAGGGACTTTGTCTCCCCTCATTCTTGTAAGCTCAAGCACATTTCACTCGTTGCCAACCTGTGCCCAAGTTCCTTAGGATGTTTTTTCCACTTCGACATGCAGCGGTCTTTGGACTCTTCGGAGCTGCATTCGCCTCTCCAGCTTATCACCCAAGACGACAGGCAGCTGCATCAACTGGTTCCTGTCCAAATACGGTCACAGTGTTTGCTTCGGCCACTGATGCGTTGACAATTACTGTTACAGAGACTGCCAGTATTGAATATGTGACCATCGGGAGTGTTCAGACTATTACTTCTACATTGAGTGTTTGCTCCCTGTCCGAATACTCGTCCTCTGCCGCGGCCTCAACTCCGTATTCTTCGTCTGCGGCTGTCTCATCAAGCTACAGCTCCCAAGCAGCTAGGTAATAAATGCTTTCAAGATTACCAACCATGCAGACATGCCCCAGGGTCGGGGTCTCAATTGAATGTGCGGCAAGGCTGATATAATTTCGCTCTACAGTTCATCTTCCAATGCAGCTTCTTCCACACTCTATTCTTCGTCGTCTAGCCCATCCAGGTAAGTACTTTTCTTTGGAACCAGAAACCGTCTATCTTGGTATAAGACGAATGCCTTACTGATTTTTTCTTCTCTCTTTACAGCACCTTGGATACAAGTTCCTATGCATCATCATCGTCATCCGCTGCCGTTTCCAGTAGCGCTTCTGCCAGGTTAGCAAAGTTTATCATATCATATCATGTTTCACGCGGTGCTGCGAGTCGACCATTCGGATTCGAGAGAATCGAGAGTTGTCAAATTCTCCATGCACCAAGATATCCACATTCCGTACACGACTGACACAGTTACAGCCAGAGTGAAAGCTCTTCTCTATCTTCCTCCGCAGCCGCGTCCAGCGTATACTCTTCCAGCGGTAGCCCTAGGTAATAAACAGACTCTCAACATGCTTCCATCTTCTACGTAGCCAATGAACTGACAACTTTGGAAAACAGCTCTAGCTTCTATTCGAGCTCATCTGCCGCGGCAAGGTAAGAAGAACCATTCAATGTTTAAGACCCGGTCTCTTGATAGAGCATAGAGTCTATGCTTCCCTGTGCCTGAAAGTTAATCATACTAATTTTACTTGCTTTTAAGCTCTACGCAGTCATCACCAGGGTCATCAAGCGCAGCAGCTTCGTCCAACGTTTACAGCAGCTCAAGTTCCGCAGCAAGGTTTGTGCAAAAGACTACTCCTCCAAATATCTACGTTGAAAGATCCACCACTAACTTGTCATTTCTAAAGCAGCTCTTCCGTCTCTTCCTCTGGGGCTCAGAGCTCTAGTGCGGCTGCTAGGTAACATCTTCTATATCATGTGCGAAGTAAACACACTAACCTGTTTTCTTCGACACAGCTTAAGCCAGACCTCTTCCTACGAGTCCTCTTCTGCGAGCTCAAGTGCCGCCGTGAGCAGTTCGGCATATGCTTCAAGCACAATTTCGAGCAGCGTGCCCAGCTCGGCCAGCTCATCAAGCTCTGGAGCGGCTAGTTCATCAGTAAGGCTACTTCCTATCTAATACAGTTCGCAACACGATCTGATGCATTATAGGCTGTATCGTCCAGTTCAGAATCGAGCTCAGTCGCCAGCTCAAGCTCTGTACGTATTCTTATTTGTCACTATCACTCGACAGATATTGTTCGATACGACTCTGTCTTGATTGATTTCCATCTTGGGAAACGGAGAACACTTCCCTTCCGAGCATAATCCAAGAATCTGATCGTAAACTAACCTCCTTTGTAGGCCGCTGCCAGCTCGAGCGCTCAAGTCTCATCCTCTGCTTCCTCTACATACGTGAGTTTGTTGATTTGTATTACATATGGTCAAGTATTGACTCCATTTTAGGGTGCTAGCTCGTCGAGTGCCGCAGCCAGCAGTGCCGAGAGCTCTTCAGCGTCGTCCAGCCAAGCTGCCAGTAGTAGTGCATACTCGTCTAGTGCTGAGAGCTCTTCGGCTTCATCAAGCCAGGCCGCCAGCAGTAGTTCGTATCCGTCCTCGTCCAGCCAGGCTGCCAGCAGTAGCACTGAGAGCTCAGCAGCCTCGTCTTCAGCATACCCATCTTCAGCCTCGTCCAGCCAAGCTGCCAGCAGTAGTTCATACCCGTCATCATCAAGCCAGGGAGCCAGCAGTAGTGCGTACTCATCTAGTGCTGAGAGCTCTTCGGTTTCATCAAGCCAAGCCGCCAGCAGTAGCACTGCGGCCTCGTCCTCTGCATACTCGTCTTCAGTCTCGTCCAGCCAAGCTGCAAGCAGTAGTTCTTATCCGTCATCCTCCAGCCAAGCCGTCAGCAGCAGCACTGCAGCTTCGTCTTCTGTATACCCGTCTTCGACCTCTTCCAGTCAAGGCGCGAGCAGTAGTGCATACTCGTCTAGCATTGAAAGCTCTTCAGCCTCATCTAGCCAAGCCGCGAGCAGTAGCTCATACCCGTCATCATCAAGCGAAGCTGCCAGCAGCAGTTCATATCCGTCATCATCCAATGAAGCTACCAGCAGTAGTTCATACCCAACCTCATCAAGCCAGGGCGCGAGCAGTAGTGCATACTCGTCCAGCGTTGAGAGCTCCTCGTCTGTGAGTAACTCCCTTCCTTACGCAGCGAAGATATAGTTGGGAAATCATATCATGGCTCGTGCTAACACTTTCCAGGCCGCTGTCAGCTCCTCAAGTGCTCAAGCCTCGTCGTCAGCTTATGTAGGAATACTGATACGATTATGATCAAGTGACTTCAAAGACTAACTACTATTACAGGCCTCTAGCTCTAGCGCTACTAGCTCCTCTCAAGTCGCAAGCAGCTCCTCTGCCGCTGCTGTACGTATTCGCTTTCAATGTTCTCAAATAAGGTTTCTAGCTAATTTTGATACAGCAATCGAGCTCCCAGTCGAGTGCCTATTCCACGAGTACGAGCGAGCCAAGCTCCAGCGTAAGTCCAAATTTTTCTTTTTCTTCGAAATGATATCCTTTATCGTGCTACACTTGAGCTACTTCATTTCCCGCAAGACGAGCTTCATTTTAGAAGGCGTAACTCTGACAACACGGTTGTCATGCATGAAATACTGATTTTCATACCCCCGCACCTTCAATGTTCGATATTGGGTATTAGCAAAGCTGATATATTATCTAGTCCGCCGCCGTTTCGAGCTCTGCCTATAGCGCTTCATCTGTATGTTCCCTATCCTTGTATCTGATTTTAGCAGGGTAGATGACAAAACTAACGCATCAATTAGTCCGCAGCCGTTTCCAGCTCTGCCTATAGCAGTACCATTGACACGTCATCTGTTAGTTCCTCTCATCTCTACTTCATTCGTCTGATTACACTTTGTTATAGTGATTAGTAAAGCTAATATATAATTCAGTCCGCAGCCGTTTCTAGCTCTGCCTATAGTAGTACCATTGACACATCATCGGTCAGTTGGCCCGTTTTTCTATTTGAATTTATCACATCAAACAACGATGCTAATATATCTTCCAGTCTGCTGCCGCTTCGAGCTCTGCCTACACCAGTTCGGTTGCTAGCTCATCTGTTAGTTCCCTTATCCTTCTACTCCGTTTCGTTGTGGCCCTCGATGAAGCTAACACATTATTTAGTCCGCCGCTGTTTCGAGCTCTGCATACAGCAGCACCGTTGATACCTCATCTGTAAGTCCCTAGCTCATAAGCACTCTTCTCCTACTTCGTTTCAGCATGGCAATTGATAAAGCTAACATAATTCAGTCTGCGGCAGTCTCAAGCACTGCCTACAGCAGCCCCGCTGCTAGCTCATCTGTTAGTTCCCTTCTTTTTACCTCATTTGATAACGACAATCAGAAAGATTAATATAGTATTCAGTCCGCTGCTGTCTCAAGCTCTGCCTATAGCACTCCTGCGGCTAGCTCATCTGTTAGCTCCCCTCTTTATCCACTTCATCGTTGTACGAGGTTCGGCAGAGCTAATATGTCCTTCAGTCCGCAGCTGTTTCTAGCTCTGCCTACAGCAGCAGTACCGTTGATACTTCATCTGTCAGCCCCCAGCACTTAACTCCTCCCCTTCTGTTTCATTCCAGTATGGACGATTGACCAAGCTAACATGTCACATAGTCCGCGGCCGTCTCAAGCTCTGCCACCTCTAGCCCTGCTATTAGCTCTTCTGTTTGTTTCCCTCTTCTTTACTTCATCTGATCACGATAATTGATAGACTAATCCATCGACTAGTCTGCTGCTGTCTCTAGCTCTGTCTCCAGCAGCTCTGCTGCCAGCTCATCTGTTCGTTCCCCTCTTCCAACCTTTAGTCAGATCATTTTACAGAACTAACCCCCCTATAGTCCGCTGCTGTCTCCAGCTCTGCTTATAGCAGCACCGCTGATACGTCATCTGTTCGTTCCCCTTTCTTATATCTGCTTCCTGCCCGTCTTCTATCATGACAGAACGTCACAGGTAGCTTTATTATTGTGATGAGGTTGAGTCATGGGATATGCCTATTGTCAGTTGGAATGCCTCCGTACTGACTCTTAGAACAGGCCTACAGCTCCTCCTCGGCAGCCCAAAGCAGCACGGCTCGAAGTAGCTCATCTTCTGTATGGAACCCCATTCTTCTTCCACCTCTACTCAGCCGGCATACGCGAAAGAATTCCTCCAGATTACAATAAACTTACTGACGGAACGTTCTTTCAGGCCGCCCAATCTTCAAGCGTTGAAAGCAGCTCTTCTATCTACCCATCCTCAAGTTCATCGGTTCGTGACCTTCCTTTCTTTCTCAAACAGAATCATCAAACGCCTTGCCACCAGCAATTCCATATGCATGATCGTCTCGAATTTTTGACGGACATAGTTGGGCTCAGATTGCTCAAAATGACGCAGGATAATGCATGCTAATCTATCGTCCAGGCTGCTGTTTCCAGCTCAAACCAGGCCCAATCATCAAGCTCTGCGAGTTCAAGTTTCTCAGTGAGTAATTTCCTTCTTTCGCTCCCCGTTGCATCAATGTGAAAGGCTCATATCATTTGCGATGTTATTCACATGATGGCACGAACGAGAAATGACAACTAACCCTCTTTTAGGCCGCTGTGTCTTCAAGCGCTCAGAGCTCTTCATCCGCCGCAGCCGCCCAGAGCTCTACAGCTACTCAATCTTCCTCGAGCTCTACACAAGCGTCTTCATCAGCAGCACAAAGCTCGACATACACTCCCGCTCTACCTTCTAGCACTTTGGCGACCTCAACACTCGCGGCCTCGTCCACAGTATCCGCTGGGGTACCTGAAGTCACTATCTATTCTACAATTATAGTAAGGGACCAGACCACACTTTTCTCTGTTTGACAACACAAACTGACTAATTCTCTTTCCAGGACTATGTCACAAACGTTCAGACCGAGGAATCTACAGTTTTCGATATTGAGACTTCCGTTATAATTGATTGTGCGTACTCTCTTCCTAATGAACTTTGCTTTGGATTCAACTAATTCTTATCACAGACACTACTCAAGTGGATGGTCGGTATTTTCAAAGTGTGGGATGAGTTCCAGTTACTAATCAAGTGAATAGTGGTCACGGTCTATGCTACCGCTCCAGTGTGCTCGGCCTCTCCTACAGTTACTAACCCCAGTTTTGAGACTGCGCTTGGATCAGAGTGGGCAATCAATACTTCAGGCGCTTCTGGATCAAGTGTTGAACGATACCTCGATACGGACTATAATGATCCAAACCAGGTTCAGCCTTTTGATGGCGATTACAGTTTGGAACTCAATTTCCCTGCTGGATCGACATCAAGTGACATTATCACCATCACCCAAAGCGGTATCACGGTGTAAGTCTTCCTCCAGGCTTGTGTTATGTTATACTAACCATCATCTTCTATAGCTGTCCTGGACAGGCTTACGGTTTCATCGGTTATGGTGTCGCTGGCCCTAACGTTGCCGGAGTCTGTAAAGTGTGGTTCTGCGGTATGTTTTCTGTCTCATTTACGCCTGGACCTTGTGCTGATCGAGATGATAGTTACCCCCGAATTTGGAACCCAGAAATGTACTGCCAGCAACAGTCGCACGAGAGTGTTCGACAACGACATTACCGACGAAGCCGACTCGTGGGCTCCTTTCGAGTTGGAGTTCTTCAACTCGAACGATTTGTCACTCACTCTCGACCTCGAAATCAATGCTTACTGTACCGCACCAGGTGGTGTTCCGGCATCGATGTACATCGATCTCGTCACCGTTACCCAGTAAGCGGCGACTTTCACTCCGCGGTAGATTCAAGGGGGCGTGGGGGCGGCGGTGGAAGAAGTTTGACCACAATTCTGTATTCGTACCTTTGCATTTGTATCACGTGGTCATATCACATCTTAGAGGAAATAGATTTTATTGACCAAATATCTTTTCCCAATCTGTCCAGCTCCATGTGCCGATGTGAGACTTGATAATTAAAGATGAGAGGTTTCAATTACCACTTTGCAGCCAGGTTTCTCGGTTCCGAATGTGAGGGTTATTGGTCTCAGGCGGCGTTGCTTTTGGCTTTTATGATGTTTCAGTGTCGCAAGGTCTTTTGCTGGATTGGGTGTCCAAAGTCTCAGTTGCCCCTGGAAATTTTCCAAGGAGTTGGTCTCTTATTCAAATGAGTCATCGTCTTTTAAAGGTCTGAGTCCAGAATTACAGGGGATGTATCTCACTGATGTTGGATGATGAAATCATGAATGTGCATAATATTGTACCCGTCTTTGGGTAATCGGAGTATTTGTGCGTGGTTCCAAAGGCGTTTAGCCTTCCAGAGAAGCTGGAAAACGGTCAAAGTGGGAAGATTCTTGAACTCGAAAACGTCCATGTTCAAAATTGAATCTGAGTATGCCGTTCTCAAAACACCACCATCTCGTGCCTCTGCTTGAAACAATGCCCCATACCCGGACTTTAAAAAGCGAGTATGCACTCGTATTCTCTCCCACACGCTCAAAATCGCCGCGCCACTTCAAGTAGATAACCATACAAACGACTTCTTCTGAGAACGAACCGCAAGAAACTATATGTCAGATGTCATAATGTCCGATTCGAAATGATTGTTCCATGCTGTAGTCCGGAGTCAAGAGTGCCCTAGAACAAGGATGAACAGGCAGAAGTTGGAGCTGAGCGCAATCTTTCACCATGTTTCTTCTTCAAGTGAAGCTTCACACGTGACGAGAAATCGCTGCACCTCCGGAAAGTTGTTTAAATCGTACTTTCGGCATATCCAGCTGCCATGAACCGTAAGCGGTTGATATGAAACCAGTAAGCTTCAAGAACAAGACGGAGAGGAGTTGTGTAAGTTGGGTAGTGGCAGAATTGCGAAGAGAAGTAGAACCAACTATGATTGAGATTAAGGAAAGTGATAACTTGCTAATAAAATTGCGTTTTGTGTATCGAATGGACAGTATACTAGACACAGGTTGCAATCAGAACGTGAATAGGAACGGACTGGGACATAGGGAACCTCTTGTAAAATTTGATTTGCTACTATCCTCATTCAGCATCTATGTACATGTGAGGCTGTGGTCTGTGTTGGATCCAATGACAATGATGTGATGTTCAACAAGAACTGAGAGCAAAATTGCCTCAATTGTCGGGGGTAATCGAACAGTGGATACGAGCAGTTCTTGCAAAGTAAACATGATTGGATTGGTATCAAAGAAAATCCATGGCCCACCAGGCCGTCTGCTATGTTCTAAGTTCTAAAGCGGTACTTATTGATGAAATCCTCTATATAGCGGCGAGATGTTAGCTCGAGATCTTAGTCATGGTCCTAGACCGAATGTACCATCAATTGCTGTACTTCCAACGTCTGCAAAATGTAGCATGGTCATTGGATAAAGCTGTTCACGTGACGAAGAAAATTGCTGCTTTGGGACAACTCGTTGGAATGCACCTTTCCAATACCAACTCAGAGTGCCGGAAAGAGATCACCCGCAAAATATTGGCATAAATCGACAAACTTAAGGGACAAAAAGAATATGCACGTGAAAAGACCTTCTCAAAATCTTGTCGCTTTCATGCCCCATATGTCAGGCTCTCAGTCTCACCCCTAAACCCTTTCCGCCATAGAAGCTTCTGTAGGCTACCATGTTTGCCACCCTGCAAACGGCCCAGCCTTGAACCCAAATGTCCCAAACTTTTGAGGACAATGATGCTTGATGTTAATAATCCGTATACATACAAACAAAATCAATCAACGTGATTTGGTTTCTAAGTTCATGCGACGTGGTAAGGCATCTGGCGTTCATCAGGCGATGCGTTGGGTGTGCTGGTGTTTTGCCTTGATTGAGGGGCAGTGGAGGGGCATTATGTGGGTAGTCAGCCCGTCGTCTAGGCGACTGTCGTCATTGGGTGGCGGTGTAGATAGATGACTGTAGAATCCGTATCAAAGAATCAAAGAATTCATTTTGAATGTCCTCATATTCTGGAGACGATTATGGTCGAGAGTCGTTTGCAGCTACGTAGATGTAGATAGTAGGCACCAGAAGCACCTGCAAGCAACTAGCGTTCTTGAATCGCACAAAATAGAAGTATTCAAAGAAAGAGCAAAATCTCAGCCTCGCGCTAACGATCAGTTCTGGAAGATTCTGCTGCTCCAGAGGCTTCTTGAGTGTTCAAGCTCCTTCTTTTCCCACGCAGCCTCTGTTATAAAACTCGGCTTTCGTACGCACACAACTTTTCTTCCTTCTTCATACCACAACAAAATTTCTTTGACGCACACACTCTTCTTCAAGTCTTCAACCACAACGAAGCAATACACCACACACACCTTCCTTCAAGTCGTCAATACTCTACATACCTAATCATCCATCATGGCTCCCGCAATTGGTAAATGCAACCCGCGTCCTCTTCAATCGGACAATGTTAACGCTGACTTAGGTCCCGCGATAGGTATCGATCTGGGAACTACCTATTCCTGCGTTGGTATCTTCCGCGATGATCGAATCGAAATCATTGCCAACGACCAGGGAAACCGAACCACACCTTCCTTCGTTGCCTTCACCGACACTGAGCGTCTGATCGGAGATGCCGCCAAGAACCAAGTCGCCATGAACCCTCACAATACAGTCTTCGATGCCAAGCGTTTGATCGGACGCAAGTTCGCTGATGCTGAGGTTCAGGCTGATATGAAGCACTTCCCATTCACTGTCATCGACCGTGCCGGAAAGCCAGTCATTGAAGTTGAGTTCAAGGGTGAGAAGAAGCAATTCACACCTGAGGAAATCTCTTCGATGGTCTTGGTCAAGATGCGTGAGACTGCGGAGGCATACCTTGGTGGAACTGTCAACAACGCTGTCGTCACTGTCCCAGCCTACTTCACCGATTCACAACGTCAAGCCACAAAGGATGCTGGTCT
Source organism: Mollisia scopiformis (assembly GCF_001500285.1). Lineage (NCBI taxonomy): Eukaryota > Fungi > Ascomycota > Leotiomycetes > Helotiales > Mollisiaceae > Mollisia > Mollisia scopiformis. The sequence goes on from NW_017263584.1 coordinate 923,682, forward strand.
GATCGCCGGTCTCAATGTCCTGAGAATCATCAACGAACCAACCGCAGCCGCCATTGCCTATGGTCTCGACAAGAAGGTTGAAGGTGAACGCAATGTTCTCATCTTCGATCTTGGTGGTGGAACTTTCGATGTTTCCCTCTTGACCATTGAGGAGGGTATCTTCGAGGTCAAGTCCACTGCTGGTGACACTCACTTGGGTGGCGAGGACTTCGACAACAGACTTGTTAACCACTTTGTTAATGAGTTCAAGAGAAAGCACAAGAGTGAGTTTAAGCCCTCCCTGAATGATCTAGAAAAGTCGGACAATGCTAACTGTTTTCTAGAGGATCTTTCTTCGAACGCCCGCGCCCTCCGTCGTCTCCGAACTGCTTGCGAGCGTGCAAAGCGTACCCTCTCTTCATCCGCACAAACCTCCATCGAAATCGACTCACTCTTTGAGGGTATCGACTTCTATACCTCCATCACCCGTGCTCGTTTCGAGGAGCTTTGCCAAGATCTTTTCCGATCAACCACCACCCCAGTCGACCGTGTCCTCGCCGATGCCAAGATTGACAAGTCGAAGGTCCACGAGATCGTTCTTGTCGGAGGTTCCACTCGTATCCCACGTATCCAGAAGCTCATTACCGACTACTTCAACGGAAAGGAGCCCAACAAGTCCATCAACCCTGATGAGGCTGTTGCCTACGGTGCTGCCGTCCAGGCTGCCATTCTCTCTGGTGACACTTCATCCAAGTCTACCAACGAGATCCTCCTTCTCGATGTCGCCCCATTGTCTCTCGGTATCGAGACCGCTGGTGGCCAGATGACCAAGCTCATTCCCCGCAATACCACTATCCCAACCAAGAAGTCAGAGGTCTTCTCTACCTTCTCCGACAACCAACCTGGTGTCCTCATCCAAGTCTTCGAGGGTGAGCGTCAACGCACCAAGGACAACAACCTGTTGGGCAAGTTCGAGCTTACTGGCATCCCACCCGCACCCCGTGGTGTTCCACAAATCGAGGTCACCTTCGATCTTGATGCCAACGGAATCATGAACGTCTCTGCTCTCGAGAAGGGTACCGGCAAGTCCAATAAGATTGTCATCACCAACGACAAAGGCCGTCTTTCCAAGGAGGACATCGAGCGCATGTTGGCTGAGGCAGAGAAGTACAAGGCTGAGGATGAGGCTGAGGCCGGACGTATTTCTGCCAAGAACGGTCTTGAGTCATACGCCTACTCCCTCCGAAACACCCTCTCGGATTCCAAGGTTGACGAGAAGCTTGATGCTGCTGACAAGGAGTCGCTCAAGGCTGAGATTGACAAGACCGTCGCCTGGTTGGACGAGTCCCAACAAGCCACCAAGGAGGAGTATGAGGAACATCAAAAGGAGCTCGAGGCCGTTGCGAATCCTATAATGATGAAATTTTATGGTAATCTAGATCCTTCGCACAATCCGAATAACTCCCAAGCTAACTTTTATCCAGGTGCAGGTGGCGAAGGTGGTGGAATGCCCGGAGGTATGCCAGGCGGTGGACCAGGTGGCTTCCCAGGTGCAGGCGGAGCTGGTGCTACACACGATGATGGCCCAACTGTTGAGGAGGTTGACTAGATTGATTTCTTACGAATCTCTTTAGTTGGTTGTTCTTTGCATTTGCGGGGCTTTTCATGTGGCTAGCTAGACTTCCTCTTTCTTGCGGGTTTTGCGCTGCTGCTTCTCCTCTTTTTTCGCACACACTACCACACATGTATTGATGCGGAGATACACCTTACAAAAAGTTAGGGGGTCTCTTCGAAACATGGTGTAATGAGACCTGTGCCTACATCTTGGCAGCAGGAAAATAAATAAAAAATTCTCAAGTACCTATTGTGTTCCTCCTTGACTATGACTTGCGATCCATCATGATGAACCTATTCCCTTGAGCATAGTTGCTTTTCTTCTACCTAGTTCTTAACTTAAAATGTCTCTTATTTATAGGACAATCAGGAGCGTGTTTCTTATTTATCTCGATTTTTTGTTTACAATATCCCATAATTGTGGGACAATCAAGAGTATGATTCTTTTCTATCTCAGCTTTTGATCCACAAAGTCACTGGCTAAATGCTAGTGTACTACGTAGTCTGGGTAATAGTTCCAAAAGCAGGGGTCTGTTTCATTCAACGCCGCTCTAATATTTGGTGTACCAGCCGCCAGCATCAATGACTGCTTGGCACCTCTCTCTCATGCTATGTACAAGCTCTCTAATTCTATCATGAGTGATGGATTCCTAGGCTTCTTGCATTGCTTGCCTCAATTTCTTATAGCTACTGTGCACTTGAGGGTAATGCTCTTGGATCTAGTCCTTTATGTTATTCCAGATGGTCTCAATAGGACTGAGGTCTGGGGAGTAAGGTGGCCACTTAATAACCCTTAATCCTGTAGTTTTAATGACAGACTTTGTGAAGGCAGAAGCATGCCCTTTAGTATTGTTTTGTTGGAAGTGCAAGTCTGGGTATTACTACAAAATCTCGTCCACCACAGGATTAATAATGCCAAAGTAAGACCCCTCATTTACAGTCTTCTAATCCTTCTCCCAAAACAGTCTCTTATATCGTCCGTATTTCCCACTTATTAACCCCCAAAACATCCATCCAATCTTCCTTTAGTGCCGTGGTTGCACACAGTTTGGGTGCTCTAGTTCATTATCTTTACAAGTGACCTAGATGCGAGTATGCCTCCCAGGTTGTGCCCATGTCTCATTACTCCAGAGGATCTCATCCCACTGCTCGTCCGTCCATTTGACATGCTCTTTTGCCTAGTTAAGCCTTTTTTTTACATTAATATTAGAGAGAGGGCACTTCTTTTTAGACACCTGGCGTCTATACCCTTCCTTTTTGAATGCTGTCTTTATGGCAGCTTTTCTATAATCCCAACCCAATATTCCTGGGATAGTTACCTATAGCGTTTCATGGTTTTCCTTAGAAGCTGTCACCCATTGGATTAGCTTCTTCTTTTGAGGAGTGCTGAGTAGGACTCTCCTGCCAGACTTGCGCTTTTGAGGGGTAAGGCGGTGCTGAATTGCATAGTAGACCTGATTATAAGTGTGTCCTGTTTGCAGGCAAATTTGGGAGCGTATATAATTAGCGTTAAAGAAAAAAGTTTAAATACGTAGTTTGTCATCTCGTGTGAGCTTTAGGTGCTTAAATTGCTTAGGAACTGGTACTCTGAAGGTTGATTTCATGGTGTTGCAATGTAGTGAAATTATGGAGGCAAAAGCAGCGTTAGATATTTTATATCTCATTAGGTGTGCTCCCCTGCTAGCGTAGAATATGCCAGAAGGCTTGGCGGAACTATTACCTAGAGTATGAAAGTACTAAGTCGGAGAAGCGGTAAGACATGATCGCTGCCTGGTTCGTCGACTCGTTTGGCAGCTTGGCTGGCTGGTTGGGCTACTGGGCTGGCTTGTTCGGCAGCTGTGCCGGCTCTGGGGCGATCAGAAGTTAAAAAATCCGGGGTTCTATAATCCGAGGCCCAATTGCCGTCCAGCCAATCGTTTTCTATGTTAGCATGCCCTGTGAGTCGACAAAGGTTGAGGCAGAAAAAGCGAAAGGTCGATGCCAGATTGACATCTCGCGTGTTCACGCAGAGGATAAGTGGTTAATTCCTCGGAGTTTCTACGGGTTTCTATGAGCTTTTATTGCACAGTCCTACTATTTGACTAAAACCACAGAATATTATCTCTAAACATCTGAATCGGAATTAAGATGTACGGTGCAATTGACGCGCTAAGTGAAGGATGGCCAATTATTCGATTTTAACTTCGCTAATGCAACGCTATCCACTGCTACTATATGCGCTTGCAGTGCATGATATCGAAGCTAAGAATGGGGTTGACTAAGAGCCCCACTGATGGCCCACTGATAACCAAACAGCTAATATCGCATTCGATGCCGAGTCTGGTTAGCCGTGCTAAAATGCCCTAAGACGAGAGTATCTAAGGAAGACATCTCAGAGTTTATACTTTCCTTTGCTAACTCATCATCGCCATCATAATATTCTGCTGCGCGATCGCAATCTCACATTACGACCCCACCCCCGCATTAGCTATACTTAGAGTAGTTGCTCCACGAATTCTATTTAGCGATGTAAATTCGACAACATTACATATCTGCAAGACTGGTGTGCGTGATGATCTTAGTGCTATATTGATTGTAAAATTTTCCCCGACTTCTTCTCTGTTAGATCAGAAGACCGTATTGATAGTCCCGAATATAGGCAGTAACACTCTAAGCGTGCTTTGTCTTAGCACGCCCTTCTTTTTCCTCTCCTTTATATCCTTTTTGTTCGGTATATTCAAATTCAACTCCCTGTACATAGAAGACATTGACCTTATTGACGGCCATTTATACTTCATTATCGCGGGTGTGCTCTCCCTCGACTGGCAGAATGTTTTATGAGCCTCTAGGTCATTATGCCGATAGTGATTTGGAGTGTTATTTTGCTTCTACTAATTGGGTATTTGTTTTTTAAGACGTTTTTCTAGGGATATACTGGAGATATAGGCAAGCGATGAGGTTACAGAGAGAGGCCTTGTGGAAAACAACAATAGTTTGTTGTCGAGGAGAGACAGTGGGCGATGTTGAGGCCGGAGGAGAAGCTGTGGAAGGAGGGGATGTAGAAGAAAGAATTAACGAGGAGACGCCATTAAGGAGAGATGAAAGGAGAGACGAAGGGAGGATAGGATTAGATGCTTAACGTCTTGCTAAAGGATGGATTGGGACTACGTAGCTAGATTTATGTAAAATCCTAAGGTGATCTTTAAACATCAATTCTCTAGTTAAGTATGCTAATATGTGTATTAATGGCATATCGTATGCTGTATACAGTAAGAGGCGAAACTTGTGTTACACTGAACTCTCTGTGATTTTATTTCTGACTCATATTTACCCGGCACTAATTACCGTTATAGCCTACCTGATTTCAGACCCTGTATTCCCTGCTCTGTAGGGGCCAGCGTCGTGGAAAGCTGCCTAAGGACATATGATATATGATAATTATGTCTCTGCCTCAGAATTAAGGACTGAAGAGCCTATGACACTTGCTGACCAACTTATCAGGGCAAATTCTGGCTCTTTGATCGTGTCCTCCACTCTGTGCTTTGCTTCGAAGTGTGGCTACCATGCCCAATATCAGTGTACCTCATGGAAGCTCATTCTCGAGCCATAATCCCTTGCAACCTCGGCAAGCTTAGTTACGATACTGGCCACGTCCGCAGAAGACTCTATTGAAAATGGTATGTGTGCATAGCTTTGATTGACTGATCTGCTGGCTCATATAGCAGAGGGCTGGCTATATATATACACAGAATAGGCCTGTGGGCCCTAAAGTAGTCTATGATTCATAGTATAGTTACTATGATATCATGTGACATCACACTTATTAAGTGATATTCCAACAGACTCGACTTGTACAACTTGGCTTTGGACCACCAAGACTATAGCTACTCTATTCTCACCTTCTTAATTCCTACTACTATTGTCCTGCGGTCACGCTCATTGGAATTGGAGTGGTAAAGAAGACGGGTATATAAACTTATGCTCCCCTTGACTTTGTGAATTAAAGTCTTAGGGATACAAAGAAAATCGTATTATATATATGTAAAGAGGATTACACAGCGCCTGCGTCACGAAGGCATTTCACGACAGCGAGGTGGCCTCCTTCTGCTGCTGCTTGGAGTGCTGTTCTTCCGTTATAATCTGCTGCTCCTGCTGCATTGACTTCGGCCTTCTCTTGGAGCAGTCGCTCTACGACGGCGAGGTGACCTCCTTTTGCTGCCTGTTGGAGTGCTGTCCAACCGTTATTGTCTTTGAAGTCGACCTCAACCTTGCTTGTCTCGAGTAAGAGTTTAACTACAGCTTCGTCCCCTCCCTTAGCCGCCCACCAGAACAGTATCCGATTATTATTATCCTTAAAGTTGACCTCAACCTTGCTTCTCTCGAGTAGGAGTCTAATTATAGCTTCGTGCCCTCCTTTAACTGCCCACGAGAGAGGTGTCCAACCGTCATTGTCTTTGGAGTCGACCTCGACCTTGTCTGTCTCGAGCAGTAGCTTGACTACGGCTGCGTGCCCTCCCCCAGCCGCCCACGATAGCGGTGTCCGACAATATTGACTATCTTGCAGGTCTGGATCAATACTATTCTTCGCAAGTAGCAGCTTTACTGCCGCATTACACCCATTCCGTGCGACCCAAGACAGTGGTGTTACACCGTATTGGCCTTTTAGTACATGCAGATGCTCTTCCCCATTTGCTATCTCATAGCCCTTTATTGCTTCTCGAAGCCTCTCTTCTGCCTTTCCATACTCTTTCAAGTCTCCTAAAACTAGTGCAACATTCCATATTCTTGTCACCTCGTCCAAATGATCTCCGAGCTCTGCTTTTAAATCCTCTGGTACTTGACTAATCTTTGTCCAGTTTTCATTTTTTCCTTGTTCTTGCGTGTCTTCTAAATGATCTTCCCAGTCCCAAACAAGTAGGAGGTCACGCGAGAAATGTAGTGTTGATTTTGAAAGTTTTGGCTGTCCAGTACTTCCCCTCCCATTGAGAGCAATGGCTGCAATTACAACCACGGCAAAGTAATCCCCGCACAGCCTAATGATTGTAGGCTTTGAAGCTCCTTTCAGAAGACAGACGATATCGCCCTTTCGGACAGATTTCGCTGACGCTTGAAGAGACCATTTCCTCAAGGGCCAAGCTGCATTTATTAATGCAATATTCACGCTCTGTCCATGATCGCTTTCAACTGAGGACACCTGGCCAAGAATGCAGCCCTTGCTCTTAATCGCCGGCTTTCGGCAAAAAGCCTCCACGAGTGTATCTTTGCCAAGGATGAACTTGACAAGTTGCTGAAATAGAACTTCCCAGGAAATCTCATAATTCGGCTGCAAACCAGCTTTACTAGGATCGTCGGAGCTCATACCAAGTAAAGCATATACCTTATCGCGGGGATCAGAAGCTTGGCGGGTATGGAACATGTCTACCAGCTCGGCTAAAGAACGTATCTCTAGGGAGTACCTCTCTGACGAATTTGTTGTATATTTAGGTCGGAGGCCAGCTCGTTCTATTAGGTTGGTTAAGGCAGGGAGACTCTGCAATCTAGGAAAAGCTGTATCGGAGAGCTCTTGTGATTTTCGCAATGATTTCAGTCCTAGGCAGAAGGCATATCCGTCAATCTCCGTGGAACCACACATCATTACGACATGTCGAGCTGCAGCAACCTCTTGAAGGACCTAAATCAATTCTGTTAACGTCATCTGGTAGTTTTGGTTTGGGTGTCTACTATCTTACCCAAATACGCTGAAACCATTGCCGTTGAAGTAGGTTGGAGATTGCTTTCTCGTTGATTTTCTTGTTCGAGACCTCGGTAGACTCCTCATTAGCAGCACGTTGTATATCTTCGAGTGCTCCCTCTATATCATCTGCCGTCTCCCCCAACCAAACAAGTACACGATGTGCTTTGCTATAGATCATTGCCATAAGCTGAACTTGTTGGCCTCGCTCCTCCGGGTCTGTTTGGTTAATGCAAATAGCATCTATCCATAGTATTCGTTCCAAAGAGTGATATCGAAGATGCAATAGCGCTGCATAGAGGTTTGTGGTAACATTCAAGTTTTTCTCGTTGATAGTGATAGAACAGGGCTTTTCCTGCCCGCCCCATGTGTAGGATAAAGCTTCGTATAGATGAGTCCGTTTTCCCAGATCCTGTAGAGAGTATTCGAGAAGCTCGCATTGTAATTTGGTCCTCTCTCCACTCTCGTTTCTATATGGCAGTAGCCGAAGCAAGCGAATATTCTTAGCGCCCGGGGAAAGCGGAGAATAACTATACGTCTCGGGCTGAGACATGGTGAAAGAGCTCGCACACGGAGATTGAATTAATGGATATTTCGATGAGCATAGTTTTCTCGTTCGATCGATTGCATGGCTCGTAGCTGCTGCCTAGTATGGTAATATTTGCGTAATCTTGTAGCCTTACGTTTGATCGCTTATACATTGCATAGTAATACTTTCTAATCAACGCAACGTATTGCGCTAGGCTCAGTACGGCATAGGCGTTTCAGAAGCAAGGGTTATAACTTTAAATAACTCCTTCAAGGGCAAGCCGGTTGTGCAAGCAATTGTAAAATTAGTTGAGTTGGTTTGGGAATGTTATTTTGATTATCCAAACTTGCCGGATGGAATTTAAGCGCCGATTTTTGTGACGGACCGGTAGTCACTGTAGGGCAAGCTGTACAGCAAGAGGCGGTAAGTGCTTAGAATTCTAAGGTGAAGAGCTCTTAAAGAGAAGCTCTGAACTAATATACAGGTCTGAGGTCACGTGGTGCGGCCGCATCGGTCTAGCTGTATCGGACTAGCGCCAGGGCGCCAGGGCGCCAGTACAGCACCGTAACAATTTTCGCATTGTTAGTTGAACTTTTAAGCAGCAAATCCACTTTTAAAGCATAAAAGCAGGGGGATATTTTAGCTAAGCCGTAATAGTTTTAGCGTAATTCAAATATAGGCCCGATAATTAAAACAAAGAGAGTCTAGTGCGACACTCGTTTCGCTACCTACTATAAAATGTAGGTAAAAAATCAAAAATCATTAATAGTTAGAGATTGCAGAACGGGTAAGAATTAGCTCCGCTGTGATGACCCTGTACCTTGGGGTACAACCAAGCGAGGGTGCACAGCCACAAGTGTCAGGAAGTGGAGCCCGCTTAAAAAGGTTATCTATAAAATTAGCGACACTCAATCCGCCTTCTACTGTAGTCATGTGAGTAGAGGTATGAACTAGAGTTCTACCGCTCGAGTGGTTCACCTGATTTCTGTGGGTCGTTCTCCAACGCACCGACCGTCCGGTGATTCTTAGCCACAGTATCTACTTACAGTACAAACTTTTTTACTCTACGGTTCTTCGGCCTGCTCTGTCCCTACAAAACCTCAGCGACGGACTCAGTACCACGCTCAGGCTAACTCGATTCGATTAGGTGGTGGCAGGGGACAAAATGGCACACTTAAGCGAGTATAATGTGCCGGTTTGCCGTGCTCTCAAGAGATAAGGTGTGGAGCAGTTTTGCTTTCCCCGGCCTCTGTCACCTTCTATCATCCTTCCTCTCTCTCTTTCTCTCCACGCCTGTTAACTTGCGCCTATTAACTTGCGAAGTATGGCCCGACCAAAAGTAAACTTTTAGTACTGATTCCAATGCTTTTGAGTGCATTTTTATGGTGTGGAAGTTCATCAAATGGCTTATATACCGAGCTTTGGAGAACATCAAAAGTGTGACAGCACGGTTGGACTCAAGTACGTAGACGAGGAATCGATTAGGCTATCTCTTAGAATCTAAAGGTAAAGAGGAAAGAAAGGAAGGAAGCGCCGGAAGGCAGGGCATATATACAGGCGAGCGGTCACGTGAGTATTTCGTAGCGGGCACGTGACTCCATAACCGTGACAAAAAGACTCAATTTTTTAAGCTAACAAGGGAGAGAGACTAAAAGCTTTAGCCATGTGGATACAAGCCCATGTCAAGTGCTAACGGCATTAACACCGGCCCCTGGCGAGTGGAGACTGGCTCCCTAGTAAGTGCTGACGGCCCTTGGCGAGTGGAGACCGGCTCCCTAGTAAGTGCTCTTAGCCCTGGTCAAAGGAGAAGATCATGAGACTAACCCCTTCTTAAGCACATAATAAGGCATAATGATTGGTTCTTAAGGAGAGGAATACTCTCGCTTATAGCCTTGGCAAATTTTTTCTCGTATTTACCCCTAAAAAAGTGAAATTTAAAGTTTCGCCCATACAAATTTGGCACTTGTGCAATTGGCAAAATAGCAAAATTTTGGTGAGCGTGGTACTGAGTCCGTCGCTGAGGTTTTGTAGGGTGTCTTTGGCACAGGAAAATTCAATGGTAATGTCCGAATCCTTTAGTAGCTGCTGCAGGGAGGCATCCTCATATGCTCCTCGTTCCCCACCCCGCAGTTACCCTTTTTGCTATGATAAAACTCCGAGAGTGGTACTTTGTTGTGATGGGAAGTGCGGTATAGTTTTGTGGGTCTGACCATGACTTCAATACCGTAGACCAATTGTATGATCGCCTCCGCTGCGTAGCCATAACCTCCTCCTTCGATGGAGTCTGCATCCGTCGTTCAGCTATGTTCGCCCCATCTTGGCCCATATCATAATCAAGGAGTGGCCCTAGCTGTTCCTCCACGCCACATTGTCGACAGAGTTCCACACCTCGTTCATAATTGATCCAAACTCCTTGAGATTTACCGTATCCACCTTATATCTTCTCCTGTTCCCCGATTAGAATCTCTTTCTCTATGCTTTCTGCGCACTGTCTTTTGGCAAATCTTGCAACCTTTAGAACTTGCGTTGCATTTAACCAAGAATCTGAACTTCGGCGCAAAACTACTACCCCGTGGACTTCCATTTTATACATAAGGATCTTTGAATAAACAGCCTGTGGCTAGATGGAGTATTACCCTCATATTTTACTTTTGACTAGATGTTTTACGGTGTAGATTTAAGGAACATTTAGCTTTATATCTTCATTTGATGAACTAGGGTCACCCGCCAATATCCTAGATCTAGAAGAAACTGAGTCTACCATGCTTAAAGAGTAGTTCCGCTACTTATGTAGTGGGGATGTTAATACAAAATTCTTGTGAACGACATATACTCGTCAGAAGTCGTGTATCTGGTCTTTATCCTCGTTATCTTCGGGAGCTTCTTCCGCATTATTATCAGCGCTTGCGACAATCGACTGTTTGAATCTTTTCTTAGGCGACAATGGCGTGACTCTTCGTTTGCGCTTGCCTTGTTGGCTCTTCGGTGTACCGAGTGGTGCTTGTTGAAGCGCGTCTACCTCGACGATTCGCTGGTACCACATCTTGCAGTCTATATTAAGACTAAATAGACGAGTGTTAGCAATTGACAGTCAGAACCGTAAGTGAATAGCTATCGAAGAGCTAGGAAGTGCTTTCATACCATTGAATCTCAGATTCTATATTGCTACCTTCGATCTCATTCTCAGTATGACATCCGGGACAAGATGTCATAGACATATGTGGCCTACGAAACACCATGCTCATAGTCATCTTTCTACCTAGGAGGAAAATAGAATCCCACGAGGCAGTAAGATCAAGCTTCCTCTTTAAACTTGAGTCTTATATTGTGTATTCAATGTTCTCCACTTTCTTCAATCCCGGGACATTATGAAATCGGACTTCTATCACGGCTTGAAACGCGTCGAATGAATTGATAAACTCAGTATGGAATGGAGCGATCCGTCCGTGGGCATCCTCAAAGTACACAGATTGTTGACGATCAACTTGCAGAGGGAGTTTAAACTGGAGTGTCTGCATATCCAAGACCATCTTATAGATTTTCATATTCGTGTCGAGGACTTTGAGCATAACCAACTGAAAGTCTTCAACTTGCTGGCGAGTTAAACAAGATGCGATATTCTAAGAAATCATGCGAATGAGATCTGCCTGTGTGCTCAAAAGACTATGATTCTGCTTTGCCAAAGATTGTGCCTCATCGGTTGCCTTGTGGTGTTCCTTCGTGTCTATTTGGTGACTCTTCGCTGATTCCGTCTGCAACGCTGTGGCTGATCTACAATCCAACCTATACTTAGTTTCCACTTGTGCTATGAGGTGTATGGCTTTGATCACTCACAAGTGTATTGTCGCCAATAGAGTATTTATGGTCAAAGTGTGTCCCGTTATCTTAGCCTTCAACTTGTCAATAGCATCTTCTTGGCACATAGCCCATTGTATCTTATGTAAATTGGCTCGCCAACTCCACTTTGAGAAAGTCGTCTGGGCACCGAGCGTCGTGTTGAACTTCGCATTTCGCCTCAAGAAATCCTCTATACTCTCTTGACATTGCATTGTTATTTGCTCTAATGCGATCTTCTGTGAAACATGATAGTCGTCGACTTTGAGGAATCGGACTTTAGTCAATGCGCGTTCGAGATTCATTAGCTTGGTGATAAGACGTCTGTATTGCAGTTTGGCTCCACCGCCATCTTGTAGAGCTGTGACAAGATCTCTCACGAGGCCAATGCCCGCTATAAAGTCGCCAAAGGAGAAGCCGAAGGGACCACCATGTCTAGAGCGGCAGGAGGAACTCGAATTCTCTATCGGCAAAGTGCCAGAGGTTAGTATCACATTTAAATAGTTGTCAAAACCCTTCTTAGTGTACAGATACTGTATAATGTTGTAAATCGCTGTGAAATTAACAAGCTTGAGGGGCTGGAGTTATAGCGAGTCTAAGGCTGTGTGTTAGGCATCACTCTCGTCCAGTTTATTGCTGCCTCAGAAATATTAAACCGATATAATGTTGTTGTACGAATGTGGTTAGGCACGTAAACCGGAGCTGTAGCAAGCTGACTAACCGAAGCATGCTAGCGATGAAACCCAAATGGATGCTCCTGGATAATTGATAGAGTACAGCTCTGACCCGTGGCTTAGAGGAGATTCAATCCTTTCGAGAACAACTTTTATATCGCGGCAAGGGCATAAGTCATCATCTTAAACGTCATTTCAATAGCAATAAACTCAACCTATACTGTACAGTCGCTTGCAAAATCGGTTTCGCTTATAATAATTATGAGTAGACCTACATCGGCGTGGCTCGTTTGTCTATGCTCTTGGTCACCATAAGCATTTTATATGAGGGTGTAGAAGAAGAAAGGTTGTAGAAGTTGGAAACTATTTACATGTCCAGAGAAAGGGTGTTGCCAGCAACATGAGAAACCCAAGAGGCATGATTATGAAAAAAAAGACCACACCCTAGCCTACCAAGGTATTGTCTTAATCGGATGGGTAGCAAGAACATCCCCAAGGAAATCAGTAGTTCTATGCGGTAATAACAAGACAAGAGCAGCCTAGCTTAGCATAGGCGAAAGCAGAAGGGAGTTGGAGTTAGGCTGAAGAGAAGCTAGTCTAACATGGTAAGGTCAATAGTCGCTGACTGTCTCTTCTTACGCTGACTAGTAAATGGCTGATCGGTTGTTGAATGGCTTGCGGCGGCTGACATGGTATTCGTGACCAAGCCAGAGCGGCGTGCTTGACGCTGGAGAATCTGCACGTCGATGGCAGCATTAGTGGTTAGGATATGAGCCGTGGTCGGTAGAGGACTGAGACCCGCTCGACTGACTCGACACTGCTCTTGCACCACTTCACGATGCAGCCAGGGCAGATCAACGATGACAACCTCTCGCGCGCGCCAGATATCGGAACCGGTACCGAGCTTTTTAGCCGTGCCAAGAAGTATCAAAGGGTTTTTGCCATTTCTGTCTAGGCGATCCTCGGTGAACCGCTTGACAGCATTGTCACAGCCATTGACCCAGGGAGCAGCAAAGTTGTGGGGAATGTCCTCAGACAAAAGATACTAGAGGCACGAGTCAGTTTAGGACAGAGGAAGGGAGGTCGAGGGCCAAACCTGGTGAATCACTTCAGCTGTGGCACAAACGTTAGCCAATATCAGTCCTTTACAGGGAGTTCCATTAGGATTCAGCGGCGCCCGCTGTATAGACTTGTACCAGTCCCCAGTGATCCAAGCCAGCTTCGGAGATTGGCAACAGATATCCTTGAGGTGAAAGCCACGGTAGGGTGACTCCTCCACATTATCACGACGGAGTTGCCTCAACTCCTCTACTGTAAAGGTCCACCCGTGCTCCGCAGCGAGGGAAATAACAAGAGGGAAGGTTGCTGACATACGAAGAATAATGCTGCTATTGAACAAGCGCTTGTTGAGATATGATTGAGCGCCAGTTGGGGAACGATGCTGGATCATCAAATCAGACAAGGCTTTGTTAAGGGCGAGAAGCTGCTCCGGTCCGAAAGGGAATGATTTGTACAGTACCGTGTGCAAGGGCACAGAACCAATGGTTGGATAGGCGGGGAAGAGCCAAGGAGAGGTCTGTTGGCGCTTGATTAGAAGGAGTTCACAGCACTTGGACCATGCTGCTTCGAAATCCTTTTAGCTGAGCAGAGACGAGGAGACAGCCGTCTTCGGATGCGTAGCGTTATCTCCCATGCTAGACTGCACGAGAGCATTAAAGGACGAAATGAGGTTGCACAATGCCTTGATAGAGAGTTGTGTGCTCGAAGCGTGGAGAGGATCTGTAGGGAAGAACTTATCAAGCTTAGCCGGCACACGGGTGTGCGTGAAGTCTGCGTGATACATAGGGAACATGATGAGGTAAAAAACGAAGGTGGCCAATGTGGTTTCCCAGGGTGTGGCACTGAGAAAGGCGAACCACGTAACCCAGCCTTGGATGATAGTGATCTAGCGGAGGGCTCTCATCTGGGCCGTGGCCATAGTATAATCTAGGTGGAACTCATCACGACCAACGAGAGACCAGAAAACACGGGGATGATAGTTTTCCAGGCGCTTCTTTGGATCTGGCCACTCTTTAGGAACAGGAATGTGCTTGAGAAATCCATGCCGTGCTGGATCACGCTTTGCCATCTTCTCAGCCCACAAGGCCTTCTCTGCAGGCGTGGCTGGCCGGCCGAATTCCTGGACAACGTTCTTGAAGAAGGACTGAGGCATGGTGAGGACAAGCTTGGCGGTGGATTTCGGATTGGGATACGTAGGACCGGGCCCACCCCAGTTCGCCCATAACTGAGGCTTGGAGGAGTCGGGGCATCTGCGAGAGCCATGGGTCTTCTTGGAGACTTGTATGAAGAGCTCAGGCTTGACATTCCATTTCTTCCAAAAGGCGCTGTCAACATCGATGAATTCATCAAACTGCTTCTCCCAAGTCTGAATTCCCTCGTCGTTGTGGCAAAACATCAACGCTGGGCCCAGGTTGCCAAGGAAATAGCGGGTCAGGCTGCCGGGCACGCAGATACATTGGACAGGAAATTGATCCTGGGATGGACAGACTGAGCCTGGTGGCGCGTCTGGCGGTAGATGCTCACAGCCGCTCTTTCCAGCCTCGAAGAGCCGAACCGAGGATTCACAGATTCTGGCAAATAGGTGGGTAAGGTACACGAGTATAAATACCCGAGTCTTGCCAACACCAGGATCATCACAGCAAAAGGCACCTCCACAGACCCTAAAACGAACGAGGAGCCAAAATGAGCAGAGTAGCTGCTGGAGCCAAGCATGGTTGCCCTTCGTGCCCGGTAGTGGGATCTTTTGTCGAGGACTCGCCTGAACGTTGGTGAACTTATTGGCACCCGTATAGAGCTGACATGTGGCCTTGTATACCGAATGGGTCATGTTCTCGCAGCGCCGGGTAACTAGATCTTCAAGGTTCTGCAACCTGGCGGAGGAAGTTAGCATGTGACTCCTAGTATGGAATGGCAAAGGAAGCTTACATTTCGACTCTAAGATCATCCTCGTCCTCAAGCTCGGGTGGCACTGCTTCTTTCGCAAGGATGTCTTCTGCAGGCTCTTCTTCGTCATTGGTATCACTGATGTCACCAGTAACACCATCGTGCTCAGGGGGAGAGGACTGAAGACGCTTCTTCGGACGAGGGGTCGCGGAGTAGAGGTCGTCAGATTCAACATCGTCAGGGACACAAACCACGGGCCTCTTTCGACCACGTGAGTCGGGTACTCGATCCTCTTCTCCCGGACCGCTGGTGAGACTCGACTCGAGTGGGAGGGTCCCATCACTAGAGGTAGTTGGAGAGGGAGATGGGTGGCGAGAGCCTGCGGCAAGAGGATTATCACCAGAAGAAGATGCACTTGCTAGAGCGGCCTCCGTGGCAGCAGAAGGGTCCAGGCTCGAAGTCGGTGTGGCAAGGAGAGTTCCGCCGTTGGAAAGTCCTGGGGCAACGGTATTCTGAGGCTGTGAGGAGGAGCGGTCGAGGCCCGAAGCAGGGGAGTTGGGACTCGGTTCGGCTCCGGCTTCATTGGAGAGGTCGGTTTGACCCAGGCGTTCTAGAGCAGGTCGGAAGGGAAGCGCAAGAATAGCCGAACCCCGGCGCAGATAGGACTTGACATAAGTTGTCAGGCGAAAACTGGGAAAGTATTAGCATATGCAGTAGGGCAGGAAGAAGGGAGATCATACGTAGCGCTGGGCGAGGGGGGAGGAGGACGCTGAGGGCGGTGGTCCTCGCGAGCAAAAAACGCTTCACCATCATTCGTCCCTTTCAATCGAACCACGAAGGGAATGTAAGCTTGTCGGTATGACTGAGCGCGGGACAAGACCGACTCAAAAGGTGAAGGCCCATCAATGCAGCAGACAGTCTGATCGTAGATATTATACGACACAATCTCGTGTTTTGCCTCATCGAATGATGGGGAGACTACGGCAAGGAAATCACGACGCCATGTGTCGTAGGGGGCCTGGCGAGCGAGGATATTTTCCAAGTCTACCTTGGGAAGCAGATCAGATGGACAGTAGTGTGCGACATTCATTTTTCAAAGATGAGTAGGATGGTCGCTTCTGTAATTGATGAAATATATTATTTTCCAACTGAAGATACCATTGCGGTTAGTACCAGGCAGCAGATTATGAGGAAACTTCGAGGGCCTGAGATCTAGGGGAGAGGCGGCAGGAGTATTAGTGGTGGTCGGAGGAGGCTGGGATGGAAGACGACGATATGGGTTGTTGGCTTTCTTCGCATCATTTAGCATGGCTCTCCAAAGAGACTTGAGGAAGTCTGGTGACGCTCTGGAAAGGTCGTAGGAGGCCGAAAAAGTCTGGGTATTGGGCATGGATAAGAGACCATTGTCTTCGGAATAATGCGTGAATTGCATTCGGAAATGGTCGTAGAGAGCGAGAGGTATGCCCAGGCCTTGTGAGATCTTGATGGCATTCCCACCCGAAATAAGCTTGAGAATAGCTACATCCTTATACCATTCGGCTGGAGGTAGAGGCTCGACTGATGCCATGACGAGGATGTGGATAACGGAATTGACAAGCTCAAGAAGTGGTGGTGAAGGCGACGATAGGGGTGATGGAAGAGCTGTAAATCGTTAGCCAGTTGGAAGTGGGGGATAGAGGGAAAGGAGAGGGAGGTGGGCTGAGTGAAGCGTACAATGAAGGTGAGGCCAGAAATTGAAGTGTTTGCCTAATCCCGCATTAGCGGGAAGGAGTAAAAGGTGAAGGAAAACGAGGGTGATGGTAAGGACTGGACGCGATCCGTGCGTGAGAAGGTACAATGCTGGCGACAAATTGAGATGCTGTACCTGGCGTTGATGGCTCTTACGAGGGATACCGTGGATGGGAGGAGTATGAAGGGATTGGGCGAGAGCAGACGGGAAGAGGGGGTTAGATCTCTTTACGATTTTGCTAAGACACCAACGAACCGAGATCGAAAGTCGTCTCGGTGATCGAGAGCGGCTGTGTGCTGATAGTTCGGCTCGTCAATTCAGGTACGACGAGGATCGAATTGGGGTTGTGGAATGCTAAGGTAAGAGTATCGAAAAGAGAGATATGGTGAGTTGAAATTTACGAAAGACTGTTGGGGAAGAGAAGACGAGAGAAAGATAGACCGAGGTGGCAAGATCTGAGGGGAAGCGAATAAGAAAAGAAAAGAAGAAAAAAAAACGGGCGATATAATTGGTGATGTGAAGTTTCCATCTGCACTCGACCGAAGGTGAGCGTGTGTGGAGAAATTTCTGAGGGACTGGCGTTGGATGAATTAGCTAGACGAGCAACCACGCTCTAGATATAGTTGCGACGAAATGCAGAGACAATCATGGTCAAGGCATCGATTTAAGTTCCCCCTAATGAATTTGGAAGAGGATTAAAGGAGCTTTGGGAGGGTAGCCTTGAAGAGGGCGTCGAGGAAGCTGTTGCACACCAAGAGCGGGCAGTCGGAGACGCTAACAGCAGAGCGAAGCCAATCAGAATACTGGGGTGCGGGGACGGGCCGCATTAGAATGCTGATACAGTACGGCATACCGACGAAAGTACGCCGGGGATTCGGTAGCGAGTGCATGTGACTAAGATTAGTGTCAGAACACGTGCTGGGACTCATATAATCTCTTCCCTCCCTTTAGATTCTTGTACAGTAAATGTCGAAACCGGTGTCAGTCCGAACATTCAATGATTTCGAGTTCGGTCGTATATTTTTCTTGCGCTAGCGCTATCATGGCTGGCAGTAGCCTAGACCTTGTGTTAGCTTACTTGTCCTGCTTTTGAGTGCACGTGAAAGGTACATTTCTGCCTAAGGTTTCGCTACCGTCGGAAATAGGTTATCAATATCACGTGCTATTAATAAACCTTTTGTGAAAGACCGCTGAGAGTCTAATTTTGCGCACGGGCGTCAGTCTCGAACAAAGCTACACCTCCGAAAAATTTACAGTACTTGCTGTAGGACTACTCCAGCCAGAGCAATTCGTGGAATGCGTGTTAGCACACTACGAATGGCTTTACTAAGTATGAGCGCCAAGTGGCCAATCGCAGCCTCCTATGCAAGCTCGACGTGGCCTATGCATCAAGCCCAAGTCTGCCCAGCAGGGCGCAGGATCCAGCCTTGTGATGCTGAGCGCAGACGACATGGTCTGCGAAGCCAGCTAGGCAACCTTTTTTCATTCTCCTGTTTTCTCCATTTTCCTCTCTCTTAACCTTCCTTCTAGTGTGCTCTTGATAGAGCTGTGCTTGAAATCACGATGAGCTTCGGTTTCAGTCTAGGCGACTTCATTGCGGCAATCGAGCTTGCCAATAAGATCCGGAAAGAATTCGTTGACGCGCCGCGCCAATTCAAGGCTATTTCTGACGAGTATGCTATTCCGGCTACCTTTTGAGCAATGCTAACTCTTTTAATGGAACAGGGTCAGAAGCCTTTCGATCGTCCTCCAAGATATCGATGTTAACCTATCGAACCACCAAATCAATAATCAGCAAGAAACACACCTACAGGAAGTTTCCAGTAGCTGCCGAAATGTCCTAAACGAATTAGAGAAGACGGCGAGGAAATATCAAGAACTGGAATGCAAAGGTGGGAGTTGGAGTACAAAGGCGAAGAGGGTCTGGAAGCGACTCAATTGGGAGCCAGATGACATTCGTGAGCTTCGAGATCGAATCACATCGAATATCCTATTGCTTAATACATTTCTTGGAGGAAGATCAAGGCAACTTTATCCCATCCCTATATAATGAACATTTAATAACTGATCTGATATAGTCAAACAATAACTGAGGCAAAACGTGGCGTAGATCAACTGAATCGGAAACAAAATGATCAAGAACGATGCATTATTCTCGATTGGCTTACCACTATCGATTATGCTTCTCAACAAAGCGATTTCATCAATCGGCGACAAGCGGGGACTGGACAATGGCTTATTGATTCGGAGGAATACCAGACATGGGTGCACACGCCGAAGAAGACGTTATTTTGTCCGGGGATTCCCGGAGCGGGGAAGACTATCCTTACTGCGATCACTATCGATGATTTGACTATGCGGTTCCAGAGTGAGGCAGACGTTGGCATTGCGTATCTCTATTGCAACTTCCGGCAGCAAGACGAACAGAAGACCGATCACTTGCTTGCAAGCCTATTGAAGCAGTTAAGCCAGGAGAGAGCTTCTTTGCCAGATAGTGTGAAGGCCCTCTATGAAAAACACAAGGACCAACGAACACGACCATCATTTGACGAGATATCGAGAACGTTTCAGTCTGTGGCTATAATGTTTTCGAGAGTTTTTATTGTTATCGACGCACTCGATGAGTGTCGCACGACTGATGGCTGCCGAACCAGACTCTTAACAGAGATCTTCTTAGCTCAAGCTAAGTCAAGAACAAACGTTTTTGCGACCTCAAGGTTTATGCCCGAGGTTACGGAGAAGTTTGAAAGGAGCATTTCACTAGAGATTCGTGCTGGCGAAGAAGACGTGCGAAGATATTTAGAAGGCCACATGTTCCGGCTTCCAGGATTTGTAGTTCGGAATCCTGAACTACAAGAGGAAATCAAGACGAATATTGTTAAGGTTGTAGATGGGATGTATGTAATTTATTTCGAATACTAATCGGATCACGCTGACTCTGCTAGGTTTCTACTTGCACAACTCCATCTCGAATCCTTAGCTGGGAAGAGAGCGCCAAAGGCTATCCGAACTGCTTTGAAGAATTTGGCCACAGGATCTGGAGCGTATGATCACGCGTATGAAGATGCTATGGAACGGATCAATGGCCAGATCAAAGACCAGGAAGAGCTTGCTAAGCAGGTTTTGTACTGGATCACCTGTGCAAAGCGCCCGCTCACGACTTCGGAACTTCAGCACGCGCTTGCTGTGGAGATCAATGAGTCTCAACTTGACGAAGACAGTATTCCACAAACCGAAGACATAGTATCTGTATGCGCTGGTTTAGTCACAATCGATGAAGAAAGCAGCATCATTAGGTTAGTCCACTATACGACTCAGGAATACTTCGATCGAACATGGCAAGAGTGGTTTCCAAATGCACAGACTGATATTGCGACAATCTGTGTTACATACCTCTCGTTCGACAAGTTCGAAATTGGAATTTGCCAAAACGACGAGGAATTCGAAGAAAAGCTACAGTCGAACCAGCTTTACGACTATGCCTCACGTAATTGGGGATATCATGCTCGCGAGGCTTTTATATTAATCCCAGAAGTAATTAGCTTTCTCGAGAAAAAACCTCAAGTGGAAGCATCGAGCCAAGGACTACTAACCGCGAAGCGATGGCTAGGTCTCGTGGGATATAGCCATCAATTCCCGAAGCAAATGACAGGACTCCATTTGGCTGCATACTTTGGAATTGAGCCTGCCGTTAAGCTGCTGCTCAAGAAGGGCGCCGATATAATGGCGGCTGATAGTGGCGGATGGACGCCACTACACTGGGCCTCTAGGGGCGGGCACGTCGAGGTCGTCAAGCTGCTGCTC